>NC_134212.1:24694945-24997975 GCF_965140235.1 Caretta caretta | reverse complement strand
TTTAGCCATACTAGTGAATTTGTAGTGACAAGTTTTCATTTTGAATGTTTAAGAATTTCCTGAATGGTTCTCATGCAATTACTTTGATTAACAATGAGGTTTTCAGACCAAGATGAAAGAGACTTGGAGGCATTCAGAGGACATAGCTTCATGCTACTCCTCTCTCTGCTGGGTTTACTTTCCACAGCTTTTTAACACTCAGACCAAGTTCTCTTTTGAAAATAAATAGAGAGAGAAATATTTCACTTCTCCATATCCTTTGAGCATATTTTCCAGAGGTGCTGAGGTGGTGGATGTAACATGGATTAGGAAACATGCTCATTCTGATACTGAAAACAGAAAAACAAGCTCAGCATCTTGCCCTGATCTACAGTAAGAATACAGAAACATTATTTTTATAAGAAAAGTAGATTTTTAACAGAAAAAAGCCAAGGCTTCAGATAATCATTTTTGTTAGTAGTGAACCATTTAAAACAGGCTGAGATAATCTGTGTAGTTTTGAATAACTAGGAAATGTTACCTCAAATTTGGATAATTCAGGTCTTGTTGTCTTTAATTCTAAAAATATGAGTGCCTCAAAGATAATCAGGAAAAATATCAGTGACATGGGATTTGCTCATTCTAGTGGAAATGCCATGGTTTTATTTTGGCCCATTTAAAAAAAAATGTGGAAATCTCCCAACACTTATAAAGTAGCATATTGTAGGTCTGCATTGTATTTCATCTGCACAGTACACACCCTAGTGCCATGATAAGACATTAGTTCAGTACATGCTACCAAGAATCCTACTCTGGATCTCCACATGCCACCATGGAAAATCCTGTCAGTGGAAGCTAGTGCCATCTGAAAGATGGGTAGGCAGAAGTGGCATATAAAGTGTTGCGTGGAGCCAGTTTACACTGGATCCTGATCTGGTGCAAAACAAGGTAGGCCATGCCCGCCTTGAGAAGCTTCCACTGCACTCTCCAGAGACCATCAAATCTTCATCCTCCTAGGCAAGGAAGAGGAAACCCTATTTCTGTTCACTAGAGATAGTTGGTGCAAAGGGTTACCTTACTACCAGCTACTCTTGAGGCTGTTCGCTTCTAACTGAAGTGCAGGCAATACTTAACGTAACATAATTTCATTTTCTTCAGCAAATGCTAAAACAGTATTAGGGCCATTTCCTGACCTAACAAAGTCCATGAAAGAGAGCAGAACCACAGCCAGCTGCATCCTCTGCCACAAATATTTTATCAGCTGGAGCACAATGCCACCGAGAGAGGCACAGAGCTCCGCTTCTGGCGCTCAGTGGCAAAATACGTACCATAGCCAACATGGGAGAAGTGAAGGGTGGACATACCCCTTAACCCACAGGCCACACCTCCTTGGAGATTTGTGTGCAGGCAGGCATGTTAGCTGGGCTCTTTTCTAGCATACTCCTGGGTGCTGTAGAGGGATGCCAGTCAGGAACTGCAACTGCATCAGGGATTGGCTATGACCAGCTGTCAATTCACCAAAGGCACCAGAAGGGATAGCAAGTCATTAGTCCTTCCCCACCAGAACCAATATCAGGAAGATTTGGAGAGGGATGGTTTGGGGGACAGAGGGCCATGTGGCTTGGGTGTGGGAGGGTGGGATAGATTATGATGGACATAACCAATTGGGGGTCCTCTGAACCATTTGGGGGTCCTCCATCACTAGATTGCTGGAGAGCTTGGTGATACTGAGGCCAGGTTACAGCATGGTTTTACATGCAATTAAAAGGAACAATCACAAGGGTGAAGTGCCTGCAAACTGCATGAAGACTACTTAAAAACACCATAATAGAGGCTGAAACTAAATATATACCCCAAATAAAACAAAACTGTAAGAGGACCAAAACAAAGCCACCATGGTTAAACAGCAGAGTAAAAGAGGCAGATAGAGGCAAAAAGGTGTCCTTTAAAAATTGGAAGTCAAATCCTAGTGAGAAAAATGGAAAGGAGCATAAACTCTAGCAAGTCAAGTGTAAAAGTATAATAACACAAGTCAAGAAAGAATTTGAAGAGCAGTTAGCTAAAGACAAAAATTAGCAGAAAAAAAAAATTCGGTTCCGATACTGGGCTCGATGGCCCATTGGTTTGACTCAGTGTGGCCAGTCTTATATTCAGCATTGGTGTTGGAGCTGGTATATTTTTTAGCTTACTCCCCTTGGAGTCATAATATACTCACTATAAGAATCAGTCAGGCTTTAGGTACACTGCGGGGTCTTGGTGGGAAACGAGCTGCCTTTGTCTCAGATGACACCATAAATAACCAAGAACAGTAACCCCTGTTCCCTCAGGCTCAGATTCATATTCCCCCTCCAGCCGCTCAAATTCACATTTAAAGACACACTTTCCTGACTGGCATGTGCCAGAACCAGCACATCACTCAAGGACCTAAATATTCCTTCAATAATTTTTTTTTGCAATTCAGATTTCAAATTTTTCTTCTGGCATATATTCTTGGTTGCTCCCACTGGACATAGCCTGAGCCTGTCTGTGTGAGTGTTGGTCTATACAATTTAAATGCAGGGGTGAGATTATAGGGCTTGCTCTATCTCACCTTTTTTCCTCCACTGACCAAAGGAGAAGGCCATATTAATTTTGTGTAAAATTTTAAATGCCCAAAATTACAAAACTTCGAGCCAGAAGAAAATGTTGAATACTGAACTGCAATAAATAAATAACTGAGGGAATATTTAGGTCCTTGAGCTATCACAGAAAACAAAAATTTGAGGACTTGAAACCATATGAAATGAGAAATGAATTTGCAAAAATATTTTGCCCCCCCCCCCCAAATCTCCAATTTTACCATTCCTAAGAATTATTATAGCACAAAAAGGTCTTTTATTTAATAACAAGCTTAGATAAAGCCTTAAGAGTTGTTCTAAATAAGAACCAAGCTAAAAATGAAAAATAATATTTTTGTGAGCAGGTTGGTTGAAAGGTTTGCCAAGTCCCAGAATGCACTAAGTGTTGGCTAGTGCAATGTTTTGGCTTATAATAATTGTCTAGATGGCTAGAGCGTAGGAATCCATTAACAACAACTGAAATGAAGTCAATTCACCATGTCTTTGTCACCATATTTCAAGGCTGACAGCTTGTTTTTGCTGAAGAAAAAAACTGACATTCATGGAATTTTCTAAGTTTCTAATACACATGCAACTAAAAGATCAATATTCAGCCAACTCTAAGGGTACCATTTCTTTCACATTGCTTGTGCTAAAAATATAAGTAATGTGTCTGATGGGATCCCAATATAACTGGGTTTAAAAAACCAGCTCAATTTTTTAAATATCATTACCTTTTACTAGTGTGCTTTTAAAAGTGTATTACTGTTTCTAATATAGTGTGTATGTATTTTAAAAGTAATTTCCCTAGACTCTAGCAAAACATTCTAACAGAGTTTTGTTCTCTAAACAATTTTAACGCATATTTTTGTCTTTTGGTTGTATTTTTGCCCTCAGGCATTACATTTTTTAAAAAATTGCTGGCTAAGTAACACCAGACTCAGGAAAGACGGCTGGCCACCAGGGAGCTCCCAAATGAGAAGCCCTTTCAGAGTGCAATACAAATACATTCTGTAATGAAAGCAGAAACCTTCTTGTATTTTAGCACACAAGCAAGAGCTATGAAATGCAGAGAGGTTTTGAATCTGAGACGTGAGGGGGTTCTCGCATTCCAGCTCTGGCAAGAATCACAGTCATCTCTAATTACATTTTTCATATTTGAAATAGCAAACCCAGTAGCTAGCCCATCAGAACTAGGTTTGAAAAATTATTTTAAACATCAGTATTTAAATCAAATTAAAGAGTGCAGCTGATCTCAAACACCAGATCAAAAGCTGAGCTAGCCCATAAATAGGGTATCTGTACAGTGGGATTTTGCTTCAAAATGTTCTCACTCTTTCAGTGGTGAAATCACAGGAAATGCCATGTGCATAGAATTAAAGATTTGGGCTAGAGACTCCTGCACTCCACAGTGCAAGTCTGCTATGGGGAAGAGGGCATGAAGGGGACTCTTTCTTCTTTTCCCCCATGCAAGCAGCTGGACAGGATCTCATTCTGGTACTCAAGCGAGCACAAGAAGAGATGTCCAGATACTCATCTCAACGTGTGCACTATGGCCACAGCTGGGTGTGATCTGCTGGCTGGAGAAACAGGCAGCTCTCCAGCTGGCTATAGCCTCGTGCTGCACGCTTCTGCTTTACAATGAACCAACAAAGAGTCCCTATTTCCACACTTCCCACCAGGTCCTGGGAGTTCTGCTTTGGCCAGCAGGATGTGAGGAGTATTCCTTTGCTAGTATTCCTCTTCCCCTTGAAAGCACTGGCCAAGAAGGCATAGGGAGACTTCCCCCAGTAGCACACCACACAGTGGCAGGATGAAAATACTCATACTCAGGAGAATACTAGGAAGGAAGGGGTCCAGGTTACCTTGCCTGTCAGTGCAGTGAGGGCATGGTCAAGCCTCCAGCTGGTTAGCGCATGGACTGCTGTGTGCTGCCAGGGGTGCACATTGTTCCTCTTTTGAAGCAACCATATGGTATATCCATTTTGCGTTCCCCCTTACCCGCTCTAATCTACTTTGCCAAGGCTAGCAGGATAGCTCTTGAACTATATGCATAGACAGCTCCACTTTCATCTCTCTCCTAGGGGGCTCCTATAGTGAGGGCAAAATTTTGCCTTTAATGTAACCCACTGTGCCTAAGTATTGTAAGGGGCTGAAAGACGGTATAATTTGCATGCCATGGAGTCTAGACTGACCTTTTGGAGTTATTCCTCACTGTGTCTAACTTGAGCACTGAAGTTCTCAGTATTCTCCCTTTTTGAGGAGTAAGATATGCCCCTGCTCAAGGCCATACAGGAGGAGTTTTTGTTATGATTATTTATTTTTATAGGACCCAAAGTATACTAGGCACATCAAAGAGTTGGGCATGTTCTCTGCCCCAAAGAGCTTACAAGCTAAACAGATATATAGATGAAGGATGCGTGGACGGGATGCAACAACAAGTGTCTGAGCCATGAAGTTAGTGTATGTCAGGTTAATGCCACAGTTTTTTTATACCATCTTTTTGTTCACTCTTCTTTGACAGAATCTAGGATCCATAGGCCTTATAGATGGACTAAACTGTGAACTGATGTCTGATGAAGAAAAGTACTTTCCACCTCCCTCCCACCCCCTGCATGCTCAGAGAGCAAATCTGAATCAAAATTTTATTCTGCTGCCTTCCAACATCTCTCTCTGAGACTTGCCTATACCTCCTTTTCCTTTCCCCATCCCCAAAGCATGAACTTTCAAGAAATGACTCACGAAGTGCCTACTGTCATTGTGAATGCTATAAAGAGAGCTAGTAGCTTTCAGCCTCAGTGCATGCCCTCTGAGTAACACAGCTGAGCAAGTAAATATCTGGTTTATGAAGGTCAAGTCTTGGGAGCTGGGTATAGGTATTGGACACTGATTTCATATCCCAGTGCATGGTAGATGAAGAGGGGCTCACCTGAGACTGATTTAGTCTGTCTGCATGTCTCAAATCTGTGTTAAAGACACGTTGAAGAAAAGAGCTCTGAAGGGGGGAGGGATATCTCAGTGGTTTGAGCATTGGCCTGCTAAATCCAGGGTTGTGAGTTCAATCCTTGAGGGGGCCATTTAGGGAACTGGGACAAAAACTGGGGATTGGTCCTGCTTTGAGCAGGGGGTTGGACTAGATGACCTCCTGAGGTCCCTTCCAACCCTGATATTCTATGATTTGAGTCTATGATTTCTTTCCTCCTCCCACCACACCGGTCCTCATCCATCAGCATGAGAGTGGTGGGGAAAATGAATGAAACACCAGAGTTAAAAATGAAGGTGATGAACAGGTGTGAATGCCAGTGGTGCATGGGAATATCTTGCTTTCAAGACCATGTACAGCGTATCACTGAATAGAGACTTGTGTCAGTCATAAAGCATCTCCTTTTACATTTGGGTCAGTGAGGGCTCCACCTATTCATGGGACCCAGTTCTGCAGCACCATTCTCTAGGTTCTAGGAAATAGCTGGGGGTGGGGGGAGCCTCTGCAGACTTGGCGAATCTGTGGACCAGATGCATGGCATTCATCATTCCCCCATCACCTCCCTGGGGAATCTGCTTATACACTATGGGCCTAATTCTTCTGCAAGGCTTAGCACCACAACTTTCTTTGACGTCAGTGGAAGCAAGTGCTCAGCACCTCTGAAAATCAGACTAATACTTCAGTGCAGCCCCCCATTGGTTCTGAGGAATGGTCCTTTGGCAATGGTGAGTGGTGGCATTCCACGCAGCTGGATGGGGAGCAGAGAGATCCCAGAGTCAGAGGGGATGGCCCTCGCCTCTGGCAGATTCCCAGTGACCTGCAGCTTCTCAGGACCAAGTGCCAAGCAACTTCTTCCCTCATGTCCCTCCAATGGAACAATCAGCTGAATGCTTCATAAGTCGAAGCTTCCAGACCTTTCTGGCCCCTTCCTATAGGATTTTCTGCAGAGATGAAGGGAATGACAGGCTGGCCCTAACCAATTGCTTTAAGCTGTCTTTGGATGATATGGTGCCAGGGGATGACATCATGTCAACACTAGATCACAGATATTCTCTCATGAAAACCCAATTCCTTTGGCTGCTAATAACATAACACTGTCTGAGCATGCATAGCCTTTATCTTGCATGTATGAGCCAGAAAATGTTCCTTGCCTGACCTCCAAACAGGGTGCATGGGAGATACCTTCAGTAAATGCAGAGCAAATGTAGAGGGAGGCCCATCTGACGAGAAAAGCAGCACCTAGCAGAATGCACTGCCAGCAGCAAGATGAAGCACTTACAGGGGCAAGAGGCTGTCAGGAAAAGCAAACCCCTTTGAATTTGCTACTCAGTGGCAAAGCTGAAGCCAGGATAGTCACGGCTACAATATTGTTTTTTATTTCCATGGACTGCTGAAATTCCTTAGCCCCAAGCCCGTTACAAACAGTGAATTTAGCCTCCCAGCACCCGTGTGAGGAGGGAGGCGTCATCCCTGTTTGAGGGCAAAACTGAGGCACAGCAATTAAGAGCTAGAGTGTGGCTTTAGGTAAGTGCAAAGAGGTGCTGGTGGGCGTGACAAAGAGTCGTCTTCTTGCCAGGAACAGGACTCTCATCTCCTGGCACCCAGTCCTGTGCCTGTACCACAGTAATAACTATAGCACAGTATCAGAGGGATAGCCGTGTTAGTCTGGATCTGTAAAAGCGGCAAAGAGTCCTGGGGCACCTGATAGACTAACAGACATATTGGAGCATAAGCTTTCGTGGGTGAATATGAACGCTTATGGCATCTGAAGAAGTGGGTATTCACCCACAAAAGCTTATGCTCCAATATGTCTGTTATATCACAGTAGCTCTCACAATGTGCAAGGCTCTGGACAGACAGCTAGGAAGACTCAGTCTCTGCCAGGAAGAGCTCACAAAGTAGAGATTAGCTTTCCTCCATATGGGCCAAACAGCAGGGTCCTTTTCACTCATTTTTCATCCAAGCAAGAGCTTACTGAGCGGCATCATGACCCCCCCTCCCCAGGTCTATATGTAAAATGCACTGTCCACTTGCATATCTGCATGTGTGCATATGGAAAGTGGGGTCAACAGCCTTTGTGGCACTGACCCCCCTTATCCCTGTGGATGCCCCTCTGATCTGAGCATGAAGAGAGTTGGAAACCAGGGGGATGGTTGGGGTGACCTCATCCTACCATGCAGCCTTGGGGGCTCCCAGGCTGGAGCACCTCTGGCCGCATGGCTCCAGCGGAGAAGCAGTGGAAGCTGGTGTGGAGGCACAGAGGCTGTGTGTGAATCCATAGGTAGCTTCAGCAGACACCCAAGGAATGGGGTGGGGGTGGGAGGGAATCCTGAGATTCTTCCACTGGGAGCAAATCCCATCATCTCCACTATTTCTGCTCCACATTGGAAGAAATTCAGAGGAAAGCTTCAGAGGTTTCATCTTCCCCGGACTCCTCCTTCAGGCTTTCCAATGAGAGGTCACATTCTAGCCTACTGACTTCACTGGGTATTTGCTGGCATAAGGTGTGTACAAGCTGCATAAGGACTTCAGGATTTGGCTTGATTATGATGAAGGATTAATTATTGATACCAAAATCCGGCAATTGACTTCAGTGCAGTGTTTCCAGATGTACACCCAACAAACAGAGCAACATTTGGTCCCAGGTCTAAAAATAGTGTTCTGACTTTCACTGGGTATATTCTTCGCTGTTCTGTTAGGCTTTATTATGGTAAAGAGGTGAGTGTTACCATACCCTGTACAGTAAGAAGCAGGAAATGGATTTAGCTAAAACTTGGTGTTCTCAGAGGTTTGGTTTTTAACATGGGTATAGAGGACATGAAACAGTTAAACTTTTCTCAGCTGGAAAATGAATTAAAGATAAAACTAGCAGCCTGGTGACCTCCTGCTGCTAAGACAACAGTAATTCAGCAGCCAAAGATCAGCATTTTCATCAGATCCATTTCCAGGAACACATAAGACTGGACAGCACAAAAATGGGGAATCTGTAACACAGAGTGACTGAACTTGGAGGAGCAGGAGAGTCAGAGGAAAGACGGCCCTGGGATTCAGCAAAGGCTCCTGGCCATTTCCCTTTGTCTCTTAGCCTGGTATGTAGAGGGGGAAGATCTTGTAACTGGGATCATGCACATATGTTTGCTCTTCTATGACCCCCCCTTTCCATAAAACTTCTCCTTGTATATATTTTTATCATTCTGTAGGGTTTACACAGCTAGCTTTTTAACTAGATGACATGCTCACCTTTATAAAGCAGAATGCAGGGAGTGGCAGTCTGACATTCAGATCAAGTTTATTCTAATAGAATGATCTGTGTTCCATTGAGGGAGAGCAGATGGCTCATCAGTTAATATATTTAAGTTGTTGACAGTTTCTGCCCCGTGTTAATAAAGTCTGTGGACCTAAAGATTTACCAGACCAGCAAAATGTAGAACTTTTTAGGTAACTGCAGTTGAGGCACTGTGAGGGCTTCAGAACAGCATGGTTTATTAAGATAATTCCTTGCATGCAGTAATGGAAGATGCTATGGGTTTAAACATTTTCCTGTAAGGAAGAAATTATGGACAAATTTATCTGATCTTTTCCGAGTCCGATGGGAAGCTATTTAAAACTTAAATGTAAACAGCATGGAATGTTTATTTACCATTTCTAAACAACAGAAGATCCTCTCCATATGATTGTAAACTACCTATGGTGCAAACTTCCACATTGAAAACATCATGGTCTCATTCTAAGTCATATCAAATGTTATCCAGTTTTGTCAAGCCTATGTTGTCTTCCCTGTTATACTGGTTGTTGAGCAAAAATAAATTATATAATGTAAAGCTTTCATATATCTCAGTGGATCAGAGACACTATTTCCTTAGCATAGAATGCCTGCATATTTTGCAGAAGTTAATGATCTTAGCATTTATTATGTTTTTTATCATTTATCATATTAACAAACTTATTAAAATAATCAAGACTGAATGGAGAGAAATGACCTTTTAAAGAGGAAAAATATGCATTAAATTTAATTGAACAGAAAACAAACTGAAGCACAATCTAATTATCTTTGATATTCACATCTCATCCATGACAGCTAATGTAATATGAATCTCCAAAAAAAAACTTATGGGATTTGTTGTTTTTCCTCTATTATCTAGTTACAACGAGGGAACAGCCTAAGACTATTTCAATCTTCTTCTACTGCTGTGATTTAATTGGTTTGTGTAATTTATCAAAACAATCTAGTGACCTATGAGAAGGAAGGTAGTCAGCACTGAGTGCTCTTAAATAGTAGCTTCTGACAAGTGTGAATGGGACTGCAATCAATGTGTTTCAGAATTTAGTCAGAAAAACATAAGTTGCTCTTTACTGATCTTTGTGTTGCTAGAATAAAATTACCAGACTGTGTTTACCGACCACAGTTGAGTCTCTTGAATACCAAAAAGGACAATCCCCCTGCAAGGTATGTGTGATTTGTTATTGTATGATACAGGGAAACAGAGTTGTTTGTGGAAAGTGTTCACAATTGTAAGATGTGGAGAGCAATAATACTGAGATCTTTAGTATTCTCTGACTATCCCTTGAAAATGTACTTCACAATAAAAGCAGCCTGTAATTTCTTGTTACTGAAGTCAATGGCTTTTCATTTAGGCTGTTGCCATATCATGGGACCTAAGTAATGAAAAGCATGCAGAATAAAACAAGAAAAAGAAATAATTAGGGTGACTGTCTGTGGGAAAAAAAGTGATGACTGCTGAATACATTAAAAAGAAGCTCTGAAAAGTTGTTAAAATAGTGTTTGAAATAGAATAGCACCGAAGTGTTCTATTTCCAGCGATACACCAGGGACAGTCCTAGGGTTTCTGTGCAAAGTCACATGCGTGGGGATCCCGGGAAACATCCATACATTCCACAGGAAATGAGCCTGTAGAGCTCCCAGCCTTCTTGAGATCAGTGGAGGCCAGTGCTTTGAAGTAGGTAAGAGGAAGGGGAACTCCCCAGTTGTGGTGACTGTCATGGAAGGGTCCTGATGAAGTGCGGAGGTGGCTTTACATCACCTTGTGGTGATGGACTCAACATAGGGCACCATCATGATCTTCTCCTTTGTATCCTTTCTGGTCCTGTTCCAGCCCCTCATTCTTCTTGTGAAGAGTTTTACTGTCTTCCTCCAGGAGGATCAGTGGTAAGGACAGATCTTTCTCCTGTAGAGGTGAAGCAGCAGGACAAGAGGTCCCTACCTGGAACCAAATAGCCTCCTCCTCCATGTATTCTCTAAGGACAGCATCTCTGGAGAGTATTTCTGTGTGTATTCAGATCAGCGGACATAGGTACATGCTTCTCAAACATAGGGTCCTCCACAGTGAGGGCCCTGTGCAGCAGAACCTTCTGCCCGTACCTCAGGCCAGCCTTGCAATACACAATGAAAGTTCTGAGCACTAACAATGCTCTGTAAGAAGGTACTGGGCCACAGCTTTTGTCTTTTCAAATTCATGCAGGTTCTATAGTGATAACACCTACAGGTCTCTAACTACAGATAATGACAAATCTGGTCTCTAACTGAATTGACATGGAGAGTTTTTGGTGGGTGTTTTATTAGGGTATGTCTACACTATGGAATAAGGTTGAATTTATAGAAGTCGTTTTTTTAGAAATCGGTTTTATATATTCGAGTGTGTGTGTCCCCACAGAAAATGCTCTAAGTGCATTAAGTGCATTAACTCGGCGGAGTGCTTCCACAGTACCGAGGCTAGAGTCGACTTCCGGAGCGTTGCACTGTGGGTAGCTATCCCACAGTTCCCGCAGTCTCCGCTGCCCATTGGAATTCTGGGTTGAGATCCCAATGCCTGATGGGGCTAAAACATTGTCGCGGGTGGTTCTGGGTACATATCATTAGGCCCCCCTTCCCTCCCTCCCTCCGTGAAAGCAAGGGCAGACAATTGTTTTGCGCCTTTTTTCCTGAGTTACCTGTGCAGACGCCATACCGCGGCAAGCATGGAGCCCGCTCAGGTAACCGTCACCGTATGTCTCCTGAGTGCTGGCAGATGTGGTACGGCATTGCTACACAGTAGCAGCAACCCATTGCCTTCTGGCAGCAGACGGTGCAATACGACTGGTAGCCGTAATCGTCATGTCCGAGGTGCTCCTGGCCACGTCGGCTGGGAGCGCCTGGGCAGACATGGGCGCAGGGACTAAATTTGGAGTGACTTGACCAGATCATTCTCTTTAGTCCTGCAGTCAGTCCTATGGAACCGTCTTATGGTGAGCAGGCAGGCGATACGGATTGCTAGCAGTCGTACTGTACCATCTTCTGCCGGGCAGGCAAGAGATGAGGATGGCTAGCAGTCGTATTGTACCATCTTCTGCCAGGCAGGCAAGAGATGAGGATGGCTAGCAGTCGTACTGTACCATCTTCTGCCGAGCAGCCATGAGATGTGGATGGCATGCAGTCCTTCTGCACCGTCTGCTGCCTGTCAAAGATGTAAAAGATAGATGGAGTGGATCAAAACAAGAAATAGACCAGATTTGTTTGTACCCATTTGCTTCCCCCCCTCCCCTGTCTAGGGGACTCATTCCTCTAGGTCACACTGCAGTCACTCACAGAGAAGGTGCAGCGAGGTAAATCTAGCCATGTATCAATCAGAGGCCAGACTAACCTCCTTGTTCCAATAAGAACAATAACTTAGGTGCACCATTTCTTATTGGAACCCTCTGTGAAGTCCTGCCTGAAATACTCCTTGATGTACAGACACCCACTTTGTTGATTTTAGCTCCCTGAAGCCAACCCTTTAAGCCATGTCGTCAGTCGCCCCTCCCTCCATCAGAGCAACGGCAGACAATTGTTCCGCGCCTTTTTTCTGTGCGGACGCCATACCAAGGCAAGCATGGAGGCCGCTCAGCTCACTTTGGCAGTTAGGAGCACATTAAACACCACACGCATTATCCAGCAGTATATGCAGCACCAGAACCTGGCAAAGTGATACCGGGCGAGGAGGCGACGTCAGCGCGGTCACATGAGTGATCAGGACATGGACATAGATTTCTCTGAAAGCATGGGCCCTGCCAATGCATGCATCGTGGTGCTAATGGGGCAGGTTCATGCTGTGGAACGCCGATTCTGGGGTCGGGAAACAAGCAGAGACTGGTGGGACCGCCTAGTGTTGCAGGTCTGGGACGATTCCCAGTGGCTGCGAAACTTTCGCATGCGTAAGGGCACTTTCATGGAACTTTGTGACTTGCTTTCCCCTGCCCTGAAGCGCATGAATACCAAGATGAGAGCAGCCCTCACAGTTGAGAAGCGAGTGACGATAGCCCTGTGGAAGCTTGCAACGCCAGACAGCTACCAGTCAGTTGGGAATCAATTTGGAGTGGGCAAATCTACTGTGGGGGCTGCTGTGATGCAAGTAGCCCACGCAATCAAAGATCTGCTGATATCAAGGGTAGTGACCCTGGGAAATGTGCAGGTCATAGTGGATGGCTTTGCTGCAATGGGATTCCCTAACTGTGGTGGGGCCATAGACGGAACCCATATCCCTTTCTTCGCACCGGAGCACCAAGCCGGCGAGTACATAAACCGCAAGGGGTACTTTTCAATAGTGCTGCAAGCTCTGGTGGATCACAAGGGATGTTTCACCAACATCAACGTGGGATGGCCGGGAAAGGTACATGACGCTTGCATCTTCAGGAACTCTGGTCTGTTTCCAAAGCTGCAGGAAGGGACTTTATTCCCAGACCAGAAAATAACTGTTGGGGATGTTGAAATGCCTATATGTATCCTTGGGGACCCTGCCTACCCCTTAGTGCCATGGCTCATGAAGCCGTACACAGGCAGCCTGGACAGTAGTCAGGAGCTGTTCAACTACAGGCTGAGCAAGTGCAGAATGGTGGTAGAATGTGCATTTGGACGTTTAAAGGCGCGCTGGCGCAGTTTACTGACTCGCTTAGACCTCAGCGAAACCAATATTCCCACTGTTATTACTGCTTGCTGTGTGCTCCACAATATCTGTGAGAGTAAGGGGGAGACGTTTATGGTGGGGTGGGAGGTTGAGGCAAATCGCCTGGCTGCTGGTTACGCGCAGCCAGACACCAGGGCGGTTAGAAGAGCACAGGAGGGCGCGGTACGCATCAGAGAAGCTTTGAAAACCAGTTTCATGACTGGCCAGGCTACGGTGTGAAAGTTCTGTTTGTTTCTCCTTGATGAAACCCCCCGCCCCTTGGTTCACTCTACTTCCCTGTAAGCTAACCACCCTTCCCTCCTCCCTTCCATCACCGCTTGTAGAGGCAATAAAGTCATTGTTGCTTCACATTCTTGCATTTTTTATTCATTCATCACACAAATAGGGGGATGACTACCAAGGTAGCCCAGGAGAGGTGGTGGAGGAGGGAAGGAAAATGCCACACAGCACTTTAAAAGTTTACAACTTTAAAATTTATTGAATGACAGCCTTCTTTTTTTTGGGCAATCCTTTGTGGCGGAGTAGCTGGTTGGCCGGTGGCCCCCCCACCGTGTTCTTGGGCGTCTGGGTGTGGAGGCTATGGAACTTGGGGAGGAGGGAAATTGGTTACACAGGGGCTGTAGTGGCAGTCTGTGCTCCAGCTGCCTTTGCTGCAGCTCAACCATACACTGGAGCATACTGGTTTGGTCCTCCAGCAGCCTCAGCATTGAATCCTGCCTCCTCTCATCACGCTGCCGCCACATTTGAGCTTCAGACCTGTCTTCAGCCCGCCACTTACTCTCTTCAGCCCGCCACCTCTCCTCCCGGTCATTTTGTGCTTTCCTGCACTCTGACATTATTTGCCTACATGCATTCGTCTGTGCTCTGTCAGTGTGGGAGGACAGCATGAGCTCGGAGAACCTTTCATCTCGAGTGCTTTTTTTCTTTCTTTCTAATCTTCACTAGCCTCTGGGAAGGAGAAGATCCTGTGATCATTGAAACACATGCAGCTGGTGGAGAAAAAAAAAGGGACAGCGGTATTTAAAAAGATTCATTTTATAAAACAGTGGCTACACTCTTTCAGGGTAAATCTTGCTGTTAACATTACATACATAGCACATGTGCTTTAGTTACAAGGTTGCATTTTGCCTCCCCCCACCGCGTGGCTACCCCCTCAACCCTCCCCCCTCCCCATGGCTATCAGCGGGGAACATTTCTGTTTAGCCACAGGCAAACAGCCCAGCAGGAACGGGCTCCTCTGAGTGTCCCCTGAAGAAAAGCACCCTATTTCAACTAGGTGACCATGAATGATATCTCACTTTCCTGAGGATAACACAGAGAGATAAAGAACGGATGTTCTTTGAACGCCAGCAAACATACACTGCAATGCTTTGTTCTACAATGATTCCCGAGTACGTGTTACTGGCCTGGAGTGGTAAAGTGTCCTACCATGAAGGATGCAATAAGGCTGCCCTCCCCAGAAACCTTTTGCAAAGGCTTTGGGAGTACATCCAGGAGAGCCGCGAATGCCAGGGCAAAGTAATCCTTTCACATGCTTGCTTTTAAACCATGTATAGTATTTTAAAAGGTACACTCACCGGAGGTCCCTTCTCCACCTGCCGGGTCCAGGAGGCAGCCTTGGGTGGGTTCAGGGGGTACTGGCTCCAGGTCCAGGGTGAGAAACAGTTCCTGGCTGTCGGGAAAACCGGTTTCTCCACTTGCTTGCTGTGAGCTATCTACAACCTCCTACTCATCATCATCATCTTCTTCATCCCCAAAACCTGCTTCCGTGTTGCCTCCATCTCCATTGAAGGAGTCAAACAACACGGCTGGGGTAGTGGTGGCTGAACGCCCTAAAATGGCATGCAGCTCATCATAGAAGCGGCATGTTTGGGGCTCTGACCCGGAGCCTCCGTTCGCCTCTCTGGTTTTCTGGTAGGCTTGCCTCAGCTCTTTAAGTTTCACGCGGCACTGCTTCGGATCCCTGTTATGGCCTCTGCCCTTCATGCCCTGGGAGATTTTGACAAAGGTTTTGGCATTTCGAAAACTGGAACGGAGTTCTGATAGCATGGATTCCTCTCCCCATACAGTGATCAGATCCCGTACCTCCCGTTCGGTCCATGCTGGAGCTCTTTTGTGATTCTGGAACTCCATCATGGTCACCTCTGCTGATGAGCTCTGCGTGGTCACCTGTAGCTTGCCACGCTGGCCAAACAGGAAATGAGATTCAAAAGTTCGTGGTTCTTTTCCTGTCTACCTGGCCAGTGCATCTGAGTTGAGAGTGCTGTCCAGAGCGGTCACAATGGAGCACTCTGGGATAGCTCCCAGAGGCCAATACCGTCGAATTGTGTCCACAGTACCCCAAATTCAACCCGGCAAGGACGATTTAAGCGCTAATCCACTTGTCAGGGGTGGAGTAAGAAAATCGATTTTAAGAGCCCTTTAAGTCGAAATAAAGGGCTTCATCGTGTGGACGGGTGCAGGTTTACATCGATTTAACGCTGCTAAATTTGACCTAAAGTCCTAGTGTAGACCAGGGCTCAGTCAGATTGGAGCAGAACTAGGATGAGATGGTGGGTTTTGTTCATTAAGAGTTTGATCCTATACCACTCAACTTAGTGGGAATTTTTCCATTGATTTGAATGGGAGCAGGATCAAGCCCTAATGGTCTTTATGGTACATGCTGCTTTTCCTGACTTTTCATAAAAGTTTAAAACATACACACATACACACTGTTTGTGTGTGTGTGTGTGGTATTACAGTACAGAGCAGTCTGCTGTTTCCTGTTTTTGTAAAGATCTTTTCCTTTTAGAAGTAGTAGTGAAAACAAACACAGTGGAAAACAATTGGAAAATTTTGTCTGCTTCCTGGAAGATTTTTTTTAAAACTACAGTCAAAAAGGAGCTACAAAAAAAAAAGTTAACGAAAGGGAATAGCTAATAAATTAATTAGGAAAATAAATGAAACCATAGAAACATGCAAGAGCATGCACAAAAAATTTGCCTTCCTGATTTCAGTCTTTGAATTTGTAGTTGAAAGCCTCTACATATAGTGAAGTCTGAAAACAGCATTGATAAAAGCCTATGCTGTAAATCTGTTATCAGTAATGAAAGGAGAGCCAACTTCACACTACAGAGAAACCCAAGAGCTGCAGCTGGGGGATCATGCAGCCGTCCTCAGTCATCACCTCGGTCTGAAACAATTCTTATACTGTAATAAAAAAGCTTTCTTTTTTGTATGGCTGAATGGTTCTTTCTCTAACTAGGCTATTTTTAAACATTCTAAAACATTTACAACAGATATACATTTTTGATTTAGGAAAGTGAAAAGAATTACTCTAATTGCAGTGATGAAAAAAATAGAAGAGGTAACAAAATAAGAATTCCTAAAAGGGGTAAAACTCACAACCACTGCAATAGGTAGCACAGATATATTATCCACTAGGATTCATAGATTAACAGTCCAGAAAGGACCACTGTGCTTATCTAGTTTGAACTCCTGTATAACACAGGCCATAGAACTTCCCTGAATTAATTCCTGTTGGAAGTAGAGCAGATCTTTTAGAAAAACATCCAACCTTGATTTAAACAGTTCCAGTGATGAAGAATCCACCACAGCCCGTGATATGTTGTTCCACAGGGTAATTACCCTCACTGTTAAAAACATGTACCTTATGTCACATCTGAATTTGTCTAGCTTCAGCTTCCAGCCACTGGATGTTGTTATACCTGTCTGCTAGATTGAAGCGCCCTCTATTATCTAATTTCTGTTCCCCATTTAGGTACTTACAGACTGTAATCCAGCCACTCCTGAACTTTCTCGTTGGTAAACTAAACAGATTGAGCTCCTTAAGTCTTTCATTATAAGGCATGTATTTAAATCTTTTAATCATACACGTGGCTCTTTTCTGAGCCCTGTTCAATTTTTGAACATCCTTTTTGAATTGTGAACACCAGAACAGGACATAGTATTCCAGTAGCAGTCTCACCAGTGACAAGTCTTTGAACACATATTTACACATGGAATTATTTTTGCCACTGGAAGGCTCCATATTCTTCTGTTAATAAAAGAAACTTACAGTAGAATCTGTATGAAAATCCATCCTCTTTAGGAAACTTCTCTTAAGAAAGACCACTTCCAAATCTCCCCAAACGAACAGAGCAAAAACTTTAATAAAAGACCATCTCTGTTAAGCAGCCAAATTTTGACACTGTCTTCTTGAGTAATCACTTAATCCAGTTCTCTGTATTTACATGTCTACAAAACTCACTTTTAATGCACCGTAGAGCTATTATGTGACTAAACCATGATTAATAAGTACAGTTGTTCAGAGAAACTTCAGTGGAACAATATTGCATCAGAATATGTGGTTCCATTGAAATCAAAATGCTTTGCAAAATTGGGTCAATTTCACTGTAATTTCATTTGAAGAAAATAGAAAATGTTCTGACAATGTCAACACAGAATTTCTGACATTTTCAAAACAAATCTTTTGATGTTTTTGTTTTGAAATTACTTTTCTTTGAATTTTTTTATTTTGTACCAGATGTAAAACTTAAAAAGTCAAAATCAAAATGAAATGTTTCAAACTACCCAAAACAAAACATGTTTTGGAATTTTCTTTCAGAGAGCTTTAAAACTTTCAATTTTTTGCTCTGATTTGGAACAAAGCCAAATTTTGAAATCACAAAATCCTTTGAAATAGAACTTCCATCCCTTGCACAGGTCTATTAATAAGAAAGCTAAACAAGGTACATTCCCTGGTTTATATTCAGTCCGATGATGTAGCCTTACATTCATGAGTATTATTGGTGACACTTTATAAGAACAGCATTGATTATTTCCCTGTAACATATACAAACAAATCAAATGTATGTTATAGGGCAGTTGTACTTGTCCTTAGTCAAGAGACCCAACTGCTCTAAGCAAACATGTTCTGGGTATTTGAATCTGGCAACAAACAGATCAATAAAGGGTGATTTAAACTTTCACAATTAAATTCTGAAACATAATTCTAATTCATAATTCTAAACTAGGGAATCCACTTTGTATGTGAAACTTCAGGAAAAATGTGTGTTATGCGGCATAATATTTTGCTTCTTTAACAGAAGAAATTTGATGTTTTTCATTAAATGTGGTGTTTTGGGATGATTAAAAATAATTATATATTGGAAAATGTAGTGCTTCATTTGATTTGGAGAGAATAAGACAGAAAGAACGTTATAAGGAAACTAATACAGCCCTTCTACAGGTTTTTAACTCTGTACTTTTGCAGAGCTTTTATCCACTAGGTTTCGGACTTTTGTTAACAAGTCAAGGTAGTTTACTGGTGTTAAATTAGAATGCATTCTGCTATGGTTTCCTGGAGGCAACTGATACACAGGATCTGAGCTGGCAAAGCTGTCAGAGCAAACGCAGAGTTATGAGCAGATCAGTACCATGCTGAGTTACATCAAAAGTGGCAATATGTCTGGACTGGTGCTCCCCTGTTTCAAATAGATAAGGGTTTAAAGAACAGTTTGTTCCCTAGTGCAAACTATGACATGTGTGAGGAATTCCCACAGATGCTGAGGGCTGCACAATATCTTCCACACCAGTTATGAGTGTGCCCAGTGAGGGAAGCAGGCCCATAGCTAGGGGAACAAAAGTAGGAAGGCTGTCAGGAGGCTTAAAAATTGAAGTGGGGTCTAGGAGGCATCCTGCACTTTCTGGCATTTTAAAATAATTTAGACAAAAACAAAAAAAATTGAGGGGTGAGGGTGGACCCAAACTGCTGTTATCTGGGATTCAAAAACAAATGGCAAATTAAATACTGACAAATGTGCACCAAAACCCTGGGCTCCAAAGCTCCAGCTGCCCGCCTCATTAGACACAAAAGCAATGTTTTCAAAATAGGGTTGATGTTGGGTCGATAGGGCTGGGATTTTTTTTCACACAGAGCAGGTGATCCCCTTCTTAGGTACTCAAGGGACCGACTCTGGACTGCTGCTCCTTGAAGCAACATCCCCACTTATCCCAGCTCCCTGGATGGCTCCTGTCCCCTCATTGCTTGGATGTCTATGTAATTGAGAGGGGAGCCCTTCTGACCCGGGGTGTCCCCTTCTGGAGGCTCAGCTAATCTATAGACTAGCCTATCATGTTCCCTGAGGCTCTCTCTGCCCTATGGGAGCAGGATGGGCAATCCAGTAATCTGCCTCAGTGAGCCTAGGTTGCTCAGCCAGGGCTCCCCTCCCCCTCACAGAGCTAGATGTGGAGGAGGCAGTGCTTCCTCTTGGTGCTGGGCTTACATGAAGGCAGGTGGAGTGGCTCATTATATAGAAGTGTCTCTATCCAGCAGTTCTCAAACGGTGGGTCGGGACCCCAAAGTGGATCGTGACCCTGTTTTAATGGGGTCGCCAGGGCTGGCATTAGACTTGCTGGGGTTCAGGGCCAAAGACTGAACCCCACTGCCCGGGACCAAAGCCCCAGGGCTTCAGCTTCAGCCCTGGGTAGTGGGGCTCAGATTACAGCCCCCCACGCCCTGGGCTGAAGCTGTTGAGGTTCGGTTTTGGTCTCCCCACCGGGGCGCCGGCAGGGCTCAGGCAGACTCAGGCTTCGGTTCCCCCTCCTGGGGTCTTGTAGTAATTTTTGTTGTCAGAAGGGGGTCACAGTGCTATGAAGTTTGAGAACCCCCTGCTCTATACCTACCCATGCCTACGGCCCCAGCTTCTGGAGTCATGGAATTACAGCAGAACCTCAACTTTCATGTTAACAACAGTAACTCTCTTGTCTCATGACTGTGAAGAAAATCCTGAAAATGTGACCTGAGAGTAACTGATGGGTGAATGTCTTCCTGAATCTGCAGGGATCCTGAAACAATAGTTAAGAGCAGTGAACTGCCCCAGGCATTTCAATGGGTGTTAATTCCAACAACCACTGCTTTGGAGGGCCCTGCCATTGCCACCTCAGCAAAGACCTCTGTGTGTGGCAAAAGAAGAGTGCAGCAGGTCTAGTCCACACCTGGGAGGAGAAGGTGACGTCATTAAGTTACCCTGCCTTTCTGGAAGAGAAGTGGGAGGTCCCCTGCTACTACCACTGTAAATGGCAGGGAGGGGTATTGAATGGAGCCATGGATACCCCTTATGTTGTATGCACAGGGTCCCAGATTGCCTTAATCCAGCTCTGCCTATGCATGCTGCTGTAGGAGTCTCCATGTGCACTACAAATGGTACCAAGGAGGCTAAGTGGATGGACAAGGAGAGAGGCCATATGATCCATGCTTATGTGACTTTAGTTATGTAGAACTGCATAGGGACGTAGAGGTACTATAGCGGCTCTGGAGGGGGCCGCACTATAACCCCACAGCCTGCCTGCCCCGAGTTTGGGAGAATGGGGTCTGGTCCCCCAACCCCAGTGAGTTCTCTGCAGTCAGATTTCTCAGTCAGGCAGGGTGTGAATTCATTCTGGTAAATGCAAGTTTTCTGGCAACTCTGGCTTTTGTATGTGTGTGTTTTGATTCTTCTTCCTTTTACTGAAAGTAACTTTTCTACATTTAATATATAAACATCCCCATAAGGAGGATACTGATATCTGCCAACATTTTGCTAGGATAGTCCCAAGGGAGCTGGTATCCTGGGACTGCTGGCTGGTCTGGAAACTTCCTGTTCCCTGAGAAATGATGCCGCTTGATCTCCTTCTCTTTCAGTACAAAAGCTCAGCGACCTGGCTTACTTAGGGGAGCCGTTAGTTGTTTCAATGGCAGTGAGGAGGAGCATAGCTTGGGTCGCTAGTTGTTACACTGAAGAACAGAGGGTTGCTGCTACAGACCCGAATCAGCGATTCTCACCGCACCTCAAACCAATCCCACCAACCCCATTTGGCCCTCCAAACCTAAAATAGCCCTTCCCCCAACTTCCCCAGACCATTTCCATCCACAGCAGGTGGCTGAGCTATGGCTATTTCACAAAATAGTCCCAGGAACATATTTTCAAGTGCTGGCAAATATGGATGCCTGTATGACTATAATTTTCTGTGCAATGCTAGGACATTTAAATGAGTACAACCCTTCCCTAAGGACTAATATATGAGTTGGGGTAAAGGTTGTACAGCATTTGAACATGTAAAGCACCATCAATTGGAAACAATAGTTGCAGCAGCAAGTTAAAAAAATAAATCAATCGGCCACTTCCTCCTCCCCAGGACATGAATCCATTCCTGGTGAAGTGTATCCTGTTTTTGCCTGTATAAAAGAATCCACTTCCTCTGATGGTCTAAAGATAAATGTCTAGCCTGCATAATTAACCAATAAATAGGCAGGATAAGAGGCCGCTGGGGGAATTCCCATTTCCTAAAGATTTTTACAAGTGGCAAAATATTTTTCTTCTTCAGAATCAGGGTGGTTTTAGCTGAGTAAATCCTCTTGGAAACCTGACTTCCTAGCTTCTTTAAATACAGTGGGCTTGAAACACTCATGTGAACAAAGGTACATCTACATGTACAGGAGGAGGGACTTGTACCCGAGGGGGTCTGACAGTGGTACTATTAGTGCTACCTTGTGCCAGAGGACAAGAGCTTTAAACTTTCAGAAAGGGCTCCCAAGGAACCTCACTGGCCACTCCCTTGCCCTGTCCAACATGACATGAGGTCCTATTGACTCGCATAGAGTATCCCTGGAATTTGTCATAATGAGTTTGCAAAATGCTGCCTTTCGTGTATTTCTTTCTCACCAATCAGGTATATTTCAGAATCATAAGCTGATATTGGGTGTGAACCTATAAGGTGCTGAGTAGCTTTACCTCTCATTGACTTCATAGTCAAGAGTAGTGATGTTGATGGTGAATAATGCCTTCTACAACTCATTGCTGTCAAGATTTTTTGATGATAGTACTATTTGAAATTGTTATTAAAATACTTTGCAACACCGATCCTGGATACTTGTAATAGTAATTATATGAGCTACCAAACCCCCAAATGCTTTTGTAAGTACTGCTGGAGAGTAAAGGAATGACACTCCCAAAATGCTGGTTATCTGGGTACTCTAACTGCTTATTAACATTAAAGACTGCAGTTAACTTTGAGACCCAATAACAGGCCATGAGAGCAAATGATACCCCTGTAACATTGTCAACAGCTGGAGATACTAGTCTGTAGTAGGAAGACAAGAGATGAGAACTGCTTCCAAGTGGCTGTCTCAGACAAGGGGACCAGTAGATGAATTAGACTAATTGAAGAGGTTGTGGGGTTAGGATAATATTTTGGTAATTACAAATAGACATCTGCAGTGGTTTCTCATGTGTGACCATTAGCCCCACCCAGTGTTATAAGAAACCTCAGTAGAATTGCAATCCAAAATTCATTAGCTAAAGGCTGAATGGTGATGGTATCACATTCGCTTTTCATTTTTGTGTGAGTGCATTGCCCTTGTTCTTAAACATGGTTGGCCACAGCTGATTCTGATTTTCCAATTTTAATATATTTTATTGTTTACTTATGGTTTACTGTAAAGTTTAGTTTGTCTTATTTATGAGTGACCATGAAGATATGGGATTTCATCCACTGGGTGATGACTCATTCATTGGGTTGGAATCTAACTCTTAATGCATGACATATTTTAGACTATCAGATGAAAAATGTGTATTTTAAAGCTCTAAATGAAACGCATGGAAATGGTTAGTTATTTGTTTTTCAAATCAGGTTTATAGCTGGGTTTTTCTGGCTTTGTGCTAGTTCCCTTCTATTCTATAGTTGTGCCCATGTACAGTATGCACCGTTATACACAAGATATGGGGTGTTAAAGAGAAATGTTTACCCAGCCCTGTCAAGAGTAACTTGGCCTCATTTCTCTCTTTTCAAGAGTACATATGGATCTCAGTAACATGCAATACTTTCTGTGAACTATAATGAAAGCAGCATTCTTCTGCTCTGAGCCAGGAAAGCAATGTTTTTTAAAAATCCGTAAGAAAAGAAGTAGCACTAATAAAAGATACTTCATCTTCTTTCTGCTGATGACAAAACTCCCCTGTTGGTAAGAGAAATTAAAATGGCGGGAAGCAGCAGTTTATAACAGTCTCCATAAATGCTATGGAGTCAGGGCAGTTTTTACTTTTGAATACAGGTGCACGACTGCCAGCGAAGTCAGTGGCAACTGTGCATGTAGACCTGACGATATTTGGCCTGTGTTCCTGACAGAGCTTAAGTACTGAACCCAGACTTGTTAAAACTTTAACCTAAACTTGACAACAGCTCCTGCCAGTGTAGCAGGTTCCCACGCCCTTCATTGTCATGTGAAAGGTCTCAATAGTCTATTGTTATGGGTTGCAGGTTTTCCCGGTAATGAGTCCTATCAGCAGTATTTTGCGCCTTAACTTCAGCTGTAACAATACTTCCCACTATTTATTGAGAACAGTGTTGTGCTTTCTCATGTCAGAATGGCAATGAGGCAATTACAGGGTGTGTGGGTTACTTACTGTGACACAACTGCATTCCTATAGCATTAGACAATATTCCCCAATCTGGAACAGCACCACATTCCCTTTCCTGCCTTCGTACCGCAGATTAAAGCAGATTATGCTGGTCAGCACTAAGAGAAGAAGTAAGCTCTTTCTTGCAGCAGGTTTAAGAGATGTTTTATTTTTCTGAAATTGCTGTTGGTTTGTGAGGGCTTGCGCCTAGTTACACTTCAGGGGATTTTACATTATGGTAATTCCATTATCTTCAGTGGAGTGACTCCTAGTGACGCAAAGGTAAGCATGATCAGAATCAGGTGTTGAGTTTGCCAGGGGCTGAGTATTTTTAAACTAGCATGAAGACACCCCAAATCACAATTTTTGCACTCTGTATTGCTAAACCCTCCCCTGTATATGCAGAATTTTAATCAGACTAAGTGGGTAGAGAAATAGGCACCAATTCGCCATTGCAAACCTCTGTAAACTGAGTAAGAGCAAATGAATAGCAGGCACGCTCTGTACAGGTGCAAATAAGTACATAGGCACAAAGCACTGGAGAAGCAGATCAGGAGTTTAATCTCAGGATTTTACAATTTAATGGTGCCCATGTTGGTCTTATTTATTGGCAGTAGGTGGCAGCATTGTAAAATACTTGTGCCTCTGCTTTTAGCTTCTTATCTTGGATTAATACAGATATTTGTTAGCATAAATTCAATACGGTTCTTGTATACAGTTTAAGAGCCTGCTCCTTTTTCCATTGAAGTCCGTGGCAGAATAGTGGAAATAGAATCAGGGCCTGTCTGCACAGTCAGGTTTCTTGTTTGTTTACGCAAGTATGAGTGGGTAGGTTTTTTCTCCTCTTGAAGTTTGGTGGGAGAGGCTTGGTGCTTCCTGATAACCATCAGCCCTGCTAGTACAGTTATTAATAGCAAAGAAATCCCATTATTTTGTCCCTACAGATATTTTGTTATTGCTTTTAGCCATTCTGATTGGCAGTGTATGCCCTATATGAACGGTAAAGAAGCAAACTGTGCACTCAATCAAGCTGTTATTGGAAGTGCTTAATTTGAATATCCCTTTATTCGCTAAGCTAGTAACTAACATATTTGTGTACAAACCGTTGTTTCTAGGAGTTGGCAGATGGCAAGGAATGTGCCTCTGGGGCAGGTGGGAGCTACCTCACCTGCCATGCAAACCTGCTCCACCTGCCATGAAACCTTTAATTTAGAGCACCAATGTTGGAATTTGATGTGTTTCACAGTTGCATTTCAGCAGTTTGTAGACATCTATACACCACATTCTGCTGCTGGAAACTTGCCACTGCCATTCGGTCCCTAGTCTGTAGCGGTGCATGGGATAATAATGGCTGGAGTAATTAGCTTGAGGATTCTGCCAGAGGAGGATAGCTTTAAGCTGCTGCCCAGGGTGTCCCAATAGTAGAGATTGCCCAGGAAATGTACTGGGCCAGTACATTCCCGCCCAGAGCACACTCTTTTCCCGGCCAGCATCCCACTCTTTTGGAGCTGAGTTGGCCAGCCACAGACTCCTAGAAGAAGAGGCTACAATCACCTCTGAGTAGTTCTCTTGTAGCCAGGCTCTCTGTGCCTTGGTGTCATGTCAGTAGTGGGCCAACTAGCCAGAGTTGAAGCCACAAAGGACCCATCCCCAAGTGACGTTGGGAAAACACTCTTACTTAAAAGTAAAAAGCAAGAGACTCAACAGAAACATTGCCTCAGCTGGGTATGGGCTCTCTGAAAATGGGAGTAAGAGAAGGAGAATCATCTAGTCCTCCCCATCCTTCAGGGAGGCCTGGACAGAGACTCACATTCACAGAGTGAGGCTTCCCTTTTTCCATAGAAATCCATTGTCCCACCAGCCAGCTGTAGTCTTAACCCTGTTTGCCCAGCTTCCTCCAGGGATATATACTGTATATCCCTGTGGTTAGGGCAGCTGTTCCTGAGGCCTGCCCTGTTTTTCTTCTGTTCACTCCTGATGATTAACTACAGTTGGAGGGCCTTGTCTTTAGACTTGACACTTCTGGTTGGGGCTGGTTTTTGTTCCTGTTCCAAAAGACTGACCATTTCCCCCTTTCTTGTACACAGGACATACCTGGTGTAATTTCAGGTTAAATGTAGTCCTTTGTCTATGTCCCTGGCGCTCACTAGTGCTTATCAAATTGTAACTGATATCCTGATGTGTCCTGTGCAACTGCACATGACATAATGTGGCCTAAACTCACCTGGCAATCTTGTGGATGTCAGACCACACTTATCCTGGCAGTCTGGGAGGTGTGTGCTCTATCAGCATGTCTTCTGTGGTGCCACATGAGTAAGGGTAAGGAGGATATGGTTGGGAAGGAAATTAGCATGTTATTCTGGAGGGAGCCCTTGAGCTGCTTCTACAAGCGGAGCCACAGAGTATTATTTTGCTGCATGGGAACTGTGTCTGTAACTTGAGTGTGACAGAGTCCATGGCACTTCCTCAAGTGGCTTCCAGACATCCCCAACTACAGGTGCCTGCAGCCCAGAATTTCAGCACACCCTTCCGCCTAGATCTCAGCAGAGCACAGTGCTGGTTCCTTACTTCACCATACTAATTTTAAAAAAATCTGATGCAGCTGCCTGTGTGTGAATAAAAGCAGAATTTGTCCCTTTATCAAATGTTTTGTCTACTCAATGCTGTTTTAAGAGTGGGTCCCAAACTTCTAGGGCATTTTACTAGGTTAAGGGCCAGGCAGACCCAGCTTCACCACTTCCATTCAGTGGTGTGCAAGGCTCCAGCCAGCAGTGGAGCATGGGCTGCTCCAAACTCCTGTCCTTACTGCACAACTGAACAGGAGGTGGAGAGCTGTGGGGCGGGGACCCATCATTAAGACAGGGAGGGGAAGCACAGTGAAATGCACCCTATGGACCACTGCTGACACATGAACCAGAGGTTGAGCGAACCACTGGTCTAATGAGATCGAAAACTTCCCTACTTGTGAATAGAGAAGAGAATATAAATTATTATCTGCATTATCGCCACGCAGACAGGCCCCACTTGAGATCAGAGCTGACAAATACATAGTAAGAGACAGTCCTTACCCTGAAGAGTTTACAATCTAACTAGACAAGAGATACAAAGAAAGTATGACTAGTCGCCCCGTTTTACAGATTGAGAACGGAGACTGAGCAGTTGAGAGCCAGGTTTTTGAAAGCTCTGCACTCAGCAGCTCCCATTGTTTGAGTTGAGGGGGGTGTCATCCTTACCAGGCTACCTGTGCTACTATCTCTTCTTGGGGTCTCAGAATGCACTTCTCTAGGTGTCAGGCCTCGGGCCTTTACCGCTCCTGGGGTGGAATTCTGCAATTCACTCGTGCTCAGACCAGACCTGGTTAAATGCCGGGCACCAGCCATGACTACTTCAGCAGGTCCAATTGTGGTTTGGACTCTCCAGGAGTTTCCCTTTGGGAGCCGGTGACAGTATACGTTTGCAATGCAACAGAGCCAGGTTCTTCAAAACAAAGCATAATTTATTCATTCCTCACATGTACAAAGCATAACAGTAAAAGGCCTACTAGGGTTGCCAACTTTCTAATCACACAAAACCGAACACCCTTGTCCCGCCCCTTCTGTAAAACCCCACTTCTGCCCTACCACTTCTCCAAGTCCCTGCCCTCGCTCACTCCATCCCTCTCCCTCTGTTGCTTGGTCTTCCCCACCCTCAGTCACTTTCACTGGACTTGGACAGGGGGTTGGAGTGCGGGAGGGGGTGAGAGCTCTAGCTGGGGGTGAGGGCTCTAGAGTGGGGCCAGAGATGAAGGGTTTGGGGTGCACAAGGGGACTCTGGGCTGGGGCTGAGGGGTTGGGGTGTGGGACAGGGTGCGGGCTTCAGCTGGGTGTGCGAGCTCTAGGGTTGGGCTGGGAATGAGGGGTTTGGGGTTCAGGAGGGAGCTCAGGGCAGGGACGGGGGTTGGGGTGTGGGAGTGGGTGAGGTGTGTGGGCTCTGGGAGGCAGTTAGGCTGTGGGAGGGGGTTCCAGCCTGCGGTGGGGGGTGAGGGCATGGGCTCAGGCTGGGCAGTACTTACTTCAGGTGGCTCCTGGAAGGGGCTGGCCTGTCTGGCTCCTAGGAGGAGGGTCCAGGGGGTTCTGCGTGTTGCCCTCATCGGCAGGCGCTGCCCCTGTACAGTCATCTAGTCCAACCCTCTGCTCAAAGCAGGACCAATCCCCAACTAAATCATCCCAGCCATGTCTTTGTCAAGCCTGACCTTAACAACCTCAAAGGAAGGAGATTCCACCACCTCTCTAGGTAACTCATTCCAGTGCTTCACCACCCTCCGGGTGAAAAAGTTTTTCCTAATATCCAACCTAAACCTCCCCCATTGCAACTTGAGACCATTACTCCTTGTTCTGTCATCTGCTTCTACTGAGAACAGTCTAGATCCAGCCTCTTCGGATCATTCCTCCAGCTGCTCACTGTTCGCTCTGGCCACTGTTGTTCATTGTGCCACCGTTTACTCCATCGCTCTGTTGCCAATGGCCCTGCACCACCTTCTGCTGCCACCTGCCACTGTGACCTCCGCAAGTTGGTCTCTTGAGGTTCCCCCCAGCTCTCAGTGATTTCAGCTGAGCTCTTAGTGGGGGAACCTCACTGCCAGTGCAGACTGGGTCGTCTCTTCCACAGATACACTGTCCCACAGCAGGCCTAAGCACTTAGATCTGATTATCAGTGACTTCAGCTGTAGTGGTCACTTAACAAAACAAAAGACTCTCTATGGAGCCTAATCAACTCTGTCTTTAAACAGTGGAGAGGGGCAGGTCAAATAGTACTTGTGACTCAGGCAGACCATCAAGCAAAACACCCGTCCCCACCCTCTCTCTTGATGCCCTCAATCAGCACAGGCTAAGTACAGTTCTACTGCCCTTTACTCAGACAATAAGAATAACAACATTTCATTACCTCCCTGCATTCAAGTGATTTGTAACCTAACCCCAGACAAAATCTATCATTTGGGCAAGACACCTCTGTTTGCTGGATACCTAGGTAGATTAGGTGTGAATGTAAATACGATCTGGTCCTGAAGCCTTTTCCCCCAGTCCCCAGCTCATCAGTAGCTGTCAGGGAGAGCTCATTTAGACTTCGCTTACAAATCATAATTTGAAATTATTAGGTTGGCTAACGTCACCAAAATGAATGCACTGACATTGTCATAAAAAACAACAGCTGTATAAGGAAGCTAGTCTATGTTCATACTTTTCAAATCTATTATACTTTTTCAGATACGCGTATTTTATCATACACTTAATATGCTTTTAAAGTGTGCACTAATGTTTCGGTTTCAATTCAAATTTCCAAACAATGACTAAATTGGCAACACTGCATGTAACTAGTTCACAAAACTGGGGGGGGAGGGGTGTTGGGGAAATTCAGGGGGGGTGTAGGGAAATCCCTGGTCTCCCTTACATTCATCACAATAATACAGATAGCTCCCAGTTCATCAATGGGGAATTCTCTATTGTTCTGAATGACAGCTGCTGGGTGCTGAGCTCTTTTGAAAATCTGGCCACAGCAAGAGAGATCAGAATCAAGCCCAATCAGTCTAGTCAGGTGTGCCAAGTCACACACTAGTCCTGACCTGTTTGTGGAAGGCGAGGTATAGGGAGGGGATAACCCCGAGTGCACTCCTCTAAGGCTCTCCAAGGCTGGCCACGTGATTGCCATCCATCAGCTTTAAAGGTATATACACATTATGAGGATTCTTTGTATTTCTAGTTTGTACTTCTGGCTGTGCATTCAGAGTGAACTTAATTCACCCCTGTACAAAGGGCCAGTCTAAGATTTAAGTCTTACTGAAGCCCTCAAAATAGGGTATTAAGTGACACACAGACTTTGTGCTGGAGTTGAATTTTGCTCTTAATGACTCTAAATTATAAGAGTTGGGCATTTTTCTTCTCTTCACAGCATGACTCCACATGCTTTTACCCGCAGGAAATATATAGTACATATTATTTATGAAGACAGTGTTCCTAATGGGGAGCAAGGTACCAGATGGTGAATGTGAAACTCTCTGCCAATCAATCCACACTGCTGAGCTGAATTCACTTTGGATCCAATTGAAATGGGACTATTTTTTATTTTTTGCTTGTGTAAATCAGATGAAATGTGACATGGGTTATTCTCTGGATTATCCTACATTGTTTCAGCTCTATGGGAGGCACACATTGAAATGGACAAATCTAGCATCTGCTTCCCATAACACCTGTATTCGCTTCTTCATTGCCTGATAGTATAACTTATATAGACCCATAGAACCTCACAATGGTAGGTAAGCATTATTATCCCCATTTCATAGATTGGTAAACAGAGGCACAAGGAGGTTGAGTCACTTTCCCAGTGTCACATTGTAAGACAATGGCTGAGCCAAGAACAGAACCAAGATCTCCTGATTCCCAATCTGGTGCCTAATTCACTAGACCAGCGTAACTCCTCTCTTATTATGTGTGCCCTCTCTCTGGGAAACACACAGAGAGGAAAATGAATCCCTTTACGGCCTTGTGACGGGGTAGCCTGCCCCTAATGGGCAGTACTGCCTACTGGTCAGTCCATCCCACCACCTGGCATAGCTCTGTCAGAGTTGAAAAGTTCGATTATACATTCAAGGACCTGGATCATATTGGGAGAGAGGAAGTAGTCCCGGGAGTAGAAACTGGTAGAAACTAATAGAGGTAAGGAGAGGGATAATGACTGCTTGAACTACCCAGCTCCAGGAGGAGGGCTAGGGCTCCTACCATCAGGACAGACAAAGACGGAGACCTAACCCTTAGGGGACCAGAAACTGAGCTTAGCGGGCAGGCTTCAGAGGAACCTTGAAAGCCTGAAGCAATGTTTGTTTGGGACTTTTTATCATGGATGAGGTTTTGTCATAAACAAGCCCCAAGGAGGGTATTACTAAGTCAAGCATCAAGAGTACCTGAAGTAGAGTTACTGGCTTCTTGAGAAGGAAAAGTGAGGCAGGGAGTACATACTGAGCCACACTAACTACCTACCCTACAGGGCAGGAACACCCTACGACAGGCCTACCCAGCAGTCCATGTGCAACCAAATCTCATTGACTTCACACAGACTGTAGCACTGGGGATGACCATTGATCCTCCACCATTCGAGGAAGTACAAAAGGTCATCCAAAAGTTATGGAATGGACAAGCTGCTGGACCTGACGGCATTCCACCTGAGCTGCTCAAGGGTGCTTTGAAACCAGTGAGCATCGGCCAACATCAGCTGTTCTTAAAAGTGTGGCAAAGTACCAGCAGAATGGAAAGATGGTATCACGTTGTCCCTGAACAAGGGCAAGGACCTCGCACTGACTGTGGCAACTATTGACCAATCTTATTGTTATCAGTCCCTGGAAGGTCTACATTCACATTCTGCTTGGTAGGATGCAGCCACTCCTTAACAGCCATTGTCATCCAGAGCAATGACACCAACTTGCTTGTAGAGAAGTCAGAGAATTCCAGCCCTGCCCTCCAAGGTATCCAAGATGCGGCCAGCACTATGGGCTGACTATCTCATGGCAGAAGTCCAAGGTCCAGAACTGCGGAGCTGGGTCACCAGAACCCCGCACAGGTGGAATCGAGTACCATGGAGAGCTTTTACAAGTTTATCTACCTAGGCTGCAGACAGAGTTCAAATGATTGTACCAAAATGGATGTTCTTCAGCAAATAGGTTTTGCTGCCTCCTGCGTGAAGTCCACATCTCACTTATGGATGCAAAAATGTTGTTGTGCTGAGACTAAGTTCAGGATCTAGCAAACCTGTGTACTACCTGTATTGCTATATGGGTCAGAAACCTGGACCCTCCCACCGGCAGACCAGGAGCAGCTAGAGGTATTCCATGTACACTGTCAGGACCAAATCCTGAGGATAAAGTGATTTGATTTTGTGCAAAATGTCACAGTCTCACAAAGATCTGGCTTCCCTTCAGTCACGCATCATATCCGAAAGCACCGTTAATGCTGTTAATGCTCTTTGCCAACGTCATCAGGATGGATAGAACAACACAGCATGCCACGCTCTCAAACTTTCCATCAACTTGCAAAGGAGTTCATGCCCTGACCCTACCTGGTGCCACGCACAGGGTCACCCCAGAAACTCATGGATTCATAGGACTGAGACAGACTTGGGAACTTTGCTAAGTGATGCCATCACCTGCGTTCATTCTGTTGGGCAAAACTGCCCTTAGCAGACTATGCGTATGTGTGTATTGGACCCTGAGTGTTTGATACTACAAGGTGCTGAGCACTCTGGACCCAGTCCAGCAAAGCATTTAAGTATGTGCTTAACTGTAAGCATTGAGTAATCCCATTGACTTCAGCGGGACTGGAGAGTCACTGCACATGTCATTGTTTCTGTAGGCCAAACATGTTGCAGATACCAGGGACTCCTTGCATTCTTCAGTGCCCCCACTCCCCAGCTTCATGTATGCCACTCTTCTATGTCCCTCTATTTCAGGGACTCCCTCCATCTCCCCCCCCCCCAAGCCAGGAACTTTGTGTCCCTCACCCCATTATCCCCTTTTCCCCTGTGTCAAATACTCCATGTGCCCCCCTATTATCCCCTTCTCCCCCATGCCAGCAGCTTTGCATATTCCCTCTTTCCCCTTTTGTCCCATCCCACGGTCATCTATTCTCACCACCTCATTCCAGGGGCTGTATGCAACCCCAAGATCACCTTCCCCGTTTCCCTGTTCCATTCTAGACTAGGGTCCCCTCTTTCCCCCCCTTTCCCCACACATGATCATGCACTGTTCTCTCCCCTTCCGCCAGGGGCTCTGCGTGTGAATCCCTATTCTCCCATCTCCCAGTTTTCTTTCTCATGATGTCAGCATTTTTAAGCTGTGTGGGGAGGAAGAGTGGGGCTGGGATGAGGGGCAGTGTTATGCTGGAATGTGTTAATGGCTATCATCAACCAACAATACCAAACAGAGAAATGCCACCAAATTGACTGTAAGACCTCCCAAGCTGGGCCAACTACTTGTGTACCTAAAGTTGCATATTTTTAAGTGGCTGGTGGAGTCAAGAGCAGAGGGCTCAACACATTTCAGGACTGAGCCCTAGAACCGTATTTTAGAATTGTGTTTTTGATGCTACAGCCAAGGTTTATCAGCTGTCCTGGAGGTCCATACAATGTCTTTAAAAATGAGCTATAAGACTTTGACTTCTCGTGCAAGTTTTCCATCTGGGAAAAATTTGTTTTGTGAGAAAGCTAAAAAATAAAAGATTTGGCTCCTTTTGAGTTACAAGATTGCAAATGCATTTCAAATGATCGTTTTTATTTATTCAACCACCATGAGAGCAATACAATGGAAGTGATAGTTATGAACAGTCAGCTGTGTCATGCCTTTCTGACTAAATAGCATGAATATGCTTACATGCAATCATTCCATCCATCTGCATTCTCCTCAAAACAGAAATCTGCATTCTAAAGCATGAGCTGCCAAGATAGCCTAATATTCTTTCCCTGTTGTTGCAGACTATTTATTTCACATAGAAGTCCTCTGGTTTTTGTTTTAAAAATGTATGATCTGTTCCACTGGAAGACATTCTCTTGTAAGGTTCATCCAGCTGTCCAGAGGAGGGGCTTGGCCAGCCCTCTGTACTCTAACACTATTCATTTCTGTCTCAGAGATTCACATGGCCCAGCAGAAATAATATATTTTGTTCTGAAAATATCACTTAAACACAGACAGACACCTCTCAGGGACTGAATTTCAAAACCTAGAAAAGCCCAAGGTCGCAGGCAAAAATGGATGAGCAATTGTATTCCTAAACTACCAGCAGTTATTGTGACTGCACATGCAAGCTGGTGGTGCGTGTGCAACTAGCCACTGCGATGTCGAATGAAAACGGCACACACAAATAACTGATTTGAATATGCAGTCACGAGTAGGTGTACAATGTGCTGCTTTCCTGCATGGCCCTGGCTTCTCAAAGCTTGATGTTTGACCCTGAATTAAGTTCTTCAAATCAATGTATTTATTTTAATTATATTTAAATTAATATTTTAAAGTTTTTATTTTATGAAATTAAATTTCATTTAAACCCCCATGGCCATACCCACAGTGGCAGTTGTTGCAGTCAGTTCTCAATGGGATTTTTTCCTGAGAACCGACTGCAGGCTCAGGGCCTATATGTCTGAACTACCAAATACCCTCTATGCATGGAAAAGAGCATTTACTTATTTATTTTGATTTCTGAAACAAAAAGGTGTCTACTTTAAGTTATGAGTCCTCTGCCATCACTTAAAAGCACATATAAAATTATGCAATGTAATGGAGCACCCCAATGAGCTGTACCCCAGTAAACCCCATTCCTCTTGAGACCCTCCCCAATTCCCTCTATACTGCTGTGCGCCCCAAAAGCCCAGGAAAACAGATGGGTCTTGCAGCACGTTCTGAACAGCAACAAATTCATGCTGTTTTGGATCAAGAAGTGGAGTGAATTCTGAAATTGAGAGGATCTCATGGTGAATGCCGTGCCAGCAGCTCCTCTCACAATGCTAGTGCCTCCACTGATCCCAACTATGGTGAGATGGCAGAGGGAGGGAGTTGTCTCAGAAGTAGGCAGGTCCCTCCCATGACATTTACAGCTTTTCAGGTAAACAAACCCCTTAAATTCCATCTGAAAGACTATCCGGAACCAGTGCAGATACCAGAGCAATAACAGCAACACAGGTTCACAGCAAAACATTCTGCTCTGCAAATGGGCAGCTACATTCTTTGCTAATTTCAGCTCCTGGATACATGTAAGATGTAGATCCACATTGCAGTAGGCTAATCTTGAAGTGACAAAGGCAAGGATGGAGAGAGCAAGACCTCTGCATATGAAAGGAAAGGCTGTACTCTTCTGACCAAGAATAGATGAAAAAAACCACACTGGCCACAGTTGCTACTTGATCATCTGAAAACAGATGTTGGTCTAACTGGGCTGCTCCCAAATTATGAATGTAAGTACCAAGGGCCACCACAATCTCCACAATAGCTTCTGGTTGTTTCTTCCAAACTACACATATCACCTCCATCTTATCTGGATTGCCTGTCTCAACCACATCACTCCCACCCATGCTGCTGTCTCAGCCTGACACTGGGTAATGGTCACAGAAGGCAAAGAAGTTGGATTAACCAGACTGTCTGCAACTCAAAACAAATCTGCTCAAAGTTTTGCAGCAGCTCTTGCAGAGGCTAGAGGCAAAGAACTCCTTTGCCTTCTGTCTAGCCACTGCATAAAATATCTCAAAAATTCTTTATGATGCAATCAATCAGATTCAATGCCAATTAGCTGTCTTTCCTTTTGCTTCAGTTGGTGCAGGGCACAGGTGAATCATAGTGACCTGTGAGTGCAAAGTTGTGGTAGGTTTCAGAGTAACAGCCGTGTTAGTCTGTATTTGCAAAAAGAAAAGGAGTACTTGTGGCACCTTAGAGACTAACCAATTTATTTGAGCATAAGCTACAGCTCACTTCATTGGAAGTTGTGGTAGTGGATGCTTAAGGGCCACTTCATCACAGTTTATGTAGTGCTTTGACTGTGTTAAATACTAAATTTTATTTTGTGGCATTTGTTGTACATGTATTTTGGTTGTATCATACAACACAGTACTGTGTTTGTATAAGCCTAGTACATGCTGAAGTCTTATAAATATTTTAAATCCACTGCTAATTTTCCAAAGAGAGCTGGGTCCCACAATCCTTGTCCCTTTTCGCTTTGTTTCAGAATCATTGTCCTGACAATTCCCAAGCCTCTACAATAGTGGTTCTCAACCAGGTGTACGTGTACCCCGGGGGTACGCAGAGGTCTTCCAGGGGGGTACATCAACTCATCAAGATATTGGCCTTGTTTTATAACAGGTTACACAAAAAGCACTAGTGAAGTCAGTACAAACTAAAATTTCATACAGACAAAATGAGAATGTAAGCAATTTCTCAGTAACTGTGCTGTGGCACGTTTGTATTGTTATGTCTGATTTTATAAGCAAATAATTTTTAAGTGAGGTTAGACTTGGGGTACGCAAGACAAATCAGACTCCTGAAAGGGGTACACTAGTCTGGAAAGGTTGAGATCCACAGCTCTACTACACGGAGGTATGAAACCCTCATGGTATGTTGTGTTTGAAAGAATATTGTTGGCTTTTCACAGCATATTGCTACTGAGAGGAGATACACCCTAGTTAAAGAAAGTATGTACCTAGCCATATCACATGTACTCCTATTCAGACTAGTTAATCACTCCCTATATGAGTTAATACTAGAGAGATCTTTTACATTTACATTTTCTGCCTGTGATGTGATATACAAAGAATAGCGGGCAAGTGGTATTGCAACCGTGTCAAAAAACAGAGAGCAATCTTTCCACCAATTGAAACAAAGTCCACTATATTTAGCTATAGTGACACCCACTTTCCCAAAACTCTGCATATGATCAATTAACGTTTGATATTTTCATTCTTTCCTCTCCTAAAATCAAGGCAATCAGTTACTATTGAATGCAAAAAAGTTTTGTAATGAAAGTATGCACTGTATCCAAGATGTCTGGGATCTATTTCATAAGCAATATATGATTCTGAGTGATCCAAGAACACAATCACATGAAACTATGATAAAGTTGGTTATTATGAAGCAAAACTTAGACTGCATTAGTCACCCACAATCATGTGCTTTCAGTTTAATAATATCAATGAATGCTAGCAACAGTGTCTTTTCCACACCCTCCCTCTGATGGAAATGAAGTTTAAAAAGACCACTCCTTAAAGAAACAAGGAGAGTTGAGAGCTGCTTTCCCTATCCCTAACACGAGTCTTCAGAAAAAACAAGCACAAGTATGTAACATAAAGTCCTTTTGCTGAGTTCTAGTTGGACAATTCTTTCTAGAAGGCATATGCCTTGTAATTTGGCGGTAATTTAAGGGATTCTGTGGGGAATGGAAGACTATATACAGCAATCTTTGCATGATACCTCAATCCCTAATTTGACCCCAATACTAATCAACACATATCTCCAAGATGTAATTTTCAGCTAGAACTCTTAAGTAGCACTTCATTTTAGTAGCTTAATGCTTTTGTCATGAGTGAGAACTAGGGATTCAGAAGCAAGTTGTACTCCTGTAGTTTGGGGTGTGAAGCATTATTTCCATTTTGTCTGATTTGGATTTGAAAGAGGATTTTCTAAAGGATAAAGTAGAATATCATTGGCTTTTCCCAGCATATTGCTACTGAGAGGAGATACATTCTTACACTAGAGAGTTCTTTTATATTTACATTTTCTTTCTGTGATGAGATATACAAAGAAATAGCAGAAATACGTTCCTCTACATATACACAGAAAAGAAATACGTTCCTCTACATATACACAGAGCTCCAGCAGGAGAGACAGAACTCAGATCCTCCTGCTCCAAGAATCCATCCTCTTCCAAAGGAGCCAAGAGAAAATGTCAGTTAATGAATAGCAGTACAGGTTCTCTGACATACATTTCAGCACTTCTGATTCCATCAACCAGATGGCAATGGCATAGGTATTAGCCAGTTCAGTACAGTATTAACATTTAAGGACACTTTGTTTCTGTGACATGTTTAGCACCAAGCTATGTATATCATATATAATTTGTGATGAGGCTATTTTCTGTCAGTGGAACTTTAGGCAAAACTCCCACAAAGGTCACGGGGGGTCAGACCCATTGTCAAGACTGGCAGACCCAAAGTTTCTTGTACCTTTTTGGTTTTGTAATTCCTAGTTGCAAAGTAATTCCATGTCAGTCTGAAAACTGGTATGTCACATTTTATTTCAAAACATAATTCAGTGTTGTTTTTTTACACATAAATTAAATGTCAGTAGCCCAGAATTATAATACATTACATTTCATGTGTTGTTATAGCACCTCTGATCCAAAATACTCTGAGCAGTCCCATAATAACAAACCAATGTGTATACTGCAACAGAAGAACACTGTTTTTAAAATAAAGGAGCACATTTTATTTTCAGGCTTTCATTGAACTATTATAAACAAACAGTGATAAAAAACTATGGAAGAAAACTACTGAAGGAGAAAATAATAGTGATGAAGTTCTCCCCTCTACATAGATGTGTAATTGTGCAATAGAAGGGCTGGTGAGGAAACATTGTAACTCAATAATTGCCAAGTAGAACAAATAAAAGAAACAGGATCTACTCTTGACTATTGTGTTGCAATATTTATGTGTATATGTATATAGTCATATAAACACACATTTACTAGTACAAATATATAGGTAAGGTATTTCTTCAATGCAAACATTAATATACTTGCAATAATATAGAGGATAGAGGATAGAGAAGTAAGGGAAAGATGTATAAAATGCAAAACAGTTTTAATTAAAATCCCCTGTTTGCACATGCTCAAAATGTTATGAAACACTCATCTTTTGGGTTGACATTTTCTGTGCTAAAGGTGAACTTTTTTGGAAAGTGTGAGCAAAATGCCTTTCACAATTTTTAAGTTACAGAAGAATGAAAAATATAACATTTTTTTCCATTGTAACTTTTGACACCATACTTTTTTGAGCAGGACTACAGCAAAAACTGCTGAAGTTAAAATGTTATAAACAATTGATAAATCCTGCTGTTGAAAGGGTTGCTATATGGCAAAGGGAAAACCTCCCCCAACCTGTGCTAAGGTCGATACACAATTAGGAATACAAATCATACGATGAAGTGCAGAGTAGCCTTTGAAACAGGCCCACCTCATAGCTTCTATCACATATTGTTCTGTGCTATATCAACTTGTGCCCATGGCACATGGGTAACATGGGCATGCAAACTACCGTTTGGCATAGTTCTCCCACTGTTTAGTTTTTCACTTAAAACACGAAGGCCCAGAGCCTCAAAGGCATTTAGGTGTTTAACTCCCATTGATTTCAGTGGGAATTAGGCATCTGAATAGCTCAGAGGAGCTGGGCCTAAGTAAATATTAGGCTAGAGCTGAACATTCTTACTCAGTGCTTAGTCAGTGTTTGAGCCAATCATATTTTTTAAAAAAAGGAAATAGGTGGTAGACCATAAAATATGACTCATTGAGCTCAGTTCATTTTAATTTTTGTTACATATTGATTACCTGTTATCTAGATCTGTTTTAAACTGTTTGCTACTCTCTTACCAAAAAGAATTGGGTTCAAATATTAGTTAATATCACTTTTATCTTTGCTTTGGGTGGTCTAATTCTATTTCCTAGCAGATATGTTTACATCAGAGAAATGATATTGTTTGAAAAAAACCTTTAGATTTCTCTATAGATAATCCAGAATACCCTTGCACTTCATTATAATAAAGGTCTTGTCATTAAAAAACTTTTAAAGAAATAATTGAGAATTGGTAAATAATTTAATAATTGGTATTTAATTGGTATTTAATTTTATGTCCAGAAGGCAGGACAGTTTTATAAAATTATATTTATGATGTTTTAATAGATTTGTTTCCTATGACACATTCTAGCATCTTCAAAGTCAGAGTCATGTAACAGGTATGAGTTTGTGTTTTAAAGAAAATAGTGTGTTGATATACTTATAAAACATATTAACAATGGGCCCGATGCTGCAAACACGTACAGATGTACTCAATTTGAAATCAGTGGAACTACTACTGTTAGTAAAGTTGAGTACATGTGTATATATTTGCAGGATCAGGGCTGTTCTTATCAAACTACTATACTTGGTAGATAAGGGTTTTTAATTAGGGGAGAAGGCTTATATAGAAAGCTGACTATACCCTTTAATGTCACATATTTGCAGTGAAAAATACCACTAAACTGGGGGAAATTATGATGTGACAACTCCAAATAAGGTAGTCCTATTGATTCTTTATTGTCATCAAATGAGTCAGAAACAAATCACAAGTTGTACTTTTGTGGAAGGGAGTGGTACGCCAATACATTAGTCAGAATAAATGGGTGAGAGCTCAAGCCCTGTTTGGTGTTTCTAAAAACACAGTGTTATCGTAGATGTCCTTTTAACAATTATTAATATTAGTAGTTGTCTGGTAGCACCTAGAAGTAACAAATGAAGATCAGGCCTCCATAGTGCTAAGCACTGTATAATCACATAGTAGGACACAGTCCCTCTTGTAAAGAGTTTACAGTCCAAATAGATAAGATAGACCAAGAGGCTAGGGAGGAAGAAAGTACCATCAATTATCATCATATCCATTTTACATATGGAGAAACTGAGATACAAGGAAAGGAGTACTTGTGGCACCTTAGAGACTAACAAATTTATTTGAGCATAAGCTTTCGTGAGCTACAGCTCACTTCATCGGATGCATTCAGGGGATCCCCTGAATGCATCTGATGAAGTGAGCTGTAGCTCACGAAAGCTTATGCTCAAATAAATTTGTTAGTCTCTAAGGTGATCCCCTGAATGCATCTGATGAAGTGAGCTGTAGCTCACGAAAGCTTATGCTCAAATAAATTGGTTAGTCTCTAAGGTGCCACAAGTACTCCTTTTCTTTTTGCAAATACAGACTAACACGTCCGCTACTCTGAAACCTGAGATATAAGGGTATGTCTACCCTGCAGTTGAACACCTGTGACTGACCCATGTCAGCTAACTCAGGCTTGGGCTGTGGGACTATAAAACTGCAGTGTAGACATCCAGGGTCAACAGACTCAGACGTCTACACTGCAGGTTTATAGCCCCATAGCCCAAGCCCCATGAGTCTGAGTCAGCTGACACAAGGCAGCCACGTGTGTTTAAGTGTTGTGTAGACATACCCCTTGTGACATTAAGGCCCCGAGCCTGCTTAGCTTTAACTAAACTACATGAACAGTCTCATTGACGTAAACACCAGTGCGTGTTTGCGAGATTAGGGCCTACATGACTCGTCCATGATCACACAGGAAGTCTGTGGCAGATGCAGGAATTGAAAGTTGGTCTTTTGAGTCCCACCCTTGTGTATTAACCACAAAACCATCTGCCCTGTCTGCCAGGCTTTTAATATGCCACTTAAAAATGTATGGTATTTACACATTTTTTTCTTTATGGGGATTAGATTTGGTTTTATCCAGTTTGAATATTTATATTAAGGTTCAGAGTTTGTTTATTAGGGTTTGAAATTTGCCTATTGGGGAAGGAATTCATGATCTGATTCAGGATTAGTTATAGGGATTTCACAAATTAAGGTTTCAATCATTATTTCTGAATGTACTGAGTATTACTGACACTGGAGGTGTAAAGTTATTTATTAATGATTATTTTTATTACAGTAGCTCTGGGAGGTCCCAGCTGAGATCGGGACCCCACTATGCTACACGGTGTAAAAACATAATAAAGGAGCCGGTCCCTGCCCCAAGTTAGAACTCCTATTCTTTAAATAGCACCATTGGGGTACATAGCATTTTACAGACATATAAGAAAACAAATCTCAGCTCCAAAGAGTTTAAAGTTGGAGGCCTTGTCTGCATTGGGGATTTGCCTAGATGACCACCAGTGGCGGCCAGCCCTAGTATGGCTGCAATGCTACAAAACGCTATTGTGGACAGCTAAAGCCTCTATTTTGACCTGCGGAGCTTACCCATGCTTGAAACTGGAGTAAACCGCATTATTGCAAATGATGGTTTGCAGCACTTAAACCTGTCTACACTAGGGGTTTTGCAAAGGCACAGCTATATGAGGGATGGCCGCCAAAGGCTGAAATTGTGGCAAATCCTCAGTGTGCATGATTTGGAATCCGCATCCTGCATCTTGTTCTGTGCAGCTGGACATGTGCACTCACATGCACGGAGCTCATTGCAGAATCAGTTCTATAAGCTATTGTTGCTGTTATGAGCACTGACACTCCCTTAAAAATAATGAAACAGCAATTGGGATGTACACAAAGGTATTGTACTCCTTACATTACATCTACTGGATTTTAATGGCGAGGTTATTTTACCACGTTTTATAACAAAGAATGTCACTGTTTTTAAGAATATAAGACAAGTAATCAAAACTTGCACCTATATGCTACTTTGTTTTTATTTACTGCTTCTCATGCAAAGATCACCAAGCACTTTACAAACATCAAAAGCTCATCTACACACTGTGCTTGTACCAATTTAACAGTCTTTATTTGGTTTACACCAGCATAAGTGCATCCACACTATTGGACGGTTACACTGAAAAAATCTGGTACAAAAACCACATGTAGACCAGCCCTAACGAATGAAGGCCAACAACACTCCCGGGATGTACAGCACTGTTATCCTCATTTAATGCATGGGGAAACTGAGGAACAGAATGGGTAAGTCCCCAGGGGTCTTAACCACATGGGCCTCCATGCCAATCTTGGCCCTGTATAACCGTATATCAAAGTTTCAGAGTAACAGCCCTGTTAGTCTGTATTCGCAAAAACAAAAGGAGGACTTGTGGCACCTTAGAGACTAACCAATGTATTTGAGCATAAGCTTTCCTGAGCTACAGCTCGCTTCATCGGATTAGTCTCTAAGGTGCCACAAGTACTCCTTTTCTTTTTGCGTATATCAAAGTGTTTGCAAGCTATCCCCACTAGTTAGCTACACACCCAACCTTTTCCCACGCCTCTTTAGATCACAAAATCCTGCACCACCCCTGGAGGGGCTGAGTTTATAGAACAATGCAGTAAAGTAATAATGCAAAGTGAGGGCGTTTCCCTCCTCGCTAGTTAGGAGAGTTGGCACCAGAAGGTCTCTCATCTCAGTGCTAGATGGTAACGAAGCAGCAGACGTTCTTCACGCAGCTGAAGGGGACAAAGATCCTGCTCCGGCGAGGGCGAGGTAGGAGGCGTTGACGACCCCGATTCCTAATGATATGATAAGGGGCTGCAATCACAGCTTGGGTTCTCTGACCTCGGCACAGCTGTGCTCACCTCTGGCCGCCTGCTGCTCCTCCCTCCGGGGCCCAAGCCCCGGACAGTATTTAAAGCCCGGGGAGCAGGCAGGTGCCTCACCCAGCTCGGAGTACGTACAGGTGGGGCCTCGGTATAGGGGAGGGGGAGCCCGGACCTTTCCTGCGGGGGATTGCTAACGCCGCTGCCCCTTTGCCCGCAGGTTTGTTGGCTGGCACTGAGCTCGCCGCCGCCTAGGAGGAGGGAGCGCGCCCGGGCGGAGCCTGCTCGCTCATCCCCCGGAGAGGGCGGGGCGGCCGCCCCAGCATGAGCAGCACGCAGGCGCGGGGCCAGGGCGCTCGCGGCAGAGGCTGGAGCAGCGGCGGCAGCCCGCGGAGCCAGACCCTGCAGTTTCGGCGGCTCGAGCAGCAGCAGCAGCCGCCGCCCGCGGGCCGCAGCGAGGCGGAGCAGCAGGCAGACATGCCGGTGACCGAGAAGGACCTGGCGGAGGACGCGCCCTGGAAGCGCATCCAGCAGAACACGTTCACCCGCTGGTGCAACGAGCACCTCCGCTGCGTGAACAAGCGCATCGGCAACCTGCAGAGCGACCTGAGCGACGGGCTGCGGCTCATCGCGCTGCTGGAGGTGCTGAGCCAGAAGCGCATGTACCGCAAGTACCACCAGCGCCCCACCTTCCGCCAGATGCAGCTGGAGAACGTCTCGGTGGCGCTCGAGTTCCTGGAGCGGGAGAGCATCAAGCTGGTCTCCATCGGTGAGTCCGGCCGGCCGGGGGAGGGAGCCCTCCCCCGGGACAGGCGCGCGCGCCCCGGCGTGGCGAGGGAGCAAGCCGGGCGACCGCGGGCTGGGACGGCGGGTCGGCCAGGGGGCTCGCCCCCCCCGGGCGTGGGGTGTGTCGCTCGCCCTAGCCGGGCGGCCCGCACCTCTGCGGCGGCTGGCGCGGCTCTCGGGCCGCTCGCTGGCTCCTGCTGCGGGCTAGGGCCGTGCGCTCACGGCCAGCAGAGGCCAGGGCGGTCGTGTGGCCGCCGGGCTGTGTCCGCCCCCTCGACCAGGCTCCCGCTGCCCGCAGGAGCCTGCACTGCTCCCCGGCGCTGCACTGCTCCCTCCTTCCTGGGCTGCCCGGTGTTGGAGGTGACCCTGGGCAGGGGAAGGGCTCCCTCTGGGTCGGGAGCCCGCGCTGGGGTGTGGTGGAGCCTGTCCCCGGTGGCTGGGCGGGCCCCCAAGGAGGAGCCGAGCTGACACTCGCAAGGCAGGTGTGTGGGGCTCGGCTGGTGGCTGCCAAACCAGCTCATCTGGCTGCTTTTTCCTAGTGCTGACTAGAGGCAGCTACCAAGGCAGGGGGCCTTTACCAGGGTCTCTAACAAATCTGTGCTGTGGCTCTCGGTGTGGGGGGAGTTCTGGCTAAATCCCAGGGTGCTCTGGCACAGTTGTGCTGCCTTATGTGACTCCATGAGACTTAAACCCCAACTTTGCCTACCCTAAGGGCTCCGGCCTGGCCAGAGGATGGCTAGGCCTATTCCTACCCATAGGGAAAGTGAAGACTGTCTGCCTTCTTCAGGAAGACAGGATTTGCTGTGCTGCATCTGTCCCTGCAGGTAGAGGCACTCTCTCAGCTGCTGTGATTTGAGTGCTTTGCAGGGGTTATGCTGTTAATGAAGGTCCCACTGCTGATTCCATTGAAAACAAGCTAAGGCCATCACTGATCTTTCATTTGCTTGCTATAGACAGTATTAACTGGCAAAACTACAGAGCAGACCTCTGGCCCTTTTGAAGTGAAGGCAAATGCTAGCAAAGGAACAGCTAGCTGCTCTTGGGTTGTGACTATAGTTTGGATGTTATGCTCACCCCTATAACAAAGGGTGCCTGGATAGGCAGTGTTGCTCAAGACTTGGAGTTGTGTGGCCTTAACACTAAGGTGTTATATTGAACAGCCTCGGACATACTCCCCCCTCGTCTCAAGGACTTGATGGATGCTCCAGATGCCAAAGTTGATTAGGCCTTAGCCAGTGGTCACTCTCCAGATGACATGGTTGTGGGCATGGAGTGCCTAATGGTTTCCTTGCAGCTCAACCCAAGAGTGGCCATATGGGGTCAGACCAGTGGTCCATCTAGCCCAGTGTGCCGTCTTCCATCAGTGGCCAATATCGGGTGCTTCAGAGGGAATGGGGGGGGGGAAGCAATCAAGTGATCCATCCCCTGTCATCCACTATCTGCTTCTGGCAATCTGAGGCTAGGGACTCCCAGAGCATGGGGTTGCATCCCTGATCGTCTTGGCTAATAGCCATTGATGGACCTATCCTTCATGAAATTATCTGATTTGTTTTGAATGGTTATAGTGTTTGGTCTTCACAACATCCCCTGGCAAGGAGTTCCAAAAGTTGACTATGTGGAGAAGTACTTCCTTTTGTGTTAAACTTTCTGCCTATTTATTTAATTGGGTGACTCCTGGTTCTTATGTGAAGGCGTAAATAACACTGCCTTATTCAAGTTTTCCACACCGTTCATGGTTTAATAGACCTCTTCCTATCCCCTCTCTCTTTCTCCAAACTGAAGTCCAATTTTTTAAAATTTTTCCTGTTATGGAATCTGTTCCGTTCCCTAAAGCATTTTTACTGCCCTTCTCTGTACTACTTCCAATTCTAATCTTTTTTGAGGTGGGGTGACCAGAACATGGGATATGTAGTATTCAGGATGTGAACATAAATAGGTTTATGTGGTGGCACTATTTTCTCTGTCCCTTTCCTAACATTGTTAGCTTTTTTGACTACACATTGAGCATACATTTTCAGAGACCTATCCACAGTGACGCCAAGATCTTTTCCGGGTGGTAACAGGTAACTTGGATCCAGATCATTTTGTATGTTGATATTTTCCAATATGCATTACTTTGCATTTATCAACATTGAATTTTATCTGCCATTTTATTGTCCAGACACCCAGTTTTGAGATCCATTGTAACTTTGCAGTCTGCTTTGGACTTACAAAATTACTCACTTCATTGTTTATACCTTTTTTGCAAATCGCTTATATTCAACAATACTGGTCCCAGTACAGATATCTGGGGAACCTTGCTATTTACGTCTTCCTAGTCTGAAAATGATCATTTATTCCTATCCTTTGTTTTGTGACTTTCAACCAGTTACTGATCCATGAGAGGACCTTCCCTCTTATCCTATGTTTGCTTACCTGGCTTAAGAGTCTTTGAGGGACCTTGATCGTAGACTTTCTGGAAAGCCTTTGACACTAGATCTACTGGATCACCCTTGTCTGTGTATTGACTCTCAAAGAATTCTGATAGGCAAGGCATGATTTCACTTTACAAAAACTGCTTACCTGACAAATGGTGCTCAGCTGTATGTCTGATTCTGTTCTTTATAGTTTCAATCAGTTTGCCTGCTTCTGAAATTAAGCTTACTGGCCTGTAACTGCCAGGATGACCTCTGGAGACTAGAGGGGTGGGAGTTGACCGACCAATGATCAGAAGGTTAAGTTTTATCAGCTGCTCAGCTCTTGAAAGAGAGGTCTCTTACCCTTGTGAACTATGGGTAGAGGACTTTTGTTTAGTGGTCTGCCTGAATGGGGGCAGGGAAGAGTTTGGAAAGAGGGAAGGGCTGGAGGGGCAGGGTGAGGGAAGAAACCTTATTTGTCTCCATTAAGCCTATCCCAAAGAGAAGGGAACTCCTCTCAGTGAAGCTTATTATGAAGGAGGAATAGGTGGAAGTTGCTGTGGTTGACCACTCCCCCTCATTATAGACCTTAATCTTCTGAAATCCCCAGTAGTTCTTTCTGGGGGCATAGCTGGAATCTTTCAAATGTGGCATAAAGCACATTTTTCTTAAACCTCTTAGGAGCTATACTTGGTGTTTAGCTGCTGTAGAGTTAACCAGCAATGCTTGGGCAGGGTGATCCTTCACTAGGAACAAAGGTGACTTAAATGCAAGTTCTAATGAATTAAGATCCTAAAGAAAACCACCATTTGCTTTCAGATGAGTTAGTGGTTGTTAATGGCTTTGTCACATGAAAGCAACTGCCTTGTCTTCTCTAGGATTTTAACTCTGCTTTCTTCCCTAGTGAAGACAAGGTCTTGAGTCTGACAGGTCTCAAGCTCACTAAATTGACAATTTTCAGAGTAACAGCCGTGTTAGTCTGTATTTGCAAAAAGAAAAGGAGTACTTGTGGCACCTTAGAGACTAATCAATTTATTTGAGCATGAGCTTTTGTGAACTACAGCTGATGAAGTGAGCTGTAGCTCACAAAAGCTCATGCTCAAATAAATTGGTTAGTCTCTAAGGTGCCACAAGTACTCCTTTTCTTTTTGCAAATTGACAATGTTGCTTCAAAAGTAATCAAACCAGATAATCTAAAATATCAGGCTGACACTTTATGACCAACATAAATTCCTCAACTGAACAAACTTTGAAGTCTTAATTCACTATTGTCTGGTAGTGATACTTCACTATCTTAAGTTGCAAATGAACATTGGAAAATTTCATGTTGCTAGCTATGGCATGGTAGATTAGACTTTTTTTTGAACAATGTGCTTGTTTATTTAAAGGCTTCATAGTTGTGCATGACTTTTATAGGAAACCTTGTCAATAAGACTCATGAGAGTAATGAACTCCATAACAAGGAACACAATGATAAGACAAAGGAAAGAAAAAGATTAATTACATGGGAGCTAGCATACACATTTGGTGACTCTGTAAAAATTATACAGCTTGCTTTAATTAGCATCATACTTGAGTGACTACATTATGAAGTGCCAGTTCATGGTCTAATATGTAGATTATACTGATGAAATCTGCATAGGATCTCAATTTGTTGGCATGCAACTAAAACATAACCCTTCAAGCAAGAGTGTAATACTCTTATGAAATGGGTAACTTCCAAACGGATAACAGTTCAGGCTTAGTCACAATACACACATCTGGAAACCAGTAGTTCATATGCCTATGATACTGCTGAAGAGGGATTAATCTAAAAATCCCCCACCATGTTCTAGCTTCAGTGAACTGTGGGTGAAGTAGGATGAATAAGGCATCTTGCACAAGGTAAACAATGCTTCTATACCTTTGTCTCTCAAAGGAGCAAGAAAATCTAACTTGACTTCTAAATATCAAACTCTCCTTGCACTTATGTAGTATTTGGACTCAATGCTGTTGCTCACTGTTCTAACAGGAAAGTCCATAGAACTAAAATTGAGTGTTAAAACTGGGTTGTATAGTGCCCTTATTATAAACTACTAGACATTATAGAAAAATACTCTAAGTCTAATGCCTGGTTGCATTTTTAATTGGAAACATAAGTTTTTATTTGGCACCATAGCTTACTAGGTAGGGGAAATGATTAAAGAAGCCATTAATTATTCACTCATGACTTTCTGGTAATTGTGCAAACCTAGCTGATGCTTGAACTTCACTTGTTGACAGATCATCTTTCCATCCTACTTTCCAGTGGCAGAGGGTTAAGAAACCTTACTGCAAACAGTTTATTTTGGCTACTGGCCTCCTCTAAAACTAGGCAAGCTACTTCCCTTCATTTTTGTAAATGTCATCCCTGTCCTATCAATATTATACCTATATTGTTTTTGCCCATAGGCGCTCCCTTGAACTATGCTAGCTTGGAGCAGCAATGTTCCAGTGAACTGACTAGTTTGCGCAGGCTCAGTTTTCATGTCTCCTTACTGATTGGAGCACTGTGCTGCAGCAACACAATCCATACTGCAAGGTTCTACCATGTTGAGCATCCTGTGCAGGTTACATAAAGACCTTAAGTCCCCAGAGCTGTCAAACTGTTCTACAGCTTAATGTTCTTAACAGATGAGACAAGGCAGTATATGCACAAGTTCAGAAAATGAACTTGGGCTGTGGACCCTCAATCTCTTTACCTGAACTTCATGGTCCATCCCCTTAAAGTAGTCTTCAAGCCAGACCTCACTTGTATAGAAGTGCTGCTGAACATTCTACCCTAGCTGAAGTGAGCAACTTTGACTATACCCTCTCCTAAAGAGAAGAAAAGGCCTACTTGTGGCACCTTAGAGACTAACCAATTTGAGCATAAGCTTTTGTGAGCTGTAGATCACTTCATCAGATGCATGCTGTAGCTCACAAAAGCTTATGCTCAAATTGGTTAGTCTCTAAGGTGCCACAAGTACACCTTTTCTTTTTGCGGATACAGACTAACACGGCTGCTACTCTGAAACCTGAAGAGAAGGACACTCCAAGCAGACATTGTGAGGTCTAAAGCAACTGAGCTGACAGAAGCATAATGTTGTCTATTCTAGAAAATTGGTAACCAACAAACTAATACCTACTAACTGAAGTCACTTTACTTCCAATAAGTGTCAAACCTCAGACAACCTACTAGTTGCACTGAAGTGAAAACTGCACTTGGGCAAATATTGGCCTTAAATTGCAAGCACAGATCTATGTAAATAGACTTCCTAAAGAACTCTAATGCTAAGATCTAAAGCACTGAGCTTGCAGAAATCAGATCAAGCTACTCAGGAAAACTATTGTGATATCTGCTACAAGCTGATCTCTGCTTGAGGATACTTTACCAAAGCTTTCTGACTAAACATTATCAGGAGGGTATCTGACATTTGTCTTCCAGACAACTCCTAAAACATGTCAGCAATTGTGTTGCTCAATATTCATTGTACCTCAACAACACTAAGGCTGTGTTGCCTTCTCAAATGCATGAGGTCACTTGTTTTGCTTAGAGTGCAATTTTGGAGTTTGGGGTGCATTCTGGTGTGTATTGGAGGTAGAAATGAAAGCCTGTTGGAGTAGCGGTTGAGGGTGTATTGACTGGATAACTTTATGATTTTATCCTAAAGTTGCAGGAGGATACAATCTGCCCAAAATGTTAACCGCTACTAAATGTAGTGATGCTTACTGTGCAGATGTAAGCAATTGTGCTGGGTGCCAATTACAAAATGCTGCATAGCAGGGACAAGGAGAGGGATTTCATTCAAGGCTTGGTGAGAGGCTGATTAGATTTAATCTATGGGACCAGAACTGCATTCAAACAAAAGCTTGAGCAAAAGTGTCTTATGGGCCAGTCTGCTGGGACTGGGTTTGTCAGTAATGACTGTTGGAAGCCTTCGCAGCACAGCAATAGATGCTGACAGAACAACTTTAGGAGAGGAAGACTCCATAAGTGAATTCCATTTAACAGGTTACATTAAAACTGATCAACTTGGTGTCAAGTTGCCAGGATTAGTGATGGTAACCACACTAAACTGTCCAACAGACTGGAGTTTATATACTAAAACTTAGGCTTTGTCTCCCTGCTTAAAAAGGAGCCTCTAGCACAGGATAAGGAACATAATCTTACTGGAGACTTAGCTGAGAGGCATAGTTGCCTCAAAGTGTAAACTTCAAGGAGGGGGCCTCCAAGATTTTACAGTGACTCTTTATTTTACTTAAGAGGGTTTTTTACAGTGAAGACACAGGCTTGGTGAAACAAAGCCAATACAATTTGGTTTTTAACACTGAAGTACTCTACAGCTACTGACATATGCAATTTGTAGCAAAAGCTTCCCATATTGCCTTGTCACCAGACTTCAACCCTAACCTGAAAGGTCCTCTAAAGTTTAAGGTGGCTTACTCTAGTGATTATCAACTTTTTAGGGCTTGAGCCATTCCCCCCAACATAGAATATATACTAAACAAGCACCCTGTGTGCCATAGTGGTGGTTCCTGTCCCACAAAACTGGCTGGGATCAGTTCCCTGCTTCCCATGTTGAGCTGCATGGAGTCACAGTACCACTCACTCCAACTGGGCTTGGCTGGCTCCCCATCATGACAAAAGGCAGCTGGACCAAACACAAGCAGCACTGTGACCCTGTGCAGCACCTGGAGCAGGCAGCTGAGCCCAACCAGCCCCATGGGACCAGAACTGCGGGAGCTACTACTGCAGGATTAGTGAGGGGCAGGACCCTTTGAAACACTTCAGTGACCCAATTTTAGGTCACACCCCATGGGTTGAGAAACCCTGGCTTAGTCTGTCCATGTAATCCTCTCCCTTGGGCAACAAGTTTCCTTCTGAAAGACAGGCTACTGTGCAATCCTTTTCCTTGTAGAAAACTCTTTCCTCACCGTTAACTGACAGTCAATGGCAACCTCCATTTGCTCAGTCTTGTATGTCCACCTGGTGTGGATGCTCCTCCTCAGTTGTTTATTTCAAACTTATGTTTTAGTGTCTATTGCTTGTCTCTGAATTATTTTCCCATCCAAAATAGACTTCACAAAGGTATACCATAGCTGGTTCCACACCCTCTGGAAACTACTCTGAAGTGCACTGCTAGCCTGGGATCAAAGGAACTCAAACAGTGGGAGGGAGAATCTCTGCTACTTGGCCCACAAATAAACTAAGCAGACACAGTGAACACTCAAATTTGCTTATTAGCATGTGTATTTGTAGCGTTATGGAGTCTTTGTTAGCCATAACTAAGTGGCCATGCACTTGTGTTGGAGGACATGTTTGTCCCATGCATGGAATGCTTCCCATTGTATGGTTACCCATGACTTCTCAGTTTGTGAGATGGTGGGTTTACAGAAGTGCTATCTAGGCACTGACAACAGGGCCCTCAAATCTGAGTTGCTTTTAAGGTACTTGAACAGAACAATCAGTGGACTTGTACAATTGAACTCCAGACAGAAGACACCAGATATGGGTCAGCTAGAGTTCAGTGCTAGTAGACATAGACATTGTATCTACAGGGTTAAACTTGCTGTACCCATGACTCCCAGTAAGATAACCAGAAAATTAAACAGATTTAAAGACTCCTCTTGGGCACAAGGAGAAGAGTAATACTTCTCAGCTTGTCTCCTGAGTGGTGTCAATCCCATTTCCTAGGGATGGGCTACAGCAAGGGTGGGAGGGGGGTGGAACTGGGACCACAGACAAAACTGCTTATGTTCCTTTTATGGCTTCAAGCATACCCATAGCTAGCCATGCAGTAGGTAAAAGTGGGGATGAGTCCCTGCTACTTCATATCCTCTTCCTATAAAAACTGGTTAGACTTCCATCAGGACAGAATATCTGATGGTACAAAGCCAAATGTGGGATGTTACATTATGCTATAAGTTGTTTAAAATCTTTTATGGGGGAAAAGAGCTGTCTAGATGAGCTTTGCTTACTGGATTGGAGGACTACTGTCTTCCAGTATAGAAGGAGCTGAGCTTCTCTTTCCTTCTACTTGTGACCATGGGGTTTTGGGGTGCTTTCCTGGGAGCAGTGGCCTAAGGCTGAAAGCTGTGACAAGACCATCTCTTAAAGGAGAGTTCACATTTAGGGCACCATTACTTTGTTAAGCCTGCAAATCTGAAGTGAATCAAGACACTGAAAAGTTTTCATGTACATAAAGTTTAAAGGAAACATCTTGCACCAATAGAAAATCTAGTAGCATTGAGTTGCTAGTTAAGCACCTGTTTCTTGTCACTAAGTGAACAAGGCTGTCAATTAAAACAGTGGCTGTTTAGTCATAGAAATGCTGGACTGGAAGGGACCTTGATAGATCTAGTCCAGTTCACTGCTGTGAAGCAAGACTGAATATTACCTAGATAGCCTCTGACAGGCTTGTCTAACCTGTTCTTAAACATCCAATGACATTGCCCAGCTTCCCTAGGTAATGTGTTCTCAACTACTGAAGACCAGATACATAGTAATGGACTTAAATTGCAGCAAGGGAGACTTAGGTTAGATGTTAGGAAAAACTTCCCAGCTGTAGGGGTAGCTAAACATAGGAACAACTTGTCACCCTTCTTGTAACAACCTTTTAATGTACTTGAAGACTTATGTCCCACCTCAGTCTTCTCTTCAGACTAAACAAATCCCATTCTTTTGATCTTTTCTCATAGGTCACATCTTCTAGACCTTGAATTTTTTGTTGCTCCAATATGTCCATCTTTAACAAAGTGTGGTGCCCAGAGCAGGACACAGTACTCCAGTTTTGAGGCCTGATAAATACAGTGGAAGAATTATTTGCATCTTGCTTACAATACTCCTGCTAATACATCCCAGAATGTTTGCTTTTTTGCAGCACTGTTACACTCACACATTTAGTGTGATCTGCTCTATTCCCCAGATCCTTTTCTGCTGTACCTTTTCTTCATAGTTAGGCAGTCATTTCCCACTTTGAATTTGTGCAATTGATTATTCCAAAACATAGTGCTTTGCATGTGATCTCACTGAATTTTCACTTGAGTCATCTGGTAACGCCTGCTGACCTAGTCTAAGCACTGTAAGTCTTGCTTCAGCTCCTTCTCAGGTGAAGTCTAATGGTTGCCATCAACTAAGAACTTCTCATTTAAAACTGCAACTCTAGGATTAGTATTATGAATCAAGACTAACAGCTGTGCTAGAGTAAGTCTCTCTCAAGCCTTGCTTGTATTGCTAGGATTTAATATGGAGACTTCTATAAGGTCTACACTTGGTTCCTTCACAAGCAAAAAATAGAGGACACTTCTCCACTCTTCCTGGCTTCTTACAAGCAAGAGCAGTTCCTCAAATCTACATACAAACCTCTTGGCATTACCCCTAGGGCTTAGGATACTTGAATGGGATTTTTGCATCTGCCACATTGTCCAGAAGGATTTCTAGTAGCTGACTGGGCAATGCTGTCATAGCCTAATGGCACTCTAAATTTTGACACCAAGGTCAACTATTTACACCTGGAGAATTGTTGCAGTTTTTCAACATCTACCCAACATGTAGGAATCTCCTCTTATAGTGCAGGAACTCTTATACAGAGAATTGGTCTCTTCTGACCACTATTTCTGATTTGACCTCTATTAGAGTAAGTGTACATATACAGTATATAATGAAGACTAACATGCTAGTTACTTAAATGCATGAATTGTTCATCTTGGCCAACTTATACATGCTAATATTGACTTCCAGTAGTCTCACATGCACAAGCACTGTCTCTAAATCTCCTAACGTGCTTTGGGAATGCAGATGTCTGCTTACTAGCAGACAAATTTTACTTGGTAAAATGTATTGTACTAAACATTGAGGAGCCCTGACCCCTTTTGAACAGCCCAGCAGGTATAGACTAGTGCAAAGGTGATGCAGAGACTTTCTCACCATAACACTACCTTTGGGGATCAAACACTAATAATCCTATTGCAGGGCTCTCAGGTCTCCATGTAAATGTAGCAGTTGAGGAAAGATTTAAGGTACGATGCAGTCCCACTTCAGTATTGTATCAAATCCTTTTGAAGACACCAGGGGATTAAAGAATATTCCTCCTCAATCTTCTAGGGGTGGTAGAGGAAGCAAGATAATTTTCCTGTACATGCAGGATCTGAATTTGCTATGGGCAGGCCTCCTCTACAGACTTGGAGCTGCACTGCTGTAGTGCATCTGGTGAAGGCTCTTTAAGCTGATAGTTCTTCCATTGGCTTCTTTCCAGCTCCACTAGAGATCAGCTACGTCACTAGGAGAAGCTCTCCCACTGATGTAGTGCTGCCTACACAGGGGGTTAAGGTTGGTATAACTGTCACTCAGGGGTATGAAAAATCACACCAAGTGACCTAGCATGTAGTCTAGACCAGGGGTGGCCAGCCTGAGAAGGAGGCAGAATTTATCCATGTACATGGCCAAAGAGCCACAGTAATGTTCTCTAGAACATTGGCTCTCAAACGTTTTTTACTGGTGACCCCTTTCACATAGCAAGCCACTGAGCACCCCCATATAAATTAAAAACACCTTTTTATATATTAACACCATTATAAATGCTGGAGGCAAAGCAGGGTTTGGGGTGGAGGCTGACAGCTTGCAACACCCCATGTAATAAACTTGCAACCCGCTAAGGGGTCCTGCCCCCCAGTTTGAGAACCCCTGGTCTAGACCAAGCATAAGTATCCAACAGCTCCGAATGAGAAGGAATTGATCTCTGTATAGAGCACTAGATCAAAATTCAAACTAGGCTAGTGATGAACAGTAAATTCATGACCTGAAGTAATTGAAGAACCATTTCTTACTTACCCAAGGAACTGCAAAGCTAAAACAACTTTTGCTGCATAACTTTATGGCTCAGTGGAGGTGGCAACAGGTTGGAGTGATTAAAGCAGGAAACTGACTTGCACTCAACCTCTTTAAGAAGATTTAACTTGGTTCTACTTTTTGCTAACTGGGGGTATACACTTGAGTTTGAAGTTCACCTTGCTACATTGCTCCAGGGTATAAAATTTACATCCCTGAGAGCTAGTGAAGCTGGCCTAATGCCTGGTATAAACATAGCTAGGTTGATGGAAGAATTCTTCTTAACTTACACTATGGCTGCTATTAAGATGCCTGGGTTGGTGACTGGCATTGTTACATTGCACAAACAGGGCTTAGTTACCTTAGCTTAAATATGCTGGCTTCTAAACTTGTGTAATGTCCTGCATTTAATGCTTTAAGTCTAAACTATACCTAGTGACCAGAAACAGTTCTGGTCACTAGTGTCCTTCAAGATTTGAGAACCAGTAGTTCTCATTCTGACACCTAGTTTCTAATCCTAGATTGGCAGTGGAAAATTGGTTTCTCTACTTTGAATGAAGAAGCAATTAAACTTGAATAATCAGAAATGACCACTATCTATGCTAGGGCTGTCAAAGGCTGGCTTCATGGTAACACTTCAGACTGGTTCCACATGCTTAGCCAGTGACTTACACCAGCTCAGTTGGACTTTACTGCTGGGATTTTGTATATCCTGCTTGAGTTTTAATTTAAACAATTTTAATAGATTATAGTTCAGGCCTTAATACAGGTTGTCAATTCATAATTTACATTGTTATGGTATTTAAAATTATGTAAAAAATAAATGTTTAACCACCCAGAATGGCAGTCCTTAAGGAACTCTTGACAACTGAGATCCTGGTGCGCACATGGGCTACAAAGGTCTCCATATAGTTATGGCACTCTCAGTGAACCATGGAGCTTCTGAGGGAAGCAGTGTAAATCCAGTTCTGTACTGAGAGCCTGTGTGACCTGAAGGGAGGTGGCAAGCTGGCTATCCCAGGTAATTAGCTCTACCTATTTCTTCACTTTCCTTTAGAAGTAGAACTAGGAAGCAAAAGCAGCTGGCTCTTAGCCCTCAGCTTTTGGGGACATGGCTTGTTCACTTATAGCAGTCAGCTCTGATGTCTAACAGTGGTGGTTTTTGTTGCTCCAAGGATGTTCCCAACTGCCTTTCAGCTGCATGCTGATTAGACAAGTGCCATTTAGACCATCTGAAGGAGCTAACCACTCTAGCTGTTTCTAGACCTCTACTGCTGTCTGTTTTTCCAGTACACAGCAGACAAGTAGAGCTCCTGTTGCCATGGGTGGATTACTTCTAAAAACCACTTCCTGTCATGCCCTTTGTCATTGAATAAACTGACTCAGTTGTGCCAAGAATGCACTGATAAGCTGCATTCCAGCATACACCTCCTGTGAACAAATAGAACAAATTCATCTAGGGCTGTAACTTTTGAGCTATATTTGGAAGCCGCTTCTAACATGTAACAGTTACACCCGATCAGTGGCCTACTATTGCAGACTGCATGTGCATGGGGTGGGGTGTTTGTGGTTTACCACAGACTGTCAGAACAGCTTCCAGCTCTCATTGCAGTAAAAAAACCTCAAGCTGTTCTGTTGAACCTGGGTGGAGTGGGAACACTTACTATTTAACTTTCGGGCTTTTATCAGCTATTTCTATAGCTGACAATGAAGCCACCCTCTTTGCTAATTTGTGACAAACATGTTTACACCCCATTTTTATATATACTGAGTTAGGTAGATATGGGTTAAATTAATTACCATCTACTCAGTGATTTGAGGTTCAAATATCAATCCATCTTAAGATCTTTTGTGCCATGTATGCATGGCATGAGCACTGACATTAGCAACTTAAATATGAAATATTTAATTTGACCAATTGGAAGCCTCAAAGTTAAGCTAAGGTAGAAGCTGACCTACTGCCAGTGAAGCTGGGACAGGATACACTGAGGGGTGTGTCTACACTGCAGATAGAACCCTGTGGTGGTCTCTGCCTGCCAACTCAGGCTAAGGGGCTATTTAATTGAAATGTAGACACTTGGGCTCAGGCTAGACCCTGTATTATGGGACCGGCCCACCTCACAGGGTCCTAGAGCTCAGGCCAAACATTTTGGCCTGAGCTCAAACATTTTCCATGCAATTAAACATCCATTTTAGCCTAAGCCCAAGTGGGCTAGCACTGTTTTTTTAATTGCAATGTAGATATACCTTGAGTGGCACAGGGTGTAGTATCTTGCTGTTTGTACTCTAGCACCCATGTTAAGAGCCCTAGTCAGACAACTTCAGATTAACCAGAACACTCAATCAGCTGCTCTTGCTTTGTAGCCTACTCCTAAAGGGACACCTAATGCTAGTGTTTCTAAGGCTATTTTTAAAGGGCACTGTCATGCTATAAACCAGGCTCAAGCTAATCTGATAGTGATGGAAACGGGTACAAAATCAAACCAACCACTTATCTTCAGGATAAAAATCAATAACTTGAGTTACTTCAAGTAACTTTTTTGGGAGAATAGGCTTGTGGGAAAGTAGCACACAGAACTTGGTTTTGTATAGCTGGCTATCCCATAGAAAGTGGTAGAAGCCAGGGAGCTCATGGAGTTGTGTTGCCATTTGAGAAGCACTTGACATGATCAAAACTCCCATCACCACAGCATTTCTGTACTTAGTCCTTCTCTCCCTTCTGTGCCTGATCCTAAGCCAAACTCCTCATAAATAGCAAACTCTGCTAGCTATAGACTAAACCTCTTCTAGGGAGAGGCAGTGGCAATTGCCAATCTTCATAAAAATCACATCTTGCCCTTTGACCAAACCTAGAGAGATCTAAAATGGAATGCCATATGGCTGGTACTAGTAGCCTTAAGGTGGTCACAAGGATAAGCTATTTCCAACAGGAGAGTGGGTTTGTGGGGGTGGTGGGGAGAACCTGGATTTGTGCTGGAAATGGCCCAACTTGATTATCATACACATTGTAAGGAGAGTGATCACTTTAGATATGCTATTACCAGCAGGAGAGTGGGATGTGTGGGGGAAAGAGAACCTTTTGTAGTGGTAAACACAATTTTTTTCATGGTTTGTGTGTATAAAAAGATGTGTACTCTCCACAGTATGCATCCTATGAAATGAGCTGTAGCTCACAAAAGCTTATGCTCAAATTGGTTAGTCTGTAAGGTGCCACAAGTACTCCTTTTCTTTTTGGGAAGACTCTGGAGCCCTACATTATCTGATAATTGATGGTCTAGCCAGCTCCTCTTCTGTAACTCTGCATCATAACTGGGTGCAGAGGAAACGCCATCACACCTGTAAGTTGATGAAATGGGGAAATCACAGCTATAGTTGCTCTGTGCTGATGAAATCTTAATGAACAGTAACTTAAAACATCATAACATGATGGCTTGAAAGTAAGCAAGGGAGTGCCAGCACAAGCCATTACTTTATGGCCTGCAGACACTTATCTCTAGAACTGGAATAGCTTGTACACATTACTTTACAGCAAAGCTTCAGGGCGTCTGTTGCAATATACAAATCTGGGTATGGACCATGTCCACTGTAGCTTATAAAGATGTTGACTCCTTGCTTCTTGAAGGCAGGCAGCTGCAATAAACCTATCCTCTAAATGCTTTTATAGTCTAGCCTATTCTGCTATTTGCACAGGGGAAGATACTAACTTAAATCCCCTGTTTCTGTTCACTCCCCAACCTTTAGTATATAGTAGTGGACAAACCTGACCTTGGTGCTGTCCTAACTAGATTAGTGTTACACAGGCTTTACTAAAGCTAATGACCTGCAGACATCTGCCATTCCACAGACAGGAGCACATGTGCCTCCTGAACTAGGATAGTTCTCATGAACTTTTACACTAACTCTGCTACCATGTCTTATTCACTTAGTGTGCCAAGCACACAATATGCAAGCTGAGGGAGATCCTGTTAAGACCACTGAGCAGGGTCCAGAGTTGCTTAAAAGCTACTGGCACAGACAGTGGCTTAGCACAGCAAATGAATGCCTAGGCTTTCAAGGCATTTTGGGAAGCTCATACATAAGTTTCCCTTTCATGTGCCTCGTCAGAGGGTGGTGGTGTGGTTTTTTAAGCACACTTCCCTCTCTGGCCCCACTTCCTTCTGAACTAATAATCAGTGGAATAAACTTCTTAGTTGCTACAGATTAGGTTAGACAAAGCACTTAATGCTTCAAGAGGCTGGACATATGGGTCCTTCAGAGCTTTTAGCAGAGTGTGAATACAAACCATCCACCTTATCCAGTTTAAATTGTCTGGACTGTACCTTAGCTAAGCTCTTAAGTACAATAAATGCAGGCCAACAAACCCTTCAGATTTGTTAAGCCTGAATAAGGAATCAACAGATGCTGCTAGTGAGCAGCCAGCCCTGCTGCCATCACACTATACCAGATATGGAATAAAATGGAGGACTTTTAAAAGGGGAGACTCCAACCTGGGTAGGTGCTCCTAAAATGGAGTGATGGCCCATGATATTGGATGGGATGTCTCCAGACTACTCCTATGGCTTTTACCTCTAGAGAAGATGGCTCAGGCCACTGATCAAATCCATGCACTGACTCTGGAATCTGTCTTCTGTGATACACCTGTTGCTTGCTTCCTAGTCATGGTCTGTAGATAAGGCACAAACTGTAGCTGCTAATAAGTAATCAATCTATGCTGAAGTTGGCTTTAGAAATTATCTGCATTGCATGTGCTCTGACAGGAAATGTGGTAAATTCAGTTCAGCAGGTCCCATAGATGGAAGGGTAAGTTGGCAACTGGTATATTCTAGCATTTGTAAACACCTGATAGCATCTGTACAACAGAACCAACTAATGCATGATTTAACTTGCACTGGATTTTAATGCTAGTCAATTTATTATGCAGTTCTGGACTCATTAAATTTTTCCTAAACTTGGCAAACAGGAGTTGTGCCCAAACATTATGGGGGTTCAATGTTTCAGATGTGCTCAGTTAATAGAGCAGAAAAAATTCTGTCAGCCCTGCAAACTAAAGATTAACTCAGTTGCAAGTCACATTCTCTTCTTGTATGTCTCAGATTGTTGGAGGATAGGATAAACTATCCCCTTGGTGATACCTGGCAACCCTACTACCTTAATAGAGGCTGAACAGGGTAATTAGCACTGGAACATAAAGAATTTGGTATATAAGAGGGAATAAGAACTAGCTTCCTTTTAGAAAAGGAGTACTTGTGGCACCTTAGACTACTCAATTTATTTGAGCATAAGCTTTTGAGCTACAGCTCAAGCTATTTGAGCATGAGCGTGAGCTGTAGCTCACGAAAGCTTATGCTCAAATTGGTTAGTCTCTAAGGTGCCACAAGTACTCCTTTTCTTTTTGCAGACACAGACTAACACGGCTGTTACTCTAAAACCAGCTTGCTTTTGTCATTATAGGTCCCACAGTGAGTTTAAACTTGAAGTTGGCAGACATGAATCAAGCAGCAGAACTGAGTTGGAAGCAGTGGTTTTTATTGTAATCTTAGCATTGATTTCAGTCTTCATTGAGATGCTCATACATGCACCTGTATGCTATTTATAGCATTTAATTTAAACTTCCACAGTATTTACTGAAAATACATTACCTGGAGTGGAGAGAAGCTTAAATTTAATTTTAATTAACCAGTTTATTACACAAATAGGCTTTAACAAGTTGTGGTACTTTTCATACTAGAGCTGTAGAGAAATCGCAAACTTCTGAAACTTACAATTGGACAAAGAAAGTATTCAGACTGAAACATATACCTAAGGCTAAAACAGACCACCCTGTTCATCAGCTAAAGAATATTTGCACCATATGTGGATAGTGTCTCCACCTAGCTAAATCTGCATGGCATGTGCAGGCAACAGTGGTGTTTTGTTTTGTCTGAATGCTTTCAAAAGTGTAGTCTCAAATTCTTTGTCAAAGTGGAGTAATCTTCACTTAACTGAGATGAAGTTTTAAAGTCTTTTCCAGCATGAGATGTACAGTCAAAGCTGGAACTTGTGGACTCCAAGGAAGTAGACTTGCCTGTGCAGACCAACACTAGCCTTGTTCATTCTTATGCAATTATGTAAAATTGCTTCTCCTGGGAGAAGCATTCACACCCTTAAACCAAATCTCCATTGATGCAGTGGTTAAATAACATGGATCCTTAGACAAATGCAAATTCCAGGGGCTAGATTTGAGTAAAACTCAGCTGAATTAAATGCATTATAAATGTGCATGACCATCCTTGAAATTCAGACTTAGTCTAGGAACACTCCTCGTATGTACACTCAATCTTTGAAGTTCTGAACCACCTTCCTTCCCTTTCATGATGAAACTTGCAGATCCAGAGCTGGATCACAAGTAATGTTAGGACCTTCTCTTTCCTGTAAGAGAACATTTTAAAACTTGAAATAGTATCCTACATCTATGCAACAAAGCATTGTACCAACTTAGCTAGCTTCCAAACTAAACAATGGCTCCTTGTGTTACTGTACTGTTGATGAGTTCTCATCCTAATTTGAATACAACAGCAAACAATCTATGAAACTGGCATACAGGCCAGTGGTTTTCAACCGGGGTCCTGGGCCCCTTGGGGGGCCTATGAGCAAGTTTCAGGGGGTCTTCCAAGCATGGTCAGCATTCAGCTTGCTGGGGCCCAGGGCATAAAGCTGAAGCCTCACCACCTGGGGCGCTGAGCCCAGTCAGCCAGGGCTGAAGCTAAAGCCTGAGCAATGTAACTTTGTGGGGAGCCCCCAGGCAATTTCCCTGCTTGTTACCCCCAATGCTGGCCCTGGCTTTTATATGCCAAAATAACTGGTTTTTGGCACATGTGGGCTATGGAGCTTTTATTGCATGTGGGGGAGGGGCCCTCAAAGGTTGAGAACTCCAATATAGGCTACCGGCTCCTTATTTTAAGGTGCCAAAATGAGCAGAGGAATACATAACTATAAAGTACATGCTTTGTGTAAAAGTAAACAGTCTGCTGTCTGCAGCTGAGATCTAGTCTGACTGCAATGTCTAGTGAATTATTGGCTGTAATGAATTGCATCCTAATCTTTTAATAAATGCAGTAATACTAGATTGGAGAAAGCAACTTGCTCAAATTCTAAGTACAGGACAAATGCAATAGTCCAGCCTCTAGTGCTGGAAGAATAGAGGATCTTTTTGATCCTGTCATGTGCTGGAGGGTGAAGGTGGCATTGCCTCTGGATTAATTCTAAATGTTTAGCTGTTGAATCCCTGTTCCACACTGGAGCAGGGCAACCCCCTGATCTCACTGTCCCTGAACAGTCACCATTAAGAGGCTCTTCTGCCTCATTACCACAGATTAAGTAATAAGCTGAAGACAAACTGACTGGCAGAGGAATGGCTTCTGAACACTAGACAGAATGCTCTGAAGGAATAGTGAAAGTTTGGCAAGACGAACAAATGCAGAAAAACTTCTGATCCAAATAAAATGGGCTACCTACTGTATAGGCAAAAACAAACCTAATGTAGCTGTCTAAAAACATTAACAAATGGAGTTGCTCACTGGCAGCTAGAGCTGGATGAGACTAATTTTATCAACTTTTTGCAAAAGTCACCTTTGAACCAGTTCTCCCCCAGCTTTTTTTAGAACTAGCTTAAGTTCACCATGTGCTCTATAAGAGATTTTTCTCTAGCAATATAAAATCCTGTATGTAATAGAAACTCATGTCTAAACTAAAATATATTCTGTGGCCATTTATCTTGCACATAAGCATTAAACAGCAGTGGCTCATGTGCCCAGAGTTATAATAATCCCATATGGCCCTTCTTAAGGTGCTGGGAGACCACCCATGCAGAATGTATTCTGTACAGATTCATCACTGCTATCCTTGTTTTTGGAAGCTTCTCAAAAGGGGATTCTGACAGTGGCCACCATGATCAGACAAGTTATCTGGGCTTCAAGCCAACATTCTTATTCCTTATGTTAGCAACTTCTAGTTGAAATTACATAAACATAAGTCATATGCAGTATGCTAAATATACAGATCTTAAATCTCAACTGTGCAATGGAGAATACCTGTATTTAACTTGGTGGGCTGATGGAAGTACTGCTGCTTCCTCTGGTGGTCTGCTTGCCCTGGTTAGTGTCAAGTGTACAGAACTATGCTTAAATGACTAAGTCTAATGGTGGAGGGGGAAATTTCTTTATACCTAAAGAACTGGAGAACACTTGTGGCTGACTCTTAATGAGGCAGAACACCTTAAAGGATGTGATACCAGAAGCTGCTTTTCTCAGTGACAGTTAGGATTATCAGTGTTCTGGGGGAACTCTCTAAACTGAATACTAGTTGGCTCAAACACAGGAAGTACCAAAGTCATAGTAGAAATAAACAACTTTCTAAGATTTGCAAAGAAGTTTGCACTCTGTTTAAAGTGAGAAATAGAAAGGAAGACCAGACAAAGACTTTGTGGGCTTGATTCACCAGCCATGGAGTCAGCAGTATGACTTTGATCTGTTAGACCTATGAGGTGTGCATTTTGCCTGCATCCAACTCACTTGGATGCTGTTGCAGTTGCTGTGCAGCTGGTCTGAATCTTTATTTGGAGGAGGGAGTGTTTATGCAAATTGGGCATCTCCATGACTGGAGTGGATGCAGCCATGGTGTACAATTGACTAGCTTCTACTTAAACTCTGCTGCAGTACTATCTTCTAGACCATGTGTTGCCTACCCAGATCAGAAACCCAGTATTATAGTAGATTACACTAGAATAGGGAGTTCAACTGCTGTTACAGGATCAACTAAGCCAACACCACTATGAGCACTTGTCAGCTTTGCCGGACAAGAGCAACTCCAAGTTGCAGTATGCATGCCCAAAGTTGACTAGGATCCTGCCATAGCTGAAGGTTAGGGGGGATTCTCTACTCTGCTCAGACGAGTAGCACTACAGAAATGAACTTCACAAAGCAACTAAAATGTTTACTTGCAGTATAAAACTGTAGGCTATTGATGTGACAACTTCACATTACATGAAACTTAAGTGTGTGTATAGGATGTCTGTCTCGATTAAATCTTGCCACTTGGCATCATACTAATTATACAAATTGCAGTATAAATCTATGAAGACCACAGTAGAAATTTGCTTAGGAATCCATGTATATATCTTAAGATAAAACATCAAGATCTTGGGTCTCTTCAGAATCCCTCAGATCGTTCACATGCACTTGAAATCTTTAAAATAGCTAACTGGTAACATGAAGATTTGATCATGCCAGATTACAAACACCAAAAGCTTTTTATCTCAAACTCATCTTGCTTCAAAACCTACTTCAGTATATAGAGCTTGGTTGAACTGTGCACTCCTGCATGAATGGGGATTTCTTCCTGCCCATCCTGTTAGTACAGTGACTCCAAATGGAAAAACTGAATCAAAGTGAACATTGTAGCCAAGGATTTCCCCAAACAGTAATCACTGATTATTTCCAATGTGTTGGTTTTGGCTTCAAAAATTCCATCCACTCTGGCTTTAGTATTTGGCATCTGCTGCAGAGAAGACATCAGACTGAACCAGATCTGAATAGGCTCACTTATCCCAGCAGTCCTCTACTTGCTGCCTCAGAACTATCTTGACCTACACATAGTGTGAGTAAACACTCCTTATTAAGCAATGTAGAGGTCACTCTGGCATCTGGGAACCTTTTAGCTTATTTGTTGCCATTTGGCATTCCTAATTCTTAGCTGAGGCATGCTGCGTGAGTGACATTCTCAGGGGAAACAACCAGTCACTAAGTTACCCTTTAAACTTTAAAGTGGGAAAACTGTAAAACAGGGATGTAACTTACTCTGTTCAAACTTTTCCAAGGAAGCCATGAAACAGCTATTTCCTGTGCTGGTCTATTGTAGCTCTGTAGGGAAGAGGCTACCCTGAAGTGCTGGGGACTGCTTCAGTTAATAGTCCACTCAACTGAGGCCTCTTGTGTTCCCTAGGGGTACTTTAAAGCCTCTTTGACCCAAGGTATCTAGCTGCCCCTTCTGGGAGGGGGAGAACACTTGCAGTCAGGCATACTTCTAGTTAAGGGATACTAACTTTACTATCTCTACTTCAATTTTAGGGGGTCCTGTCTCTTTTGAAACTTAAGGCAAAGTTGTTATAAAACTAACATACTACATCACATGAATGACTTATTCAACATCAGGTTATATATTTAGAAATTGGATTACCATTGCCTATCTAGTTGGAGGGCTCCCCAGTCAGCAAGCCAGAATCTTTAATCCTTTTACAGTTTTACAGCATCAAAAAGGGTGGAGGACAAGCAGCAAACTGAGATTCCACTCTGAGCTAATATGGGAATAGACTCCTCTCCCCACTCGGACCCTTCAGTTAAAGGTGATACCTTATCTAGAACTAGGGGAAGAAACCCACATTGAGTTTCTCATCACAGTGCTTCTAACATTCCACTGGAAATGGTGCCCTGCAATAAGAATCCTAATACCTGACAACTAGCACTAATCCCATGGTTGCCAACCCTTCAGGATTGTCCTGGAGTTGCCAGGAATTAAAGCACATCTTTTAATTAAAATTATGCCCTGTGATGAAGCCTCCAGAAATACATCAAGCCAAAACTGACAACCCTAACTAATCTTGAAGTCTCCAGTTTTCTGGATCTGTACTATCTTCCTGTAAAGAGATTCTTAAACTCCTGTTGGCACATTAAGCATGCTCCATTCACAAACTTGCATCTTTTGTAATCTTTAAACCTACACAAAGCAAAACCTGAGCATTGTTGAATCTTGCTAATGAGGTTCTTATCAGTAACTACCTCTAAATATAAACAAGGCATAAATTGCAAAGCAGCATACTTTTTAATTTTAAACTAGAATCACTTTTGCCTCAATTTCATCTGAGTTTCAGGCTTCTAGGACCCAGTATGTCACTAAACTTTGTCCAATATACAACTGTCTTTAAGCTAAGGTTTTATTGTCTATTCTTAAAGTTGCTACAGGTAGGTGAACTAGATTGAAAAGTTGCTGACTCAGAATATTCCCAGCCCAATCTGCCAGCATCAAAATCTATAAGATTTTTTCCACTACAAACATTCTGCCCTGCTACAGCAGGTCAGGGAGAGGGTGTGCATTACCTCATGCACATATGCCAGAATTCCAGTGTTAGGGGACCCAGAGAAGTGGAACTCTGTCATAAATGCTTTCTGGGAGGCTTTCTTGCCACCCACTTTCCAGTCATATTCACTGCTGTTGCTCCAAGTTTCCTGAGCAGGAGGCTTTGAGTGGAAGCAAAGGGAGGGGAAGGGATTGTCAATGACCAATGGATGCTCCAATTTTTCTTTAGCTGAGCATCCTTTTGGACTCATTGGATAGCATCTCTATTGGAGAAATACTCCAGTGTAAACTTGAGTTACAAGGGTGAACTGATGTTTCAACCAATAAGCAACTCAAGCAGAGTGTTTAGAGGGACACAGTGGGTGCAGTAATACCATTTTATTGGACCAGCTTCTGTTGAGAGACAGCTTCCAAGGTGTCAGACCTTGAGGTTCTTAAGGGACCTTTTAAAGTTACTTTATACTTAAAACAAAAAACCTGGTTTTGTGCCCTCTTGATAAAAGCTTGTTGTACTGACCTTAAAAAAAAAAAAAAAAAAGTGGAGCGCTACTGGAATTCTGATGTGAACTCCTGCACCTTTAACAAGAAGTCTGTCTCAAATGATCACTGGTCAATGAGGCCTTGTCACAAATCTGAAGTTTTAGTCACCATCCCTTCTCCCATAATCCAGTTTATGGCTTTTCACATGTTTATCTCAATTTCACTAGTGTTCCAGGTTAGATAGGACCTCAATTTTAAATCTAGAAAAGCTTTTTTGGCAAAAGCTTTGTCTAGTAAACCCAAAGGGCACAAGCCCAGTCCTGCCTCTGCCTATCACCTTATATTCAGACTCCAAGTAGGACTTAATGTCACAAGCAAGAAGCATTTTTTACCAAGTAGTACAGAAATTAGTCAATGTGAAAAGGCATTGGAGTAATATGAAACATTACTCTTCAAGCATCAAGAGGAAATTGGATACAGAATGAATGGATGTTATGAAAGCTAACTTGTGTATTAGTGCATAGTGGTAAAGTTAACAAGAAAATTTTGTAGAAATAAGGCTTGAAGTGTATCCAAAGCACTGTTTCAGTCAGGGCCTGTCCCATGCAGGAAAAAATTGTGATCTCATCATCCACTTCTGGGGGCTCTTAACACAGGAGCAAAGGTGACTTCACTAAACAGGAATGTACTTTAAGTATGAGGGGCCTGTGCTCATGGGGCCTATTGTCAGAATAAGCAGTTTGTCAATGATGTCATTTACCAAAGCATGCTGCAGCAGGCCTCAGACACAAGAAGGGGTCTGAAAGCTAGTTTCTCAATTAGTAATAAACAAATGTAGAGTTTCACAGGTGGGGTGTGGAGGAATTTATTAGAACAGGAAGCATTACTGTGTGCCTCCTGTTTCAGGCACAACTGCCAGACTAGCTTACAGTTTAACAACTAGAAGTTTCTAGTTCAAAATGTAGTGGTGGCAAACTTACTTGTATTGGCAGACTGCCCTGCAAAACTGGCAAGGGACAAAGTATCACTAACAAAGCAGCACTTATGAAAGCTTACTGGCGTATAAAGATTGAACATTCAAACTTCCTTTAAAGAAGGATCATGGGTATTCATGTGACTAAACGAATTGGGGGCTGCCTCCTAGCAGTACAGCTGCAAGAAGACTTGTTCACTGCCAGATGGATGATTCTTAAATGGTTAACTTGTATGGAGGCCATCAATTCAGGTTCAGTGCAACATTGCTTTCTGTGACTGGTGAAACTGGATAAGCAGTATTAAGCTATCTGGCCTTCTGAAAGATTCTTGATGCCCTCCTTGTACTTCTAGCACACCTCAATACCAAGGAGCATCTACATGGTACATGGCTTTTCTAATCTTCAAGTGCTCTACCAAATGATGGTGGGATATTATGCCATCATTTAAAGGTAGTTTTTTTTAATTCTAGTACTTTTCCTTACCAGGTTGTATAGCCTTGTCTGTCAGCTACCTAATTTTGCAATTATCTGGACCCCTGCTCTTCACCCAGCCACCCTTATGGAAGCAATTTGTGGTTCAATGGGCTAGTTTTAACCCACTTCTGTAGAAAGTGTGGTACTCTAGCATCTCCCCACATGTTGAGGGGGAGGAAGTTTCTTCCTGCTACCTGTCTTGCTCAGGTGAGTGTAGGGATTTCAAGAACTTGGTGTATGGGTGTGGTGGTGTCATTAAAAGCACTACTGAAATCTGAATCTATTCAGACTTATCTTTCAGTTACATTTGTTTTTTTGCTGAAACTACTCAGGGCCTCAAATCCCTTTTAAGACCCAGGGCAAAAATCTGAAACTGAGGGCCCACCCAGCCACCCCAAAAAATTACCACAGAGGGGGACCTGGGAGCAGGTTTATACCAATAAAAGTAAAAACTAGCAGGATCTTATTAAAGGGGAAAAGGCAAAATGCCACATGTATTGTGAATACAGAGAATCCTAGTAAGCAGTTATAGCTATAACATTCCATTCAATTTCATATTTATACACACATTCTGCAAGGTTGTTACCATAGTTACCAGCCTTAAAGTTGCTCATGCCAAGCCACTCCCCTGGACATGTGGAGGGAGCAGGGCCTTGTCTGATGCTCCTGGAAGTTAATTTGCAGAATCAGACCCCAAAGTTCTCACTTTCTAGAGTCCATTTTTATAGGAATTTCTTCCTATGCCAGTCTATGGGAATTGCTTCATCATGCTGTTGCTGAATCAATCAGCAGATAGCACATTCCTGACGGCTCCGTGCTGCCAGATGTTATCTTGTTCTTTGGTTCTCCCATTCTTGAGGCTGTTGGGTGGATTCCAGTCTGCCCTCCGGGGTCCTCTGGTTATTTCCACTTGACACTTTCTTCAGCCAATGGACACTGGATTCTTAGGCTGGCACCTCACTGATCATTCAGTTATTAGCCACACCAAGCATCCATCCACATACATCCCCTCTCTATCTTAATCACAATTTATAACAAAGCAAGATGAATACAACAAAAGGGCAGAGAGTCTCTGGGTGCTGTTTCTGTTGCTTTGAGTCTCTCTGAATAGTTTACAAAGAATTGCTTTGAGAACAGACTGTCTTAGAATGTACTAACACAATTAGCAGCTTGCAAGTTTCAGAGGGAGAGAAACAGTACCAAAAGCCAAGAGACCTCTTAATTAGTGATACCGTGGAATTTAAACTATGGGGAATCAAACTCATTTGTCATTTTAATACAGAACTTCTTTAATATGATCCAACAGTTGGCGAGCAAACCTATCCTGCACTCATCCTGTAAGTAGTGGCTTCTGTCACATGGGGACTGGGCCCTGCTCCAGGTGTCACAACATGGCACACTAAGCTGCAGCCCTACTCAGGTTTGGCCTCCATGATGATGGGGCTGCCAGGCCAAACCTGACTAGAGCTGCAACCTAGTGTGCCGGATTGCAACTTCACTTGATTGGGGGGCCAGGGTGGTGGTCCCTCTTGCTCCTCCTGGGTGGCCCCAAATCTAAACAGCAGGTTCTTACCAGACAGAAAACTATCACGAAAGCTGCAAAATGCATTTGACTTCTCACACAGTAGAAATCTCATCCTAAAGGTACCCTTCCCACTGTGCACTGTATGTACAGCTGGGTGAAATCTTTTTTTGGCCAAAACTTCTTCCCAAAAAAGCCACTTGAGAATGACTGAACCATTTAGCGAATTCAGGTTGAATTTGGTGAATTGATTTTTTTGGAATTCATTTCATTTTAATATCTTTGAGACCACTTCAATTTTTGACTCAACATGTTTTTGTTAAGTCTTAAAGGTTAAATCTAGAAAAGTCACTTGACCTGGACGTTTTGTTCAGCCACTGAACAAAAAAGTAATGGGCACAGATAATGCCAAATGCACATCAGCACTCCAATAAAACTGCTTCTGTAGATTGGCAGGCCAAAAAAGCGAGCACAATTCCCTCATTCCTGGCAGTACTCACTTGAATGCTCTCCCAAGTTTCTAGTCTGACAGCTTAGCCAGCCTCTCTTCAAATCGCCCACTTTTTCAAAAATCCACACCTTTGCAGCGAACAGCATGCATCAGAATACCTCAATTACCTCTCAAAATATAGGTGAACCCCCTGCATTCACTTGTTTAAGCTACTAGCTATCTGTGTAATGGTCACTCCTTTGTAACACTTTTTGACCCATAAAAAAATTAAGCTTAATTAGACATTGGGACCCATTGGTCACAAGACTTCAGTTTCTGAACAAACTGTAAATAGCACTGAAGCTGGGGACAGACTAGTCTGTCACAGACCTGTGGAGCTTGTTGGCATCATATGCTTATGAATCTAAAACTTTGGGATCACTGTAGAAGCAGACAAGCTGTTTCTTCCAGGCCCAGAAAAGTTGATAGGTAGGTCTAGACTGAAGAGCTATTGGAGGAAATAGTGGAAGTATGTTCTCAAGGCACACAGGAACCTGTCTAATTGATTTAGACACATTATCCCCATAGAGGATGTTGCTAATGGCTCTACCAGGCACAATAAGCTTATGGAATGAATGTACACAGTCCACTTCAGCAAAGAATTTCCTTTCCCAATTCACTCAACTTAGTGAGTCTCATCTGCAAAATCCTCATTTTATAGGACTTAAATCGGAGATTGAGCTGCTGGGGACAGTTGAAGTCTTGCTGCCTTCTCATAGTATTGTACTTCAGTGGGCAAAATATCCATAGCCAGTGTTATGGCTATGGATGGAAAGAACCTTTTTCCTGAACGCATGAGCCTTTCAGACACCACTCTCCTATCTAAATCCCTGGGATGTTACAGTGGGGCTGGCGAATGCCTTTGTAGTTGGACTGACAAGTATAATGAAGCAACCGCTATCTGGGCCTTGCCAGCATAGGTTAAATACACAACATCCTGCATTAGTGAATGAATAATGGGCAATACAAGTGTGGCTGGGAGACAAGCATGAATGTAGGTTTTAGAGTGGTAGCCATGTTAGTCTGTATCAGCAAAAAATAGAGTCCTTGTGGCACCTTAGACTAATTTATTTGGGCATAAGCTTTTGTGGGTTAGAACCCACTTCATCAGATGCATGGAGTGAAAATACAGGAGTAGGTATAAATGAAAGGATGGGGTGTGAGGGCAGTCTAACAAGATAGATAACAGCAGGATACCAAGGGAGGGAATAAATCTTTTGAAGTGGTAAGGGTGGCCCATTACAGACAGTTGACAAGGTGTGACTAACAGTAGGGAGAAATTAGTATTGGGGATATTAAGTTTGTTTTGTAATGACCCAACCACAAATGTAGCTGCTTTTTTTCCTTCAGATTGTGGTTTAGTGGCTGTCCTGACCAGAGGTGGAAATACTTCAGTAGAGCTTTATAACACCTTCATACAGTGCTTTGGGAGGGAAAGTGGTTTTGTAAACAAGATTACCTTTAATACAGCAGAGCAAAATACTTAACTATGTTAATGTACAGGTTGGATTGACATGCAGCTTGGCTGCTATTAACTTAGCTATTTGATGGCTTAGTCCAGTCCTCAACAAATGGAGGCCTTAGCATGAAGCTTATTTCTTATAGTTGGAATTAACAGGCAAATGGCTTTTGCCCATCTGCAGCACAAGATCTCTATGGTAGTAAGAATGTCAACTGATATCAGGAGATACATTAAGCTACATCTTTGATTATTCTATGGATGGAGTTAAACTTGCTCTCATCACACTTAAATGGCTAACTAAAAGCTAATGTAGTACACAAAATGCCTGAGTACCTATGGGTGTGCTTACTGAGTGTTAAACTAGTGGTGGTCCAGTAAGTTATACAGATCCTAAACATAAAAGATACTATTAATGACTTGAGAATGGCCAGGCACAAAGTCAACATCCCTGTAAATATTCAGGAAATACAAAGGAACATGGGGCAGTGTTGAAGGAATGGGGTGGGTGGAGGAAAGAGGGGACTCCTCTGATTGTGTGGTCACAATGCAAAGCAGTGCTCTTTTATATGTATATGATTACTTGATTTACTTATGAGAAATCAAACTGGAAAGAACTTGCAGTACATAATTTGAGATTTTTTGCAAATTTAGGGTGACTGACACTATTTAAGATATGTTCATCCTTCAAGATCTTCTTTCCTATAAGTGGAAGAACTGAAAATCCAGCCATTGGCCTTAAAGGGTTGGATGCCCAAAGTAAATCTTGTCTGGTTTACAGCAGCACCTCTACCTTTGGAGTGGGGGTGCTGAACAAACAAAGGGTAACTCTTAATGATCTCTGTAGAAGGCAGACTAAATCTTCATGGCAAGTTTCAGTTAGTTGACAGACTGAAAAGAGCAGATACTTCAATGTTTTTTCCAAAAGTGAATAATTAGCATTATTGGCCTCCCTACAGCTCAAAGGTGTAGACCACAACTGGTCTTCACAGGTTAGCTGGCATGAATAAAATGGAGTTAGTCAAAGCAGTATTACATCAAGAACTCTCTGTGGGTGAAGGGAAGCAATGCAAGCAACTGATTGCTATAAATGAACAATACAGTTTGTACTGGGAAGCAAACTCTGGGGGGAAAAAAGGCTGAACACTGCAGTACAAGAGGAACTTGTGGGCTTCTTAATTGGACAGAATGCTAGGCTCTTGTACATTGAGTTAGTGTAGTAACACTGTTTTTTAACTATTTAGTAGGACCAAATTGAAAGGGGGGGCTGAAGTAGTCTAAATCTGATCTTGATTGTCTGAGGTGCTCCTAAGAACCTAGGTTGGAAACTCAGTTTGCGCACACCTTCTGGAGCCTCTAATGTGCATATGCTTCAAAAATCTTCTGTACTCATGATCTTGTCCCCTTCAATTGTTTCACAGGGCCAAACAGTAAAATGTAAAGTTGCTGTGTTTAGCAATGAAGCTGACTCAAGGTCTGCTGCAATATCTCATCTTGCTTCCACAAATTGTCCAAAGACTTGCAGCTCTACTGCGGAGCAAAATTCAAGAAGTATTTGATGCAGTTTGTCTAACACTAGTTCTTTCCATGTTTCTTTATCTGAAGAATAACTTTAAACCATCATGAACAAAAGATGCTAGTAACTTAGTTTCTGTGAATCACATCCTTGGGTTGCTGTGGGATTCATGTTCCACACCCAGCTAATCTTACTGAAACTTCTTGCTCTCTAGTCTTCTTTTTTAAGAAAAGCTGTAGCCACAACTACTATGCATGGAAACCAAAAGCCAAGTGAAGAAAAGTTTAGCTGTCCCTATCTGGGTAGTACGTACTTCCTGTAAAATAATCCATTAGGAATGCCTTAAAGCTCCAGCTTGTGGAGTCCTGTGACTATAAATTGGCTTTAATTGAAAGCTAGAAACTTTTTTGTGGCAGCAGGAAAGCCTGAAAACATGGCTTAAGTCAGGGGTTCTCAAACTCAGGGTTGTGACCCCTGAGGGGGCTGCAAGGTTACTACTGGTGGGAGGTTGCAAGCCATCTGCCTCCACCTCCCCAGCCCCCCTTTTCCCCAACATTGAAATAGTTTTTAAATTTATAAGGGGGTTTGCACTCAAAGGCTTGCTGTGTGAAAAGGGTCAGTGCAAAAATTTGAGAACCCAAAAGGCTCAAAGGCAGAATTTGATCTTGTGACTCTTATTTGAGCCTAGCATGATCCTTTGACCCTGAGATCTAGCAAAGAGGGGCCAGACTGGCAATTGCACAAACCAATCCTCCAATATGACCTAAACTGATGGAGAGGTTAAGGCTCCAGGCTCAAAATCCATGGCCAGCTTTCAAAATTCTGGCATGTATCCCCTACCTTGACAGGCACAAATCTGAAATGCAGAGCCCTGCATGACCATGTGAACTTAACTCACCACCTACCTTGTTGCAGGTTGGTGACAGACCTGTTACAGCATGCAATAAAAATACTTGTTCCCCATCTTACTCTAAGGGCTTGTCTACACTTACTGTATGATCGATGCATTGGCAGATTTAGCAGGTTTAGTGAAGACCTGCTAAATCAATGCCAATCCATCTTCCATTGACTCCTGTACTCAACCTGATCAAGAAGAGTAAGGGGAGTCAACAGAAGAGCATCTCCCGTTGACCTCATGTAGTGTGGACCCCACACTAAGTAGATCTAAGCTAAGTCTATTTGAATTATGCTATTAACTCAAATGGAGTCGCTTAGATCAGCTTTCCCTTTAGCATAGACTAGGCCTAGGTCAAGCAGCTAAAGACTCCCATGGGAGCCAAAACACTGCCTATAACTAGAATAGCACTACTAAGTTACTGTAGACTCTACAGTGTCCCCTCCAATAGGGTAACCATCTTTAACAGGCAATCAAATAAAGCAGAAATTATTGATTGGCTTAGTTCAAACATTGTTCCTGTTTGGGACTTCAAAATGGTGTATATTGCATGCTTTATGACACACCATAATCCATTGTTTTGGCAAGCTGCCACTTAAATAGGATAATAAAAGTACAAGAATTTCAATCTAGGTTCTTAGAAGTATGGTGGGAGGAAACTCAGAGTTTAATCTTCCTCTTTATTGCTACCTCATAATCACTTTATTTTAGTTCTGAAATGGAGTACTTGTACATCAGTAACCAATGTCTACAGCAGAGTTTCTCAAATCTGGGTCCCAACCCAAAAGCAGGTTGCAAGCCTATTGTAGGGGATTCATGAAATTGCCACCCTTATTTCTGCACTGCTGTCAGAGCTCAGTGGACAGAGCATTCGCTGCTGGCTAGGTGCCCAGCTGTGAAGGCAGCGCTGCCACCAGCAGCAGCCCAAAGTAAGGGTGGCTCAATGGGGGATGAGATCATCACAGCCAGACATACTTTCAGAGGAAATCCTAGCTAAAAGTTTGAGAACCCATGGTCTAATCACTGATGGGGCTTTCAGATAGCCAGTTAATGCTACACCAGCGTGGCTCTTGCTTGTAGAGACTACTCAGTGGGTCTGCTCTCACTAGCTTATGTATAGGGCCCTGCAAAACTTACAGCCCTGAAAAATGCATCATGGACTGTGAAATCTGGTCTCCACCATGAAATCTGGTCTTGTGCTTTTACCCTATACTATATAGATTTCATGGGGAAGGCCAGCATTTCTCAAATTGGGGGTCCTGGCCCAAAAAGAGGTTTGGGGGGGAAGAGGGGTCACAAGATATTGTAGAGGGGTTGTGGGTATTGCCACCTTACTTCTGCACTGCTGCTGATGGCAGTGCTGCCTTCAGAGCTGGGCGCCTGGCCAGCAGCCAACATCTGGCCACCCAGCTCTGAAGGCAGCACCAAAGTAAGGGTGGCAATATCACGAATCCCCTACAGTTTTGCAACCCCCCTGAAGCTGCCTTTGGGTCAAGACCCCCACAGTTACAATACAATGAAATTTCATATTTAAAGATCTGAAATCATGACAACTTACAATTTTTCAAATCCTAGGACTGAAATTGACCAAAAATTGACTGAATTTGGTAGGACACTACTTATATTGAAGCTGACTTGCAAGTCCTAGTCTATATGTAACTGAGGTACAGACTAAACAATTATAGTTCAGGAGCAAAGGTTGCTAATAGAAATCCTAAACTGCATGACTTATACTTGCTTAAATTCCACTCCTTGCTTGTGTGGGATGTTCTCCCTATCTGTGACTCCTACCACATTGGGCTATTGATCAGTTTGTGTATTAGACCAGAGGTTCTCAACCAGGGGTACATGTACCCCTGGGGGTTCACAGTGGTCTTCTGGGGGTACATCAACTCATAAAACTAAAATATATAACAGGTTAAATAAAAAGTACTATTGGAAGTCCATATGGTCTAAATTCATACAGGCAAAATGAGAATAAGCAGTTTTTCAGTAATCGTGTGTTGTGGCACTTCTGTATTTTTCTGATTTTGTAAGCAAGTAATTTGTCAGGTGGAACTCAGAGTATACAAGACAAATCAGACTCCTGAAAGGAGTTCAGTAGTCTGGAAAGATGGAGAACCACTGTATTGGACTGAGGTCCCCAAGGGGCCACAGGTACCCGACTAGTCACATACAAATGCCACTGAAGTCCATTGGATATGCAACTGACAGGATGAGTAGGACCAGGAAAATTCTTGTAAATGCAAAATGGCAAATTCTAATTGTAGTTAGAACCTAGTCTGCTGCTAGGGGCTTGTCTACATGGTCCTGCAGTTCAGGCTACAGGAATGTGACTCTGCAATCACAGACTAAAAGGTACCTAATCAGGATTAAGTAGTCCACTAGGTAACTTCTAGTTCATGCTCATAAGGTCTAAATATAGCAGTTGCAGGGCAGCATGTGGATCACAGTTCTTGGCTCCTTGTTGGGACATCCTGCATTCAGCTCTGGCAACTTACCTCCTTAACTGGCTAAGAGAAGGGCTGGCAGTAGAGCACTGTTGCTCTGAGTGCCACATAGCACATTGACCAAGAGCTCTTAGGTCACTAATCCACTCCAATAAAATGCCCCTCCTGGAAGAATCAGTCATGTGGCGCAGTATCTGCTTACCTACAAAGCTGATGCTTCCTGAGTAAGTGTTCACAATGGGTACAATTCTTGAGGGGATGGTATAGTGACAGATTGTGTTTTCCTGCAATATCCACAAGGAACCTTATTGCATTAAAGTATCTTAAGAGTCTGTATTAAAAATGGGTTTCAGAGTAACAGCCGTGTTAGTCTGTATTCGCAAAAAGAAAAGGAGTACTTTAGAGACAAACCAATTTGCTTGAGCATAAGCTTTCGTGAGCTGTAGCTTATGCTCAAATTGGTTAGTCTCCAAGGTGCCACAAGTACTCCTTTTCTTTTGTATTAAAAATGCAAATGTTTGTACTGTGGGATTGTATGTAGTCAGATCCCCGCAGTGTTAATCTAAATCTAGTGAAGTGTCATGGATTTAAAAGGACTATTTGAACCAATATGCTAGACAAGAAGGAACTTCTGGGACAAACTAAGTTGTGGGTTTCTCAAACTCTAGAGGGAGGTATATGCAAATATGTCTTTGTAGCTGTAAATCTGTCTGATCACCTGTTACATGTAGACAAGATCAGAGGCCAAAACAGTATAAAGTAGCAACTTGTTGATGCATGTGCTTGTTTTGAGCTAACAGCTATTGTGACCACAGGAAAAAACCATTTGGGAAAGGACTGATCTGCCAGAGCCCTTGTTTCAGTTTGAAGTGATCCCTGGTAAACTGATTAGCATTGGAGGTTTTTTGTGGTCATCTTAGCTGTAGTTTCAGTTTAATGGGCTTGCTGAGAGTGCACTGTGGTGACTAAAACTGTGGGCAATTACAATGCTTTCTCTCCAGAGGACTATAAACAAAGTAGGCTGGCTAGGGAACAAAACTTGTGGGGAACTGAAGATAGGCAGGGAACTCTGCAGCCTGGAAATAATACCTTGATCAGGAGCAGGGGAGAGATGCTGGCTTCTCTCCAGCAGAAATGGCTGCTTTGGAGCTAGGAGCCTAGACATAGTGCCCTTGCTGGACTATTGGAGAGCAGATAAACATGCGGTTGTCCTGAACTGTGAAAAGTAGATTTCTGAGCTGTGATTTGATAAATGAGTATCTCTAGGCACACCAGTGACACTTAGAGCTGCTAACTTGTGCAGTGATTTAAATGTATGAGGGCACATGCTGACTTTAAAAATGAACAATATACAACTCCTGAGTTTCAATTATATGGAAAGTCACATTCAAGCTGCCTGGGCTAATAGGGCCAAAACAACCTTCAGTCACTTATCTCCTGACACAACTTCTCTCAGCTTGCAATCATAAGGACAAATGTGTTAGCTGTTGACCTGGGACTGTGGAGCTTGCAAGTTGTCATGCAAGAGATGAATATACAGGGGTGGGGAAACAGCTAATAGGATACAAACATCTTCCAAGCTGGGGTGGACAGACATCAGGCTTACTGCTAGAGTGCTGCTCCTCTAGGGGCTTCTCTCTGTCTGTGGTCGAGTTTGTAGAATGAACACCACTCATTCCCTTCTGGCTTCTGTATGTTGCTTTTATTCAAAGCAATCTTGTTTAGCCTTTCCTGTGGCTTCCCTGCAACATTCCCTTCAGGATCTTGCTGTATCTATGTTGCTCCTATTTCAAGAGCCAAAAGTAAAGCTGACAATTCCTCCTGCTTTTACTTCAGGGCCCATGCTGCCCATGGTAACTTACTCATTTCCAACTGACCGTTATTTGAATAAGGATGCTGAAAGCTTGAAAAGTACTTTTAACTAGGCTTCCATGTCTTGTACTTGGCCAGCTGGCTGAGTATGGTGAACTTTCAATGTGTCTGTCGCTAACGATGGATAAGACAGTCTGGGTCTCCAGCATTGAAACATAAAGCCTCATTAGGCATATTCATAATTACAAACAAGCAGTTTAATCCTTTCCAAAACTTGTCTTCTGTGGTGCTGCTTGAACTTTTGTGCAGAACTAAAAGTGAGCCACTTGTGTTGGCATATCCCAGAATAAGCTGTCAACAGGTTGAACTCAAAGCATCATGTTGATTGCTAATAGAAATGCAAGTTAAAGCATTACAGTACAATTGCATGCCCAACTTGAAATAACATCTAAAGCAGGGGTGGGCGAACTTTCACTTGAGGGCCACATCTGGGAATATAAATTGTATGGCAGGCCATGAATGCACCCAAAACTGGGGTTGGGGTGCAGGAGGGGGCAAGGGCTCTGGTTGGGGTGCAGGCTCTGGGGTAGGGATGGGGATGAGTTTGGGGTGTAGGAAGGGGCTCCAAGCCCAGACTGAGGGGTTCAGAGGGAAAGAGGGGCTTTGGAGGAGAAGGGGGGATAAGGGCTGGGGCAGAGGGTTAGGATGTGGGGAGAGGCAATGGGATGCAGGCTCTGGGCAGAGTTTACCTCAAGCAGCTCCCAGAAGCAGCATGTCCCTTCTCTGGTTCATATGCAGAGGCACAGCCAGGTGGTTCTGCATGCTGCCCTGTCTGCAGGCACCACCCCAGCAGCTCCCATTGGCTGCAGTTCCTGGACAATGGGAGCTGTGGGGGCAGCACTTGGGGCAGGTGCAGTGTACAGAGCAGACCCCCCCCCCAGCTGCCCCTACATGTAGGAACCAGAGGGGGACCATGCAGTTACTTCTGGTAGCTGTGTGGAGCACCGCCCTGCCAATCCTGCTCCCTGGCCATAGTACCAGACTGGGGCAAGCCCTAAACCCTGCTTCCCAGTGGGAGCTCAATGGCTGGCAGGCCAGATGCAGGCTGTAGTTTGCCCACCCCAATCTCGAGCAACAGCTGTATACAAATCTAAACTGACTCTAAGATCTAGAAAAACTTAGCTTGGAAGGCTTCATCAACACAATTCTGCATATCCCCAAATATCAGACCACATGTCCTGGATAGTAGGTAAGGCAAAAGGAACATGCCTATTCTTCCTAGATGGGAACTCTAATTGTGTCAAGCTCTGGTGCTTGCTTGGCTCTAGCTGTGGTAACACACTTCAGCATTTCCTCCCAAGCAAGAGGTTATATAGCTAACAAGCATTTTGTCATCTCAGTTTTTGAAGTGTGACTTGGGTTTTTGGGACACTTTTGGCCTGGGAATAGCCTTAGGGGGCCTGGACACTCAAGTTTTGCTATTTGGATTAATTATGGAGTGATACATAATCAGCATCTGGTCATTATGCAGTGATTACAAGAAGATACTAGTTCATCTTGCTGGTATTTGTATTACAAGCAATTGAGACTGGAGAACTGGTCAAGGCAGCAAAATAGACTGCTAAACTGTAATGTTAAAAGTAGTATAGTAAGTTTTAAAACTTGTGCCGGACACTTTCACTAGAGCTGGATGGAGAGTTTAAAAACTAATTTGCATGTTTTCTGGAACTTTTGATCAGTTCTATTAAACTTTTTTCCTCATTCACCAACAAGACTGAGCTAATCAGTGTAGCAATATGGCTTAATGTAAGCTGGATAAGTCTGTATATTTAAAGACCAATCAACCATGTTGAAACCAAAATGGAGATTGCAGAGATTGGTGAATGTTCTTAAAGGGATAGAAACTAGCACAAGAGGCTATTTATGGAACAAAACCTCTCACTGATGCCTGTCAAGCTTTAACAGCCTTGTTTTCCTATTTTATTTCTCACCACTTCCTGTAAAAGACCCACAAATGGGGCCAACTTTCAAATGCACAAGTAAAATTGGAAATTGTAATCTCCAAAGTTACCTTGGTGCAACAGCTAAGGCTACAATCCTTCCATGGAGGTTGCAGGAGTCACGGAATCCATGACTTCAGGCCCCCTGTCGCCCCCAAGCTGCATAGTTGCTGGGGGCAGTATGGGGACCCTGTAGCTGAGCTCCCTATTTTGTCCCAAATTTTCAGTAAAAGTCAAACAGGTCATGGGCTTCTGAGGTATTTTCTTGCTAGTGACCAGTCTGACTTTTCCTAAAAATATTCATGACACAAATTTTAGCCTTAACCGTACTCTAAAAGTAGATGTGACTGTCGAATTGACAGTTCCTAGTATTTGTACCAAATATACCCCCACCTGATAACTTGATGCAGTTTTAATGCTGGTCATAGTATCTGAATGTCCTGTGGCTTTGCTTGGGTTAGGGGACTCTCTAATAGACAGCTTTTGGCTATGACCAAATAAGTTACCACTGCCTAGTAGTGGTCAAGTGAGCAAATTGAGTTGATAGAGGATATCTCTTTAATCTAGTCCAAATTGCAGAGGGAGATTGGTCCTGTTCATATCAGACTTTCTTCCAGATCAGTGTCTATTGAATTCTCCTCAGTTGTCCTGTCTGTCTATATATCAGTCAGTTTGCCCCAAAATAAGACTTCAGAAACTGTTCTTTTAAATTGCCTTTTGTTTTTGTCAGGGACTGTTGCTGAGCCCCACCCAAGGAAATGGTGGGGATCAAGCACTACAGGAAGATGATTCAGGCCACTAAACTCTATTGCTGCTCGCTGCAGTCAATTATCAGTCTTAAACTCTCTGTAGATTTGCAGTTGTGCCATAACTGCAAAATAGATATTTTTAGTGATGTGCTTCAACTTGGGGAAGCCACACCTTGTCATAGCTGAGCAGTATTTCACATACAGCAACTTGGTTAGTGTGAATTGATCTGACTGGTTCACCTGCCTGGTAATGCTGGATGGGTATTTCTGACTCAAACTTATATCATTGCTATTTTTAAAAAAATTAAAAACTAGTCCTAACTAGAACATAAGTCATTGCTTTGCCTGTTCACTGAATCAAGGGTAACACTAAAATGCCAATGGCCAGTACGAATTCTGAAACCAAAGCACTGAGAAACTTCTGGCTTAGGGCATGGCTACACTGGAAACTTCAAAGCGCTGTTGCAGGAGCACTCCCACAGCAGCGCTTTGAAGTGCGAGTGTGGTCACACACAAGTGCTGGGGGAGAGCTCTCCCAGTGCTCCTCATAATCCACCTCCACAAGGGGATTAGCTCAGAGTGCTAGGAGCCACATTCCCAGCACTCAGCCTGTGTACACTAGTACTTTAAAGCATGTTGACTTGCTGTGCTCAGGGGGGTGACTTTTCACACCCCTGAGCCAGCAAGTTAGAGCACTATAAAATAAGTGTAGCCGAGTCCTGAGTGATGTAATAACTGGGAACCCAGCTATAACATAATTCACACCATGAAATGGTAGGATCTTGGTCTGATACATGAATGCTCGCTCGCTCATAAAGCAGCAGTGCAAAATACAAAATGAAGAAGCATGATAGAATAGCTTACAAAATAGGAAGCAAATAGTTATATTGTGAAGATAATCTGCCATTTCCTAAACTCAGTACATTCTAGCTTCCAGGCTTCGATATAAGCTTCCTAGTCAGTGTTTCCTTGAAGCCATAAGTAAGACTCTTGTGATCATACAAATCCTACTTCAGGGCAGGGGTGCTCTGATAGGCTACAAGTTCTCCCTCTCATGAATATTCCCTACTTAAGTGAAACTAGGGTAAAGAACCTGGCTGAATACATGATCAGTATAAAGGACTGGCTGTTTAATTGGTGCTAGAATACAAAACAACTTGCATTGTGTGAGCTTTCTCTTGAAACTCCCACAAGTGCCAACAGCCTGCAGTCTGGTTTTATTAACAGTACTTCACGCCAAAGCAGACATATCTTCTACATGTATTTAAACAGTCTCAACTCAGCTAGGTATTTCTGAACCTGGCTTCCAAGAACAGTCTGCTCAAACTAGCCTCCTAGAATGAGTGATAGACAAATCGGGATATTATTCAGTTCTGTACAGAACATACTGTTGTCAAAATGTGTATTTACATACCTCTGCTGTACATTAACTTGCAGCTAACATTCTTATATTGTAATTGCATACAGTGAGCTATAATCTTAAACTTGGCTGTCGTGTTTAACTTTATTTTGGTAATAGGCTAAAAGGAGCCAAAATGAAAGCTCTTGACACTGGTGTCAGGTTGCTACTGCAGTGTAGCAATGTGTGTAAGGGGACTGTTGCCCCCTTACTAACATTCAGTGGGTGTTTTGGTTGGCTAGCTCCCAGTACTAAAAGGGGAGTATCTATTGGAAACCAAGACCCTGAGACTGATGGTCCACAGGAACAATAGGGAGAGGCCAATGCTCCAGGTCAGCCTGAATGACAGGGCAGGCAGGCTAATTAGGGGGTCAGGAGGCCAGGGAGGTCCTGTCCTCTGTGTGAGCTGGATTTGCCTGGGTCAGACAGTGGGGCCGGGCTAAGGAGAAAGCAGCGGCCTGAGCTGAGCTGGGGAGCAGAGCTGTGCCAGATGCAGAGGGGCCAGAAAAGCAGCCCAGAGAGAGCAGACCTATCCTGGGAGTAGAGCTGCAGCAACCAGAGCCAGAGGGGCCAGAAAGACAGTCCACAAAGCAGGTCTGTGCTGGGAGCAGAGTCACAGAAGCAGCCTGCAGAGCAGACCTGTCCTGGGAGCAGAGCTGCAGCAACCAGAGCCAGAGGGGCCAAAGAAGCAGCCCAGGGAGCTGGAGGCAGAGCAGCAGCAGTGCAGAGACAGTGGTGGAGCTGGGTGCAGTGAGCAGCTGGGAAGACCGAGGGGGACCCTGGGCAGCAGGCCCAGCACAGGGAGACGTCTCAGCCAAGGGGCTCTGCAGGCCAGGCTTGGATCATAACCCCAACAGGGCAGGGGCGACACTGGGAAGAAGGTTCTACCACTTAGAGCCTGAGAGCATGTGGCCACCACCAGAGCAAGTGTCCAACCTGCAGCAAAGCCAGGACCTGACCTGCAGCAAAGAAGGAGGCCTGGGACTTACAAGGAACAGACTGTGACCTGCCCAGACATTCCAGAGACTGTTTGTGATGTTTCCTTTAACCTTTCCCATTTTCCCTTATTCTTTTTAGAATTAATTGTTGATTAAATAACTTGTATGTAATGGTCAGAAGTGCCCAGTGCAGAGAGTACCCCAGAGTGGGGACACCCTAGCCCCTGTCCTAGGTGACCACAGCAGGGTTGGGGGTCAAGCCCCCAGGAATCCTGGGCCCAGCCTTGCTGGGGTTACGAGGACTCTACCAGACAGAGTGGAAGGGGAGCCCTCAAGGGCAGGGAGGCCACTGGGTAAAGGAAGTGGGAGCGAGGACTCGGATCCTTTCGCTAACCTACTTCACCAGGGTAGTGCAGAAGCCAGGAAAGTTCCCCACAATAGCAGGACTATTCCCCCTGTTTACATGTGCGTAGCAGTAACTGGGCATCATAAGGTGGGACTTTGAGGACTTTCAGTCCTCAATGTCCTGGTCTCCGAGCCAGCACTCACTTTAGAGGGCAGAACCACATGGGTTATGTTTCTTTGAGCCATCAACCTGTTGGCTAAGAGTTGCTCTAAGACCATTGTGTACAAAGCTGCCAGTAGTAGCAAAATGACTGTCAAGCAGGCTTTCCAAGATAGCTAGAGTCTCCAAGACCCTTACCTTCTCGCTTCTATATTTTACTTGAGACCAAGATAAATGAGAACCAGAAATGTCTGCAGTATAAGTCTTAGTAGACTTGAAGCATCTGGGTATGTTAAAAGGATAGTTGTCAAATATACACTGTTGTATTATAGGGATCCCTCATGCATGTCTGAGCTTCAGCAAAAAGAAATTAGAATACTTGTTGGCAAAACCATCCGCATAGCAGTTGCGGACAGTTAAAAGGCAGGTACCAAGTCATCTTCTGGTGACTCTTTAAAACCAAAGCATATTGCAAGGGTTGTCAACATATTGAAATCTAAGATGTCAGTAATAGCCTTATTTCTCAGTGGTAGTTTGGCCTAACAGGAATGTGCCTGAAGAGGGTCATCTTAATGCACTGGTGATGGTCACAAATTAAGTTTGTAATCTGATACAGGTATTTCAACTTCTGTGACTGAATGGAGTAATGGTTGAGAGCTGGGCAAAACTTTTGGCAGTTTTTGTTTACCCTGAACTATTCATTCACAAAATAGCTTTGATCAAAATGTCAAAACCCTTCATTTTGATATTTGGGTTTTTGGCAAAAACCAAGGACTAGATCAGTGGTTCTAAACTAGAGTACATGTACCCTGGGCAGATACAGAGGTCTTCAGGGGGTAGGTGTATCAAGTTAGCTAGATACATAGCCTGGTTTTACAACAGGCTATATAAGAAGCACTAGCAAAGTCAATACAAACTATAAAATCATACAATGTACTTGTTTATAGTGCAATTTGTACTATACACTGAAATAGAAATATTTATATTCCAATCAATTTGTTATGGTAAAAATGAGAGAGTAAGCAATTTCTCAGTGTGCTTTGACACTTTCTATTTTAAACTTGCTTATAGAAATCGGCCTTAAGTGAGGTGCAACTTGGGGTATGCAAGACAAATTCAGACTCTTGAAAGCCATAGAGTAGCCTGGAAAGGCTGAGAACCATTGGACTAATTAACAAAACAGCAGTGGCCTCCATCTTCCTTTGCCCTCCTTTAACCCAGTGGATAGGTAACTAACCTAAGCTGTGGGGACCCAGGTTCAGTTCCCCTTCAGCAGGTTGTGGAGAAGAGATTTGAATTCACCTCTTGTACATTGCAGGAGAGTACCCTTGCCGCTGGCCTATGGAACATTCTGGTATGGTGTTTATCTCTCCTGTCAAAGCTATTCCACTTAAGATCAATATTTAACAATTATTGGGGCAGGGAATTGAACTGATGGTCTGCTAACCGCCATTGCTTGTTCTGTATCATAACAGATAGCCATTGGGCCAGGGAAAGAGTGAGGGTCCTGATTTGCCAAAATTTGGTTCAACCAGAAATAGTCTCCCCTTCCCAGGATTCCCAATAAACAAAAATCCATTATTAGACCAGCTGTAGTCTTACTCTCTGGGCCACCACATGAGACCAACTCATTTGGCAAAAAGTCATTCACAGTATCACATGTCAGGATTTTAACATGCTGGCCTAAGACCTAGAGGAAAGGGGAGGATGAACTGTTTTAAAGAACTTTAAAACATCTTATCAAGAAGTGGCCTCTGTTACCCAGCACTCCATTTTCTCTACCAGTTTTAGTTAAGGCTAGCTTTGAGCATTTAACATCTGCAGAACTGGGTTCAAATTCTTAAATCAGTTGATGTTGGTGACAAAGTGTGACTTAGGTTCAAGACCACTAGACTGGGGTTTGGACAACCTGCCTCCTATTTCTGGTTCTGACAGTCTTCCTGTATTATCTTGCAGTCACTTAAACTGTTACTGGTGAGACACAACTTCATGCTGTGGGGATCAACCCCATGTTGGGAATACTTGCCCACTACAGCTGTGGGAGTCCCTAACTTGTATAGAATTGGTCCTTGCAGGGAGTAGCTGCCCCTTCCCTACTTCTGATAAAGACAGAGCTCCAAGCCTTGTGTTCGGCAACCTGGTAACTTTGCCAGACTGACCTGATTGCTCTAAGGAGCTGTTGGGCATTTGGCATCAGATGCCAGCTCTGCCATAGGCTCCTGTAGAAGTATTTCATGGCTGGGCCATGCAGAGTACAGAGGATCCACTGAGACTCTGCTTTGCTTGTTTCCTGGATTTAAAATTGGTCCTACATGTAATTAGTAATCCACTTCCCACACTCTTCAGTTTCACTATTCTACTTGGTCAAGTGGCATATCCAACCATCAGGCATGCAGTGTCTGAGCTTGGGAGGGGGTGGGGAGTGGGCAGGCATGGTTTCATACTGCATATCAAACTGTTGCTTTGGTGTGCACTGGAATGTCCTACATTTGCTTCTCCTATACTTGCCTTATGAAACCTGGTTTTGGGTGTGCATTGTCTCAAAAGACAAATGTCTCTAAACATGGCTTCCACACCAGTTCTCCTCTAAACTGAACCTAAATGAGTCTTTAAACTGAGTTGCAGAGCTTGGGCTCTAGCATGAGCCCAGGCATCTATGTTGATATTTTATAGCCTCATGGCCTGAACCCTCATGAGCCTAAGTTGGGCAACACAGCCCCACCAAGGGTGTCTTACTGCAGTACAGACCCACCCTAAGGCTTTCAAATGCTGCCTTAGAAACAGGGAGTGTCTCTCCTATTGGAACTCTAGTCAACAGACTTGTCCTGCAACGTAAAAATCCCTGCAGAACAAGTGGCATTCTAAAATGGCAGGGCCCCAAATCAGCAGCTCCTTAAACAGCTGTAAAAGGGGACCTTAAACAACTTAGGGACAGCACACCTTAAATTAAGGAAAAGGAATACTCTGAAGCAATAAATATTGTGTGAGACTTGCTGCCCAAAGAGAATTGAGGCCAAGAGCTTAGCCTGAGTCAAAAGGTTATCCACTCTCAGGGATCATGAAACAACATCTGTTTTCTAGATAATGTGCTCCAGGTCATAAACACTTTTACTTATGGGGCTTGAATGTTCACCACCCCTCTGAGCAGACTATTCCAAAACTGCCTTCAGGAGTGCTGCTTGCTTCTCTGAACCAGTAGGTACTGGGCAGAGGATCAGATGGGTACACTGGACCACTGGAATCAGTCTGGTAATTCCTGTGCTTAATTTAAATGTGTGGTGTGAGCTCTTTCATTTACCAATTTAAGGCTTAACCAGATTTCTCTTGTCTTGCAGATAGCAAAGCAATTGTTGATGGGAACTTAAAACTGATCCTTGGCCTAGTATGGACCCTTATCCTCCATTATTCCATCTCAATGCCAGTATGGGAGGATGAAGGAGATGACGATGCCAAGAAACAGACCCCTAAGCAGAGACTGCTGGGTTGGATTCAGAACAAAATTCCTTACTTGCCAATCACAAACTTCAATCAAAACTGGCAGGATGGCAAAGCACTGGGTGCCCTGGTTGATAGCTGTGCTCCAGGTAAGCATTCTCTTTGTAGATCCGTGTCTTTCCTCCCTCTTTTTGTTCCTTGTGGCAGTGTTGAGCTAATGGTCTAAATTTAGCAATAAGATTAGACATCTAATGCCCCTCTAGATGAGACTACAGTTTTTTTTATAAAACAGCCCACAAAACAGTTGTGGAAGCAAGCTTTAAATGACTTGGCTAAAGGTCCAGCCCTCACTGGAAATATCAGCATAAAGATGAAAATCTAGTTTGGTTTACTACAGCCCCCACTACAGTTGTCTGTCCTAACCTACTGGATCAACACAAGGTATGAAGGAGCAAACATTGGCTCCTAAACTGAAACGAACTTGTTGTTTGGGCTGAACATGAACATCTTTCATTAAGATCATAGCAGGAGGTTCTGCATGAAGGCTTTTAAAACCCTTACACTGGGCACAGAATGCAGGAGTTACAGGAAGCTGTATACCTCCAAAACTCTAAATCTTCACCTTTATTTGTGTATTTCTCTACTAGAGCAAGAATAACATGAAGGGGAGAGCAGCACAAGTACCTTTTCTTGCCATGAAATGATGGTGTTGTAAACATAATTACTTGAGCTAATCTAGTGCAATTCTGACAGTTTCTCCTAATGCTGTACAATCTTCACAGTATAGACTGTCAGCTCTGCACAAGAATCCACAGGGACTGTCATTTAAATCTTATTGTGCTTTAAGTCCAAAAGAGACCTCATTCCTCAGGCTAAATCTAAAACCTCCCAATCAAATGGCTGAGTGGGAGTCTTTCCTGACTGGCATCTTGGTTCATAGGCTAGCTTGGAAGTTCTTGGTGTCACTGAAGACTGCACTGTATCCTGCAGCATGCACACCCTTGGCAGTCATAAGTGACACACATCCTACTTCATGCCACCTTCCTTGGAAGTATGGTGGCTGCAACCAATAAGTGCAGTTCTAGAACTGTGGGGAAGGTAGCCTTCTACCATAGTAAGTGTGTTGCTTTCAGATTAGAACTTCCTATTTAGATATCCTTCCCTGAGAGCCAGTTGCTTTTTGGACTCTAAAAGCAGTCCTATGCACAGATTTGGAAAGTATTACCCAGAATAAGCACTGTTGCATGTGATGGTCTCAAGTTTTTAAAAAAAACACCTCTAGCAAATAAACAGTCAATGTGAAAGTTCTGAATGCATAACTTGCTTATTCTTAGGTCTCTGCCCTGACTGGGAGACCTGGGACCCTAAGAAACCAGTTGACAATGCTCGTGAAGCCATGCAGCAAGCTGATGACTGGCTGGGTGTGCCTCAGGTAAGGCAGACTGAAAGCAAAAATGCCTGGAGCAGAGAGGATGCTGAGTCAGTGCTGTTATCACTAACTTAAATTTAACAGGACTTGGCTGTCAGAATTATGTGAGCTTCTCTTCAATAGTAGCCCTTCAGACATCTTTAGAGTGTGGAGCTAGAAATCTGCAGTCTGTCTTCAGTAACTTGAATCCCTGTTCTGACTCTAAGGGCCTGTCTACACTTAAAGCAGCTGTAGCGCTTAGTGCAGAAGCTACCTATGCTGACCAGATTGCTGCTTCTCATTGGCATATGTACTCCACTTTCCAGAAGCCCTCCTGTCAACATCATGCAGTGTACAATGGAGGTTTGGTTGATATAACTGCAGCAGGTGTAGGGGTGTGTTAAATGGGCATGAGTTTGCAGTGTAGACCAGGGCTTACATGCTAGCTCTATGGAGGAGAGCACAGCTCTTATGCAAGAGAGGAAGATAGTGTACACCAACTAATGGTGTTCAAGGGGAAATGCTTCAAGGCCAGGATGACTTTCCTGTTCTAACCTTGAGACTTACTTCTATTTCTGGTTATTTGCCCACTTGCAGCTTCTTTCTGTTGGATGAGTGAACAGTTGAAGTGACTCAGGCCCTTAAAATTGCTCTGACTTAATCAGAAGCAGTTTCATCAAGTCTTTAAGTAGATTTGATTTCAACAGCAGTGCACACCCAGAACTCTTCTATACAATCTTCTCCTTTCAAAATAAAACTAACCTTTGTTATAAAGATATGGCTGGGTATTGGAACACATCGTTCTTTTGAGTGGGGGTGTGGGGGAGAACTCTCTTCTTTCTTCATTACTAAGTGTACTTGCTTGAACGGGGTCCTTGGGGTTAACCTGTTCATTTAGTTTGCCACCTGATGTCTTAAGTACTTTTGTAAGAAAGTAGCTTTCTTTTGCATTGATGATCTCACTTGAACAGGAGCCCATGGATCTTCAAACCAGATTTTCATGCTCATAGCATAACAAGCAATATGTTAAATCTGTAAAGCTCTCTGAGCAGTAACTATGCTCATGGCATTAGAACAAACTGAGATGGACATGACAGCATCACAGCTGTCAGTGTGCATTTCCGTTTCACTTTTGCTGCTGTTCATCTAGCATCCTTCACTGAAGGAATATCCCCAAGTTGCTTTCCCAGAAGGGCAACTTGAATGGTCTCTGCTTCGAAAGTAAAGAATTCAACAGAAGTGCATTAGTTATTGAAGCAAACAGGCAGTGGTGGTCTCCATCTTTGTTTCCATAAAACTGCATAAGTAGACTAGCTTTACAAACTTCCTAATGCAGACTTCTTTACTACTAACTCAACCCATGATACGGCATTAAATACTTTCAAACTGAATTGCATATTGTAAATCCTTCCAGTTAACCCTAGGAAACTATGTAAGGGGAGCTAATGGAATGTATAGAATTCCCATGTACCTGAATTGTACTGCTCTTGAAGTCTAATGTTGGTTGATGGTAGACTAAATACGTGTCAAACACTAACCTGTGTATGTTCCAGGTGATTACTCCTGAAGAAATTATTCACCCTAGTGTGGATGAACACTCGGTAATGACTTACCTGTCGCAGTTTCCCAAAGCCAAGCTTAAACCAGGAGCTCCTCTAAAACCCAAACTGAATCCAAAGAAGGCAAGGGCCTATGGCAGAGGTAAGGAAGAACACTTAGGTTGACGTTTCAGAAAAACAAGTTGCTGCTTGATTGTGTTGTCCACAGTAGGCCTGGAGTCCAAGCTGGATTTGTGTACTTCTCTTGTGGTGCTTTGGCTCAGAAATATGTGGAGACAGTCCAAAAAACACTCCTATTTCTAAAATGCAACTCCCCACAAACCACCCCTTCTGAGCATGTTTAGGAAGCCTGCTGCCTTGCATATATGTAACAACCCACCACTGGGAAAAGTGGGATGGCAGACCAGGAAACCTTTTAACAAAATGTACAGGATCAGTGTCTCAAACAATACTCAGACAGTGTGCACCACCCCATTTGCATATTACCATATAGCATGTACTCTTTTAAAAAAGCCCAGAAACCAAAGTGCAGCTAAGAAGTAAGTAAAAGATTTATTGCATGTATGCAGATATTCCTGCCCTAGAAGACTAGCTGCCTCTGCAGGGGGTGGGTGGGTCAATACATATGACACTAGAATAGTCATAGTGAAACTTACTGAGATTCCAAGTTATTCATCTACAATAACATGAGGCTCACAGTTGCTGCCCAGAATAGCCAAACTATTAATCGGGAATCAACAATGCAAGGTTTTCATTGCAGCCCATACACTATCTTGTTTTAGTGCAAACATGGACAGTGCTTAGTGGTGAGAAGCCATGTGAGCTTTCTGGCAGAGGAGACCCTTTTATTGGATGAGGGTAACTAGCTGGTAACCATCTTGGTCCAAATCTTAAACTTTCTGGGAGTTGTGACTTTGAAAAAAGTCCAACAGGAGGTTTACCAGCAACCTAAAGTTGAATACTAGGAAAACCTCTTGTTACCATATCCATTCATGGTGTGTGCGTGTAAGTAAAACAAGATGGTATCTTATTGTATTCCAAGCTAACGCAACCTTTCTTTACTGCAAGGACAACTGTTCTCAATTGAGAGGATGCGGTTACAGTTTGTGTATAGAACTGCACTAATGACTCCCTGAAGAGTGTTTGCAGTAACCTTTATCATAGGCAAAATAAGGCCCTTTAGGGGCAGCATGATCTGGAGGGCTAACAGGATTGAGAAGTGGTAAGTTCTGACTTCAGCTCCACCTTCAAGAAAGTAGCTTTACCTCATTGTCTTGCTTTCCTTGCCCAAGGGAAGGGGAAACAGCCTTCTGAGGTGCTGCCTCCATGCTGGTACAGTACCTGAACATTAACAGCTTATGTGCAAAACATGCATTTCACTCTTGATGACTTTGATGCATTTAACACCTAATGTGTGACTAGGAATAATCATGTTACTGTTGCATTTCTCTAGAGATAAATTGGTTCAGAAATTCTGCTGTTCACAGCCACTTTTTGGATAAGCAATCAGACACTGCATTTTCTACTAACTGTACAAATGGCTGTGGAGAAACCAAGATTTAATAAAACTAGAGGCACTGGCTCATGAGAAGCAATTTCTCGGACATATGATGTATATACTTGGACTAGCATAGAACAAGCAACTTTGGGAAACTCCTCCACCCATTCAGTCAACAGCATGACAGGTGTAATAGCTCAAGGCTAAGTGTAAAAAATCAAGTAACTAAGTTGCAGTAACTGCATGCTGTGACAAGTCTTGTGCTAAGATAAGTACAGAGCCTTTTCACTTTGGGGGGGGCGGGAACTTAGTTAAGCTAAAAGTCCAGTCTTGCAGGGCACAGACCTTCACTTAAGCTATATTAGCTGTGTAAGCTTAGTTTTTTGGCAAGATGTTTTGAATGACTTGCATGGGAGAAATTAGGGAGGGATGTGGATGTTCACCAGCAGATAAAGCACAACAGTGTCAGTTACATGTAGTGAAAGTAGAATGCCTATGAACTACAAACTAAACTTTTGGCCACAATAACCAATACTGACTGGCTTATCTTTTTACAAATATCTTATCGAATTGCTGTTCAGAACTTCTCTACCGCTTTAACATTGTGGCTTCTCTGTAATACTTTCAACATTCCCAATTCTATGAACTAGTAACACCAACATCGTTCTTGTAACTAGAATGAAACAATCCTTGCTACCCTATGGAAGCTGCGTCATGGGACACTGCTTCTAACTTTTGGTGGCTCTTCTGAACAATCAGAACTCCATCTCGGAGAATCTGGCAGCCTATCCTGAGACTTAAAGCCAAGTGGCATTCAGAATTCCTGACTTCATTCTGGGATCAGCCTGCTGTGACCTTGTGTTAACCATTAAAACGCTTAAAGGTGCCTGTATTGTAGGAAGTGCAGGTTGTGACACTAATATCCTGAACAAAACTTAATTCCATAAGAGAACTTATTCAATAAAGCTCAACATTAGTAACTCACACTGCCACAACTGCATTTATAGTACAATGTACCCAATAGGGATTGAATGTGCCCTTTTCTAGTAGGGAGGGGGAATGCTAATGGACTTCTGTTGTCAACCTTTGAAGCCACCCCTAGGGGAGAAACTCATAGACTAGTTCAAATTGGATTTTTCCAAAGACCAAGAGAAGACTTCTGGGTAAAAGCCTGAGTTTTTTAACTGACTCAGGGCCTTCTTCCTGATCCAGCAAATGGACAAGACCATTGGTACATGGAGGGCCCAAATCCCTATAGCAGGATCAGAGGGATTTGGTCTACTGAGGTCCCATAAGATGGAGTGCTTGTTCTGAGCTGAATTTGTGGTAATTGGCTAACCATAAGGAATCCCCCATGGGTGGAGGCATTCAATGACTTTTAATCTGCTAGAATCCATGTTAAGATTGGGCTTCCTGATAAGCTTATTGGCATGTGTGAGATGTAGCTTTTCATTGGGTTTCGCTAATGCTTTGTGCCTTTAAGAATAAGGTAGGCTTGCCTCGACCTGTGGTAATTACCTGACAGTCACTATTAGCAGTCTCTGAAGAGACCCCAAGCAGGTCCTTTGGGCACCCTGTCTGTGCTGGCATAAAGGCTGGGAACTGTGCAGTCTGGGAATACCCCAGTTAGAAGGGAGAAAGATGCAGGTCTTCATCCCAGAGGCAACAGCTGAAGAGCTGGAAGCCTCAGTGGGTGCCCTTGCTGGAGCAATAAGGGGAAAGACAGGTGTAGCTACCCTGAGTTGTGATGCCAGTTGTCTAACACCACTGGTCTTTTGGTAAGCAAGCAGGCCTGAGAAACTGTTAGAACTTAATGTCTCACAACTGGGGCCATATCAGAACTTGTATTAGGTGGCTTGTGTGATTGTCATAAACAACCTTAGTTTTGAAACAACCACCTAAATGTGCCATTTTGTGTCCTATCCCCTTAACAGGAGTTGAGCCTCATGGAAACATGGTGAAGCAACCTGCCATCTTTACAGTAGATACTATCAGTGCTGGGCAGGGAGATGTAATGGTCTTCATAGAAGATCCAGAGGGCAACAGAGAAGAGGTCTGTATGCTAAACATATTTTGCATGAAAATTGGTAGGGAAAAATAGCTTAAATGATTACTAACTACTGTATCTCAGTGTAGTAAACTGTATTTAATGCACAATACTTAAGTAGTTTCTCTGATCATAAATAGAATATATGAATATTTTAAAATTCCAAAAATAACTGACAACAGTTTGCTAAGAATTAGTGTACATGGTTCTTAAGTAATTGAAAGTTTTCTATTACAACTGATCAGGTGGGACAGGAGCATGTTTTATTTGTCAAGTTGTCCTATTAGGCAGTTTTGCTTTCTAGCATGAAAATTGAAAACTATCACACTCTGGACTTGAATCTGAAGTGGTATTCAAGGCCTTGACCTTGCCAGGGAGATAGTGTTCCTGAGAATCTTTTCTAGGCTCTTACACAAATCATAAACAAGCCAGCTAGAAAAAGGGGTTCCTTAGCTAGGATCCAGTTGGACAATTACCATGCGCAGTGTGACTGCAGAAGCAACTCTGAAATCTTTCCATAGCTGGTTTTCCCTAAGCAATGTTCTAGTAGTGAAGAAAACATTTTAAAATAGTCTTACCAGACTCAAAGCCCTACTGTCTTCAAGCCCTCCTCCTGATTGTTCACCACTTGGAAAAGTGTGATTTATCAATTAACTTGACCAATTACAACCAACACAGTTCAAATGTTGAATCACTAGAAGTAAATTCTTGCAGTGAACTGTACTTGACCAATCAAAGGGAAAAATCAAATGACAGTACATTGTACCAGATAGAATTAAATCATGATAGCCCTGGTCATTCTGCAAGAGCAATGACTAAAGTTGTAGAATATCTGCTGCTAATTACTTAGTACTTGGTACATTAGAACAATCTTGGGAGTATAACCAATGCTGTTTGGTTAGAGGAATTCCACTAATGTGATAAAGTTTTTGGTTACTTTAATCAAGTGAGAATTTGAATTAAGACATTCCAGACAAGTCCAATTATACACTGTAGTTGATACTGATTAACCGTGTTGGTCAGCCTCCAGTTTAGTTGTGTGTGTTAGTAAAGGAACAGAATAGGTCACCCAGTTTATACTAAGTGGGTTCATGTGTTCCTAGAAATGTCAGTGGCTTTTGCACAAATAACAGGGAACAGATAGCTAGCAAGTATACTTGCTGCCATGGCAACTATATCTAAAGCATTGCTGTGGGTCCTAAAGAGATGATCATTCTCCTCTTTTGACTAGTTTCAGCATCAGTCTACCAACTAAAGATTTAATGTCACTTGTGAAAAGTCCTAATTTAGCAGATAGTCAAGTGTAGACTCAATGTTTCTGGGACAAATGCTTTGCCTTCCTTTCTAGGCAAAAGTGACACCTGACAATGACAAGAACAAAACCTACTCTGTGCAGTATGTGCCAAAAGTTACTGGACCTCACAAGGTGAGTTTTTTGGTGTTCAGGATGTTCAACGTGCTTAAGTTAGTATTGCACTATTCATGGGCGTGTTAACCTTGCATGTTTACTGGTGATATAACTACCCAGAAACCCTGGTGTAAATAACCTGTTTCCATCTTCTGTTCAAGTCTCCACAGTTTGGGGCCAATGGACTATTCTTTCCCTTCCCCTAAGAGATGGGTGTGTTCATCCCTTTCTCCAGGTTGAGAGAGAATATGGTCTTGTGGTCAGTACTTCTATTTGATGTGATGTGCAAGGATAACATGACATGCTGATCAAAAGGATGTCTGTCCTCTCCAAAAGGGGTTGGGGGAGTATTCACTCTGTGCCACTGGGCTCATCCTCTCTGCTGTTTTCTTCACACTGGTGTCAGACTCCTTCAGAGCATGAGCAGAGCCTTTTGGTCTCCATGAGCTTTTAGTACCAGGAGTAAGGCCTGTGACTCAGCCTGATTTGGGGGCCCACCAGGAGGGTAACTACAGTGGACCACCTACCACACTCAAGAAGAGGCTGGCAAGAATGAATTGGAGGGATGGGCTCCATTCAGCTCCTCCTGCTGCCTCAGTGCTGCAGTTTATCTCAAGTTTTATTCCGCTCTAAGCCACAGGGTTGAAAGGGCTTCGCTACAATACATCATTCTCCAGTACCCTCTATTTCCCAAGCTCAAGCATTAGGAAAAACTAGCAGCCTTCTAGGGTGGTTCTAAAATGCTGGTCCTGGGCTCCTGGAATCTTTATGCAGACAACTTGGCGGTGGGGAGGGCCCAAAGTAAATGCACTAGAGTGGTCAGGCCAGTCCTTTGCACTGTCCCAGTTAGATCTAGTGGGGAAACTATGACTAAGCCAAACACCTGGATCATTCTGTTAGTCTTCACACCTGCCCCATACCTTGAGAACTTCCTTTCAAAACTCTCCCCTAGCTGTACAGCTGGGTACACTTTAGCCCCCTATATTCTAGATTGCTAGCTTAGTGGTTCCACCAGGCAAGGTATGAAACCTGACCCTTGCAGAGTCTCTGCATTTCTCATCAGTTGCTCCAGCTCTGCAGTCTGCCACCTTGGCTAGCTTTCTTTTCAATCTCCAGCAGGTCCTCATCCTATGCCTGCGAGTTCTGCTGGAAGAACTAGACCTAGAATCTATCGCCAATAGCTCTAAACTTTGTTCCAATCTTGTTCTCTTTGCCACCACTGTGACTGGCAACCAACTAGGGCCTGTTCCAGAGCCAACGACAATGAGTTCAGTCCTCAAAGTGTCATTTTTCTCTGGATATACTGGGAGTGAAGCATGTAGGAAGGACAGTGAGAAGCAAACATCTCTACCTTAGTTGCCTTGAGTCAGGTTGCTTCATTGTAACAGAGTATCCATGGCCAAAGCAGTCAGGGACTTTGTGTAACTTAGTGTGCCATATCTGCTTGCTTGATCTGTGTATTTTCCAGGCACACTAGGTGAAGTGGCCCTTGGATTTTGTATTTAGAGCTGTATTCAGCTTCATAGTCCAAGATGTGTACTTAATCCTCATAACTAGCTATTGTCCTTGGTGGACAAACTGATCACTAGTTTGAGTCCATTAATTCTGATCCAGGGAAGACAAAGATGCATTTCTGTAGTGCAAAAAATAAGCAGAAACTAGTAAAATGGTGGTGCAGGCTCACTGCCCAAATAAATGTATTCTCCAAAGGGTGCCACATCCTGGCCTAAAGAGTCTAAATGCCAAAAGCATGATGGAGCACAACTTCACAATGGACAGGCTTTCAGTTTAGCTGATCAAACCCCCTTCCCTCCAAATCTTGAAAATGAGCTTGTTCACTCTTATACCCTTCCCTCCCCACACCCTCAGTCTTGTCTGCCTACAACAGTCTGTACAGTGCAAAGTACAATGGGGCCCATCCTCTGTCCCTGTGCACTAGTATAACGATTGTTGCAAGTAGCCGTTGGGCCTCCAGCAGTGGAGTACGGTTATCTTCTGGAGACATTAAGACTTAAATCTAATTGAGGGCCCGTATTTCCCAGGTCTTTCTAAGTGTGGTAAGCAGCTATGGTACCTCCAGTTGCCTCAAAGTGAGGGAGTTAACATTAGTTTCTCCACAGGACCTCTTAACTTAGCCATGAACCTTAAGAGTTCAAGCACTTAATCTTGTGATTTCAAATAGTAAGTTCTGCCAGGCCTGAACATAATTGCAAGGTGGCCTCTTAATTCTAATCTTACTTCCACAGTGTTAATGTCTGATTTGATTTTTTTAGGTTACAGTTTTATTTGCTGGACAGCATATTTCTAAGAGTCCATTTGATGTAAATGTTGACAAAGCCCAGGGTGATGCCAGCAAAGTAACAGCAAAAGGACCAGGCTTGGAGGCAATTGGAAACATTGCCAATAAACCTACCTACTTTGAAATTTACACAGCAGGTAAGCATGCTTAAATGAATGTTATAGATCCCTAGTAAAGCAGTTACACAATTATATACCCTACAGTAGCTCTTGCAGCTTGACTTGGTTTTGGTCAGTACTGACAGTCTTCCCTCCACTACTTGCTAAAATGGGGCATGATATATCTGCCTCCTAGAGAAACTGAAGATTAACTGTAAATATAAACACTCCAAATGCTTAACATATTCTGTATCTAACTTCAGCAAAAGAATCCAGCCAGTTACTATTTGAGTTCTGTCTTAAGTGATGAACCAGTCAGTCTACTAAAATGACTAGTGAGCTTGTAAGTTACCATTTCTTCATAGACCATTTACTTCACAGCATTTTGTGGCCATAATACTATATTCCACAAGAATGTGTGTTTAACGTATTGCAAATGCTGATGCAGAACTTCACTCTAAAAGAAAATAGGGCAATTACTTAAAGTATTTAAACACTTTAACCCAGTGTTTAGTGTATTAAACTGCTTTCTGCCTGAGGCTCCTAAAATCTTGGCTGCAGCTGTCTGATTTAGGGGACTTGCCACACTACTCTAGCAAAACATTGTTTCTAATTGGGAGATATAGTAATCTGCTTCATGTAAAGACATGTCTGGACTAAAAGTCATGGATGTTGAAAAAGCACCTTGATTGCTTATTCAGCAATACAAGATAGTTGAATAACAGGTGTCTTCGGTGGTGGTGAAAAAAACGAACTTAGACACCCTTGTCTAGAGTAGGATGTTGGCTTAGAATAGGGGTTCTCAAACTGGGGGTCAGGACCCCTCAGGGTCCTGAAGTTGTTGTGGGGGGAAGAAAGGGGGTCATGAGCTGCCAGCCTCCACCCCAAACCCTGCTTTGCCTACAGCATTTATAATGGTGTTAAATGGATAGTTAATTTATAAAAGGGGTCACCCTCAGAGGCTTGCTATGTGAAAGAGGTCACCAGTACAAAAGTTTGAGAACCACTGGTGTAGAAGCTCTAATCTTAAATTTTAATTTTATTCTATTCTTTAGAACTAGTTTTTCCCCTGAGTTGTTCCAATTCACCATTTTGGAATCAGTCCTGGTTAATGTCCAGGAACTCCTTACTTTATATTGGCAACTTGCTCTATTTGAAAGTTTGAGAGAATTTGATTATCTTCTGCTGGGGGCTGTGGAATCCTATTTAGTGTGTGTGTGGAGCACAGGATTGTCCTCTACCAACTCCCTGGAAAATTGAGTGGCATTTCAACTTGTGTATCAGGTTGGAACACCTCACTTATGTTTGGCCCACCCTCCCCTGCATGAAGGTGGGCCAAACTTGAATGTTGTAGGAACCCTGCAGGTCAGGTCACAATGACCCTCACTCAGGCTTGACCCAGTTGTCCCTCTGTCACAAGATGATAGCATTGCAACCTAGCACATGGGGTTGTGGCCAACTCAAACTTGGTGTGGCTAAAAAGCAGTTGAGTTGGGTGCATCCCCTTTCACCCCAAGCTCCATAGCCTATGGCTTCTGCAGCTGCATGCACAGACTGAATTGTGAAAGGGTTTTGTGGGGAGGAAAAGCCAAACAGTATAGTTTGTCTAAAGTTGCCTATGTAGTGCCAAGAGTGGTGAATAATCCTTGTTGTGAAACCATTCTGGAGGCAGTGACAGATTCCCTGCCACTGCTGCTCCCTCACCTTAGGGAGCTGCCAGCCTTCACTTACTAGCAAACAGGATCTGGCCCTTTTTGCCATAAGACTGCAAACCAGGGGGGAGGCAAGAAGGTAAAAGTAAACACTGAGGTAGGATTTAATTATTCTGCTACTCGGGTGTCTCCTGAACATAAGTGGTGTAAGGACAAATGGGTCTAATGCTTTGAGTAGAGGCTGCTATCAGTGTTCCAGACCACCTTAATGTGTCACTTATGCCCTTACAGTAGTGTGGCTGGGCCATAGCAAAACATTCCAAAGTTGGCTTCCATAGGGCTGATCCCTTCACACAGTCTGCCAACCCAAAACAGTACCTTAATCTTGGATCTTAGCAGAGTCAGACTTGGAAGGGTCTTGCTTCCAGCGAAGTGCAAACTTGCAATGTCGGAGTTAAAAGGCTGAACTAAACTTGTTTTCATGTGGGTAGGTGCTGGTGTGGGTGATGTTAATGTGGAAGTGGAGGATCCTCAAGGAAAGAATATAGTGGAGCTTATGACAGAAGACAGAGGGAGCCAAGTCTACCGTTGCACCTACAAACCTACTCAAGCTGGTCCTCATACTGTCAGAGTGACATTTGCTGGAGAGACTATTCCAAAAAGTCCTTGCATTGTTTCTGTTGGAGAAGGTATGTACTGGGATGATGGCTGCACCAAAGTATTTCTGTAAATATGGACTGTTTTCATCCATATTGATGGATTTGATTACAGGATATGCACATCCTTACCTTGTGTATGACAATCTTTTCCTTTAAACCATTGCTTTAATATTTGATCTTGCATATCCACTTAATTCAATATTCGTAATATGGCTCTAGGTGCTAGTCTATCAATGGGCTATAACTTGAGCTTGCCCTTTCTCTTGGAAGAGGCTGTCTTAAATTCCATTTCAGTGTCTAACCTTTCTTCAGCTCTGATTCAGTCTACTATATTTACTTTCTCAGTTTTTCCTCCTTAACTGATGCTTGGCTTTCTGTTCCATCCTCACCTGCCTCTACGCTCTCAACCTCTGCTCACCTCTCCTGAGCTACCCTCCACTTGTGGAATTTTGGACTTCACTGCTAATGGCTTCCTAGTTGAGCAAGCTATGTCGGTAAGAAGCACAGGGTGACACTTTCTTCATGGTTTGCTGTCTTTCAGCTTCTAGCCTGCAGGTTGTTTGACTATCAACAGCTTTCCCCCTTGCTTCCTTGGCAGAACAAAAGGTGCAAGCAGAATACAAAGCACTTGCCAATTAGGGCAACAAGATTTGCCTTGCAATAAGTCAAGTTGGTGTAACTACTTAACCACAAATTAACTGCTTAACTGACTTGCATAAGGGCATGTGGCTTTTTCCTACTTGAATTTAGCTTTGCTGTGAGCTCTCCAAAGCTAGTAGGTAGCATGTGATTTAAAACTTTGATCTTGTTTATACAGCCTGGATTATGAGTTGGATTTACTAGATGACAATTGGAACAACTATCTCCAAGCTATTGGTATGACAAGCAGAATGAACTGCTTGTCAGACTCTCCAGAGATGCTGTACACTACACTTCTACTATAAACAATGCACGTGCATAATATAAAAATGCATGCTGGGATTAAACTGGGAACCTATAATAATGAGTGAGCTACGTCTCTAGAATGTTACTGGACTGAAGGCTACCTGATAGCTGGAATTACATTTATGTAAGGCCAGTTATTCAGAATTACCCAATAGCTTATTTTGTAGAAATAGTTCGTACTTAAACTTTGCTCAGGGATGGGAAAACACTTTGCTGTGGACAGCTACACTTATGCAAACTCTCAAGTTTAAGAATCTGCCGCCTACTCTGCTTCTGTAGCCTATTGCTCTGATCTGACTAACTGTACAATGTGGCATTGCTCAGTCTCTGCATGTGTCAATGCTGAGCATAGCTCAATGCTGAGCATATCTTGCATTATTCTATGAACCTGCAGCAAAGCAAGAGTTTCCATTTCCAGTCTTCCAAGGTACTAGTTGTCTGAAGCCAGTTATAACTTTAGATATTACCACCGCTGCCCTACTCCTGAAGGAGTAGCCCAGTAGATTACTATGGCACACTCATAAAGTGAAACTCTATACACTACATGCAGTTTGGCTCAAATGTAAAAATGACCTTGAGAAAAGCAAAGTTATACTGCAGATGATGGGCTTACTTTTATAGTAACATGCTCCAGTTAATGTTTGGTATTAAAGTTCTACATAGCAATTGGTCTTCGCTATGTAAATGTCAAAGGCTTTTTAGTCTGTCTGTAAGAACAGCTGATGTAAATGTACATGACTCAGAACACTTGAGAAATAACTTAGTACTACAGTCTAAAAGCCTAAAGGCCATATGTAGAATGGCTAGATTCCATACTGATCCCCTTGAGACTAGTGTGATTCAGATTTTTCATTTTCAAAAGCTAAAATATTCTCCCCTGAGTCAACATGCTAAGTAAAAGATGGGTGTAAGCTGCCTTGGCTTGAAAATCTACTTGAGAATCAAAGGCTATACTGATGTCTAAAATGCATTTGCAGCATGCAGTCCAAGTGCTTGTCGTGCAAGTGGTAGAGGCCTACAACCTAAAGGAGTCCGGATCCGAGAAACTGCAGACTTCAAGGTTGACACTAAAGCAGCAGGGAGTGGGGATATCAATGTGTCCATAAAAGGACCAAGTAAGTGTTAATGCTTTGAAGTTGTCTGCAGTACTGTATTGTGGGAAAAGGAGAGAAGCCTCAAATGTGGACTAGTCAAGGAATTGCAACTTTGAGTGATATTCACAGTATGGGGCTTCAGTATTTTGATAGGGGGAGGAAAAATAATTAAGATGGCTCTTCATTTTTCATATGTAAAATGAACATATATTCATGGGTGTAGTGATGAAGCCAGCCACTCTTCAGTTGTTCCATATCATGGCTTGGTGTCTTTTTTTATAGCCTGTCCTCTGAAATGACTTCCACTCTGCTTCTACTGTAGTGGGCTGGGAAACTTCAACTCTAATCCACATCTGCTTTATAGCAGATGCTACAGTAGTTGTCTTAAGTGATGCACAGGATCATTGTAGCTACTGAAGAATGTTAGACAAGAATACTCTAATCATAGCATTGGTTATTGAGCCTCCAGCAGCAAGACTCCAGGGGTTCAATGCCTGGTGTCCACCATGAACTTCCATTGTCTATGAAATCATTGGGCTAGATACTAAAGATTCTGCATGATTAACTTAAAATTGAGTGTGTACACACAATGTGCCAGTTGAACACTGAATGCTAGAGGTTGGAGTCTTTTTTTTTCAATTTAATCAGTTAAATTCAAAATTGGGAAAGCTTTCATGTCTCATCTCTACAGCTATGAAATTAGAAATGCTGTGAAGCTACTCAAAGGAAGTAAACTCTGTAGAGCATTCTAGAGCTTAAGTTGAGTGTCTGGGTGTGGCTTAACTCCTTCATTCAGTTATGTAACTTTTCAGCCTGAAACTCAAGCTTGCTTCTCCCATCACCCACTTCTAAACTCTACTTTCCTTTAATGTCAGTTTGTGTAAAGACTTGGGTAAGCAACTAGCCTATTCAACCACACAAGTGCTTTGGGAGTGGCTGGCTTGTCTTCGCCTGTCTTAATTTGGCAGGGCTGACCAGTGATGCCCGCTCTTGTTCTTTAACTGTTCCTAGTTTGAAGTAAACCCTCAAGGAAATATCCAAGTATCCTGCACACCCTTAATGTTTCATGAGAAAGTGGTATTCCAGCTGGCTGTGGCTTAATGTAGTATGGAGAGAGAAGTGATGGACTTTTATCAGTGTAAATTTCATTATACTAAGCTGTTCTGAAATGTATCTTGCAGAAAACTAAAAGTAGGTATTCCTTAAATATTTGTAGTCAAAACCTGACAAACGTTAATCAGCAGAGTGATCCATGTCCTCTTAAAACAAAAGAGCGTAGGATAAAACATAAGGGAACCTGTTAGGTCTGGTGACTTCAAACATTCTCTCATTTATGCCATCTGTCTTAGGAAACCAAGATAGTTCCAGTTGCCCTCTAACTGCTTTCTGGTGGGAAAACTTTATTCTCAAGAGGCTAAGTAAAATCTAGAAAACATACTTGCCTGAATAACTTAAGGTGTTGGCTGGAAGCTATTGAGTAACACTGACTTGATCTCCCAACAGAGGGCTTGGATGAGTTTGTGAAACAAAAGGACTCTGTGGATGGCATATATGCATTTGAATACTACCCAGTTAGCCCAGGGAAATACATTGTCACTATTTCATGGGGTGGACACAATATCCCCAAGAGGTGAGTTGCATTTTTAATAGATCATGTGGGTAGGAACCAATGCTAACAGGAATCTACTGGGCTGAACTTGCTTTCTAAGCTGCTCTGGCAAGAATTGTTTTAATTGCGCTAACTTGTATATTCATTCCTGCTCCTGGGCCAGCATAGCTTGCCTTAGAAGGTTTGTAAAAGGGGGCTAGCATAGGTCTCTTTCCAGTCTCTCCAATCTGCCTCTTGTGATCCACAGCTTGTATTAAACTGCATGGCCATGGGGGAGGACTTTCATTGAGCTTTAGTAGGGTCCATGAAATCTCATGGTGGAGGACTCCAGCAGACATTAAGTCTAGTTAATTGACTTATTCATTGTTTCAGTGGCATGACTGATCTAGATGACATAACTCAATCTGAAAGATTGCTCCATAGGCTGGTGGGCTGGGCTCTTCAATGCACATTGTATAATGTCACTTATTAATGAAGCTACAGACAGGAGTGGGTGCTATTTCTGCTGCTCCTAATACTGAATTTTGACCTTTCCCCCATTTAATAGCCCCTTTGAAGTTCAAGTAGGTCCTGAAGCAGGTCCTCAGACAGTGAGAGCTTGGGGACCAGGACTTCATGAAGGGATTGCTGGTAAATCTGCTGACTTCGTTGTAGAATCCATTGGCACAGAAGTTGGCTCTCTTGGTAAGTCAGCCTGGTTGTCCTGGGTAGGATTTTCAGGTGCTTTAATGTTGAGCTGCTTGATGACAATAGTCTTTCTGACAAGTATGGTGATCCCATCAGACTCACCCAGTCACTAACTAAACATTAAGCTTACATAAATCTGACTACACTTGCATAGGAAATGATTTTCTAGCTTTCTAGAATGTGGGGTATATTGGGTCTGAGGGGAGACAACACCATTGAGTACCTACTCCATAGGAAAGGTGTAGTAGAGCAGTGAACAAGGAAAAGGTCTGGCAACTGGGAGGCAGGCTTGAGCAAGCCTTTAAAACCCACCATGCCCACTTTGGGAGACATTTGTTTCCTTTAGGCTTTGCCATTGAAGGCCCATCTCAAGCAAAAATAGAATGTGATGATCAGAATGATGGCTCGTGTGATGTGAAGTATTGGCCCAAAGAACCTGGTGAATATGCGGTTCACATTATGTGTGATGATGAAGACATAAAAGATAGTCCATACATGGCTTTCATCCAACCAGCTTCTGGAGACTTCAACCCAGATAAGGCAAGATAGCTGAATTCTTCTGTATATCAATAGCCGTTGATATGGCTGTTTTAAAAGCTACTTGTAATTTCTTTCATTTTCATGCATGTTCTACAATCTTTAGCCATGGATTGGTTGGCAGGCACAATGCTGGTCCTTTTTCTTAAATGTGTCTAAATGAAGCTATTGCTTGGCCCCTACTATATTGAGCATAAGAGCTGTTGCAAGAATGTGACTATAGTGGCCTTTCAGGTAACATGGCAGGGTACTACTCAAGAGGCCAAAATTCTAAACTCAAGCCTCTTTAGGCTTGGCCTTCATGAAGTTGTTTTTAACACATGATCTCCTCAGTCCACAAATATGAAGGCCTGTGATAGGGTTTTGGGTCACCTTTTAGAAATACTAGCTTTAGCTATGAGCTTTGCTTTCTTTGGCTGTAGAATCCATGTAAAACTTGTGCACTTTACCTTTTTTAGGTAAAGACTTATGGTCCAGGGTTGGAGAAAACTGGCTGCATTGTAAACAACCCTGCTGAGTTTACAGTTGAGACCAAGCAAGCTGGGAATGCACCTTTGAAGATATATGCACAGGTAAAAACCTACATTAACTATCTGGAAGTACTATCAATAGTCACAGGTCTCTCCTTTGAAACAGGTACCTAGCACATTCTGGCTAATTAGTTAGCCACTCCCCTAAGAATATCCATGTAGATTCTGAGCATCCTGTTCTAAGTCTGTCTGCGGCTGTGAGACTTGATCTGCATCTTGGTCCTTCATTGCATTTCTGCATAGTAATCCTTTAATCTAAAAGGTGTTTGGGATTATGCAAGCCTAACTCCAGTACGGATTTAAAGCCCTTTTTATTAAGGCCTGTGACTTGTCCCTGGTCTTGCACCTATTGAGACTTCTTGAAGTGGTCTCCCATAAATTGTCGTGTTGTCAGTCTACTAGACTTCTACAGTTTGGTATGTGTGGCCAAGGAGAGATGAGCAGTTTAAATTTGTGGTAAGATGGTTAAAATTTCTTAATTCCAAGCAGCTCTGCTGTAGCTGCTGCTCTTGATCATTAACTTTTTTGATAGCCCCACATCTTAAAACTACTTGTACCTTGTCTCTGCACACCTTTGTATGTAGTCAGTCATCTAATTCTCAGTTAAACACTTGCTTTCAGGATGCAGAAGGAAGCCCTATTGATATTCAAGTGAAGAGCAATCCTGATGGAATCTGTGCCTGTTCTTATATGCCAGTTAAACCAATCAAACATACTATTGCTGTTGTCTGGGGAGGAGTTAATGTACCCAATAGTCCATATAGGGTAAGTACAAACACCTACAAAATTACTTTGCAGGGACTGGTGGTACATCTTGTAAAACAAGAAAACATTAGGATAGTTTTGTGTTTGTCCTTGCTAATGCTAGTGAGTACAAGTCAATAGAGCTACTCATGATGCTTGCTGCATCAGTCTTGCTGAAGGTTGCCTGTCCCATTCTGCAGGCTAGCATGTCAAAGGGCTCTGAAACCAGTGAGCACAGCATAAACATAGGGAAGTCGGAAACTTTATTTTCTCTTTAAGCAAGAACAATAGTTAAGAAGTCAGGGCATTTTGTCAGGTGCTAAACTTAATAAATCAATGTGACCCAAGTATAGGGTAACTCTGAACACTTTTGTGAACCTGTCTAGGTTCTCATAGGACAAGGCAGTCATCCACAGAAAGTGAAAGTGGTTGGACCTGGGGTGGAGAGAGCTGGTCTGAAAGCTAATGAGCCTACTCACTTCACAGTTGACTGCACAGAAGCAGGAGAAGGTAAAAGATTGTAGATAATGTATTGCTATCTTGTATCAAAACTAATTCTATAAACACTCCCTGTTTGAACAGGAATCTGATCTCCTCAATTAATAAACTCTTGATTCAAGCTTTTTGCTTCAGAAGGGAAATCTGAAGCTAAAATCCTGTTACAAAGATTACGTGGAATGATTCATACAAGTACTTGACAAACTATCATATCCAAGGACTTAAAAGCAAGATGTGACTTGTTTCGTTGCTTAGTACTATAGCTACTTGGATACTAAACCAATTCCTGATCTTGTGGCACACTGTTTGCTCCTAGGTGATGTCAGTGTTGGCATTAAATGTGATGCTCATGTTATAAGTGAGGAAGAGGAAGACATAGCTTTTGACATCATACACAATGCTAATGATACATTTACAGTGAAGTATGCACCACCTGCAGCTGGACGTTACACTATCAAAGTGCTTTTTGCAGGAGAGGTTTGTATCTTTTTTATTTGCGACTAGAAATGTTAGCAAAAAGAAAAGGAGTACTTGTGGCACCTTGGAGACTAACAAATTTATTTGAGCATCAGCTTTCATGAGCTACAGCTCACTTCATCAGATGTATTCAATGAAGTGAGCTGTAGCTCATGAAAGCTTATGCTCAAATTTGTTAGTCTCTAAAGTGCCACAAGTATTTTGTTTTGCAAATACAGACTAACACGGCTGCTACTCTGAAACCTGTCATTAGAAATGTTAGCTATGCAGAAGGCTTTGAATCCTAATGTAAATTACTATTCAATGTGCATTACTCAAAAGGGGTCATTGTTAAGTTTGTAAAAGTTCTTCATAGTTTGGGCCGAACTCCAAGAAAAATGTTTCTATAATCTTTTTTGAGTCTCTCTCCATTGTAACACCAAAAGTACCCATGCAGCAAATGTTATGCTGGTACTTGAAAAGGCAAAGGCTAGTTGACTTCACTCTTTGTCCAAGCTGTGAAATGTAAAGTTAACTGAAATGTTCTAGAACATTTCAGACATCGGGAGGAGGGGGCTTTTAATGTGACTATGCATTTTAGTAGTTTCAGTGGTGGTCAGAGGGAAGGCAAAAATACATACAGAAGATTGCTAGCTGTTCCTGTGCAAAGCTGAAGTAATCATATGGGATGTATTAGAATAGGTTTATTTGGCAGGGTACAACTTTCAGGAAAGCTGTGACTATCTAATCTGAGACAGTGCCTGATTTCAAACTTAAACAGTAGTCCTTTCACTGGAAGGCAGATGCTAGGTCAAGCTCAGCAGACAAAGCTTACAACTGGGTATAACTCTGTCCTATTAAAGTAGCATGTTTTATATTGAAGGAAATTCCTGCCAGCCCTTTCAGAGTTAAAGTGGACCCATCGCATGATGCCACCAAGGTGAAAACTGAAGGACCTGGATTAAGCAAAACTGGTGAGATTCCTTTTCTTTATGCCAAGTGATATATTGACATGAGCATGGGGTAGTTCGAGAGCATAAACTCATGATGTAGACAAACAGCCATGTCCCAACTTTCCCACTAGGGATTTGGAATGGGATTACTCTATGCCAAACATCAAATCTGGGGGCATCAAGATTAAAAATTATCTCTGTATTGTCTTTGAACTTACTTGACCAAGTTGAAATTGCTCAATTTTCATATGGACTATGAACTTAAACATACAGCGCAGATAGCACAAGAAACAAGCATATTCTAACTTTCAAATTTACTTTCTGTTAAGGTATGGAAAATGGAAAACCAACACACTTCACTGTATTCACCAAGGGTGCTGGGAAAGCACCACTGGATGTGCAGTTCAGTGGACCTGTACCAGGAGATGCTGTGAAAGACATGGATGTTATTGACAACTGTGACTATTCCCACACCGTTAAATACACTCCAGTACAGCAGGTAGGTCTGACACTTCTGAAGAAATGGGAGTGTTAGGCTCCTTGAAATGACAATTAACAGCAAAAATAAAACTGAAAATATGTGAGTGAATTAACATAAAGTCTTGTCTGACTGAATTTTTCTGATCAAAGGAAAACCATGGCAATGGAATGCTTTCTTCCCAAGAGCTGCCCAAAAGCAGACAGTAAGGGGTCATGAGTGTCTACAATCACTAGTACAAATAAAGCTGTAGGCTACATGTTGGGAATGGCCTGTCCAGAGAGCAATTTAAACAAAGATGCATAGAAAATCTGACTGGAGAATGAGTGCAGATTTTGGTGGCATGAGAACTAGTCACTGAAACTGATCCTGCTGTACTAACAGTGTAACTTTGTCAGTCTAACTGATAAAGGCAGGCAGAAGCAAGTGCACCCTACAGGTGCCCAAACAGAGGCCCTACCCCTGCACTGCCTCCCTCCCTCACCAAGCTCCTGCTTGCTGTCCTCCACCCACCCCCCATTGCTCACCCTTAAGGTGAGTACAAAGTCAGAGGGCATAGCCTTCCTGCTTTTAAAAGTGATTGGGCTCATGGCCCCCTGCCTTCCCCTCCTGCCACCTTATTCCAGCACCCCTCACTGGGTAACAAACTAGCAGACAGTTTACTAGCTAATATGAATGGCCCTGGTCCAGATGTTTAGGACTTTCAAATCACCCCAGATTTTTGCAAGCTGTAGTTTTCTATGGCTGGGCTGCAGGTAGTGAAACTGAATTGTCCTCAGTCGAATGAGCTGTAATGTTAACAGGAGTGTAGACCATAGCTACAGCCCCTGCATGCATACAAAATTTGTATCTGCAGATTTGTAGTGCTCAAACAATAGTGCACAACTCCTATTTCATGGTGAAATGCATTTCCAGAGTAACTCTTCAGCTAGCTTGTTTGCTTTTAGGACTCAACACACAATTTATGCAGAATATAGAACAGCATTTTCAGTTGAGATCCGTTCTTTTGCACAATGGCTTAGGTGTTGCTTAACGTTTGCCTATAGGAGGAAGGAACCCAGATAGGGAACTTTCATGTTAATAGTGGATGCAGCTTTCCTAGTTTACAACAGGGAAGAGCTGGAAGTCTTTACTTACAGGGAAAGCATATTTTCCCTTTTTGTCGGCAGCTTTTTGTGTACTTCTGAATGTGCATAATACCCCAGATTTCTATTAATTGTCATGGCAAAGTAATGTCCTCTTAAGAGCTGCAGTAGCTTCTTGGATACCAAGTTGCCTAGACTATATAGAGTAACAATAGAAGAACAGTAATGGAAGGAGTAAAAGCAAGTCATGTTTTTTAAGGGGACTTTCCCAGTAAGCTTGCTTATATTGCCATAGTCAGGAATGACTAATCCCATTTTTAAGGAATTTAGTACTATCAAACTGAAATGGTCTGACAAACTTCAGTTATCACTTGAGATCTAACTGGTCTGACTTTGATCTACCATAAAATTGGCATGCACTTGGGACGTGGCAAGTTCATGACCAAAGAATGTCAGTAGCTTCAACTAATATATTTGGAGAGGTATTACTGATCTCTGAGCTTGGCTGCTTTGTATATCAATGGGACTGGATTTTAGTTCTGGCTCATCTGTTTCCTGGAGTGTCTTAAGCAGTAAGGAACACTGCTTACTTATAGTATACTTGTAGCTCTGATAGTTGTACATCCCCTTTCTAGCACTGTTAAAAGTGTACCTCTAAGGTTCCTAATGTCTTTGCTGTTGCATGTAAAAGTGGCAGCAAAACCAACCAAAGATTGCCACCTCCAAATAGCACAAACAGATTCTTGGCTTCTCCGAAAGACTGGGTAACACCACATCTGCTTTCTTAACGGAGTCTGCCAGACTTAGGAAACCCCCCTTGCATAGGGTGTACTCAGAATCGCTGCTACTGCCAAACCCATAACCTTCCTGGCAGCCAGTGTTGTCATTAGGGTGGAGAAATTTTAACCAATAAATGGGTTTTGGATTTTAGTAACTAGAAGACCTGGCTAGTCTTCAAAGCTTTCCCAGGTATGTATAATAGGGTGGCTGCTAATGCTAGTGGGATGTCTAACACTGTTTGTTTATAGGCTATCAATCTACCTTGCCCTGAAGGCTTCCAGCTAGATAAAGGAAGCTGAATAATTCACTATGGGTAAAGGAGAGCACAGTGCCAGCTGTCAGACATAAAAATACAGTGGGTGGTGTAACTCGTTTGACCAGTGCAGCATACATTTGTATGTTCCTCTGTTTTTCCACAGGTTAAGACTAGGAGGGAAGGAAAAGGACTGACTAAAAGCTTTCACAGAAGAAATTGTGACACATCTGTAAATACAGCAATGACTAATGCCACTTACCAAACATTTCCCAGCCCTGTAAAAATACTACATTTTCAAACCTATTCAAAGGATTAAACCAACTGGATTCTCCCTAATCAGCTGAACCTCTAGTATTTAGAGTCTTTAATTATGTGACTTGGAAAGTATCCAGTCCCATGCTATCCTTTTACTGCTTCTGAGGTTTCTAGAAGCTCTGTAGAGAACACAAGAGGCTGGCAATATTAATCTTGTACCCATTCTTCAGCACTGTAGAGAACTGAATGATGGCTACTGAGCAATAAACATTCAGGTCTTGGCACCCAAGTAAGCTGCTGTACAAAAGCTAGGGGAAATTATAGGTGTACAAACAGTGGTGATCATGAGGTTTCAAGCTGCATCTGGGAGAATGACTTGGGGGCAGGGGCAGCTGTGAAGTAACAAGACCCACTCAACAGGAGCAAAACAGTGTACATATAGGAGGAGTGGAGGAAACTGCCAGCCTGGCGGAAAAGGGAAAACATTGTGGCTATTGGGCATTGACTTTTTTTAAAGTGGTGTCCATATTTTGGTCTCTGTGCAGTAGCTTGTCTCCATGCAGAGCTCACTGGAGTGTGTAGACCCTATAAAATCTTTACAGGGATGAGGGACTTACTAGGCAGTTAAATTCCTATGGGACAGCATGAACAGAAATCTCAGTATAATACTCTTAACCAGATATAGATAAGGTTGAGTAATTGTCAACTGAATAACCTACAGTTAGCCTTCCTGATTTCACCCAGTGCTGCTATAGCTGTTTGCTGGCTTATGTGAAACATTCACTTGGGAGCTGAGCCAGCCAAGAATGAAAAGTAAGCAAACGGTGATTATAGCTGAAATATGGACTGTGGTAGGAGAGCATAAAAGGAGCACACATCTTGGGCTGAATCTGGCCATGACTCTGGCATTCCAGCCAAAGCACACAGGAGCATTAATCTGTTTCTGATTTATACATCTTAACTTTGGTATTTCAAATGCTATTAAAAAATATAACCCCTTTGTGGGCCTGGACTTGGCATGCTGTCTGTACGGTGGAATAGGATACCTGGTCTCAAGTTGGGTCATTCATTCAGCTGTCATGCCTGAGCTCTGGGAGGGTGGGAATCAACCTGGGGCCTGAATTTCTTCCAGGCAATCAAAATAGTACTGCAGTGTTGGCAGGAGAGCAAGCTTTCTCCCTCTGTCAAATGAAAAGGGTTCAAAACTCAAAAGCTGGAGTGGGAAGTTGGGGCAGGGAGCTCACACAACACTTGGAGCCTGGTCACTGTCTGCCATTATACCTTGAGTCATAAACTAGTATATAGTGTCCAACTAGTAAAGCACAAGCATGAAATGGCTGAAGACCTAACTTACAATATTAATCTTTTGGCAGGGTCCCATGAAGGTTTCTGTAACCTATGGTGGTGATCCTATCCCCAAAAGCCCTTTCACTGTGGGGGTTGCTGCTCCACTGGATCTCAGCAAAATTAAAGTCAATGGACTTGAAAACAGTAAGTACACTTGCAAATGAGCTATGCAGTGCATAGTCTAGTTTACTGTAAATTTTTTTAAGGTCTGATCACTGAGTAACTTGGCTAGAATGAGTGAAAACCAATACAAAAACTCCTGCTGTTTTTACAATAACTTGGTATTCTAGCCCAAACACTGTAATTTTGTAACTGTAACACCACTTGAATATAAGCGACTACTCTTAGAAGTTTGTTTCAATCTGATATTTTTTTAAGGCTGTGCAGCTATCTGAACATCTAGTACAACTACCAACAGGATTATGGCGTATGTGTAGCTTGTGAAGTATACTGAAGGATAGCAAACTTTAAAATGAGTTCCTTAATTAATCTTATTCCTGGTCATAAATACAGGCAGTTTACATTCTCTGCTCCAGTTAGATTAGAAGTTGGTTCTGAATCCAGTTTGCATCTAACTTCAAGTTTTTGATTTTGTAGTAAATATTGTGGCGTCTCTACCTTTTAAAGGTTTTGGTAACTTTTTATTGCTAGGAGGTAACACTTCATAGAAGTTGCACTGAAAGAATCGTTTTAAGGCTAAATTGCACCACAAATACCTGGAAATGGACATGAGTCTACCACTTCAGACTCCAATGTCATTTGTCAGTGGACACTAATCCAGTGAGAGACCCAGTTAATTATTGAATCAATGTGCCCAGCTTTAAACCTGAGCTTGGTGCCCAACAGGCTTCCAATAAGGATTAACGAGGTTTTTGTCCTCTAAACCTCTGTTCTACTTAAATCCCATGGATTAGTCTCCTATATAGTTATGGCAATACAAGCTTCCCTCTACAGTCTGTTTCTTGTGCTCCCACAAGAACAAGATTGTAAAGTAGCTTGCTTTGTATGCTCATTCAGACCTTTGAGACTGCTCTCAGATAGAGCTGTGGACACTATTTTTATTGGCTGACTTCTAGAAACTGGGTTATGCCAATGACTGGGTGGTGCCTGACTGAAATGAAATAACCCAGGGGCCAGACTTTTTTATAGGCTGGTGGGCAATTCAAGGACCAAGTAAGCACTTAAGTGTTCAGTGGGATTCAAGTGCTTAGCTCCCACTTTAATGCAGTTAGGAGTCTAACTCCCATTGGAGACCTTTAAAACTCTGGCTCTGGAGTTAGAAACACATTGCTAGAATAACCTGAACAGTAATGTCTAGCACACTACTGTTCCATGGAACATTCAAAATTTAAACTTTATAGTATGCCTTGTTGCAGAGACGCTGGTGTGATGTGGGTGGGTCTAGAAAACCCTTCATGTTAAAATGTCCTAGATAAAAGATCCAGACACTTTGTTAGCTCCAAATGCTGTACTTTGACACACATACCATAAACTAGCTCTCAAAAGATCTTTTTTTCTATGAAGTGCCTTGCTGGACAACGGCTTCTAGCGAAAGTGGAGGATGGTGGCACTCCTCCATCCCACTACTTCTGAGCTGCTGCTTCTTCACAAGGCTCAGCTGCAGTAACCTAGTGGAGTACTGTTCTGCAAGCCTCATTTACCAACAGAAAAAATTGAGCAAATATACAAAATTATTGAAAGGGCTTAAATTGCATATTACCTTCTACCTGTAAATTGGCAGGGAGGTGGGACACAAGGCTGCAACATAGTGGTAAACTCCTGGATGAGCATTATGTATTTCAGATGTGTTGAGAGGCTGTATAAACAAGTCAAAAGCAATCTTGCTTGCCTTTGACCCTTTGCAGTTTCCAATTAACCCATTGTCTCTGCTTCTGCTTGTCATGACAGGCTTCTGCAGCTAAAGAAATGTTTTTAGTTGATAAAAATCCTTGTAAAACATTCTCTCAATGCTTTGTGGCTGAGGTATTTCGGAGTATGTCCAACTATAGGATTTAAGAAATCTAACCAGACCATTAATCCTGAAATACTAATATGGGCTTTCTCTTTAAGGAGTGGAAGTAGGGAAGGATCAGGAATTCATAATTGACACACGAGGAGCTGGTGGACAGGGTAAACTGGACATTAGTATTTCTAGCCCTACAAGGAAAGCTGTGCCATGTGTGGTGGAGCCAGCTCTTGGCAAAGAGTGCAGCACTGCAAAGTATATCCCAAGAGAAGAAGGACTTTACATGGTTGATGTAAGTTATGATGGCAATCCAATTCCAGGAAGTCCTTATACTGTGGAAGCTACTCTACCTCCAGATCCTACCAAGGTAAATGCATAGGAAATGCTTCAGCGGTTGACATACAGGAAATATTTGCTAGCCACAAACTGAATTACACTCACATAAGAGCATAAACTTTCACATCTTGTTTGACCTGTTAGGATTATGGAGCAAGTACATCAATTTAATTAAGAGCTACTTAAAGATTAAATTGTTTGCTTCACAATCATAACTAATGACTTTATTCTTCAAACAGCAGCTTTGAAAAGCTCAATACTGAAAACGAAGTCCAGGTATTTTAAGCAATATGAAGTCAAGTGTGACTCCATATTAATCTAATGAGACTCACTTGAGATTTCACCCTCGAAGAATGTATGCTGTAATACAGTTGGCTAGTAACACCATATAAACACCGCTTAATGTTGCTACCTTTTAGTTTAATGGGTGTACAAAGACAGCCAAGCTTAAGTCTGTAAGCATGGAAACTTTAGCAGACTTCATATTGTCTAATGTAACTTGACATTAAGATTTTCTTCCATCAAAGGAAAGAAGCCTATTCCTTGCTGTAATGTGTCTATGTAACTTGAGTTTTTTGCAGACTTTAACAAGACTTACCAAATGAATTAGTCTGAAATTCTTTGTGGAACTGCTTTATTTTACTTTGCCAGGCAACTGCCAGGTGAGAATTTGTGTAAATGTAATGGCATCTAACTGAATATTTTTATCCTAGGTAAAAGCCCATGGTCCAGGCCTTCAAGGAGGTCTTGTTGGAAGACCAGCAGAATTTACAATAGATACCAAAGGAGCAGGAACTGGAGGTTTAGGTTTGACAGTAGAGGGCCCATGTGAAGCTAAAATTGAATGCTCAGACAATGGTGATGGGACATGCTCAGTCTCTTACCTGCCTACTAAACCTGGAGAGTACTATGTAAATATTCTGTTTGAAGAGGTTCACATTCCTGGTTCTCCATTTAAAGCAGATATTGAAATGCCATTTGATGTATCTAAAGTGATTGCTACAGGCCCAGGTCTTGAACATGGTAAAGTGGGTGAAGCAGGATTGCTCAATGTTGACTGTTCAGAAGCTGGACCTGGGGAACTGGGTGTAGAAGCTGTATCAGATTCTGGCTCTAAAGCTGAAGTCAAAGTTCACAATAACAAAGATGGAACTTATGCAGTTACATATATGCCACTCTCTGCTGGAATGTATACACTTATGTTGAAATATGGAGGAGAGCAAGTGCCAAAATTTCCTGCCCATGTCAAAGTAGATCCAGCTGTGGACACAAGCAAAATTCAAGTGTTTGGACCAGGAATAGAAGGGAAAGGTAAGCAGACTTAAGCATATAAGTTGCTTCTGCCTGTTCAAGCACAGAATATTTTAAGGAGCGGAAAGGCTATAGTTGATATGTCTACATACAGTATTACAACTAGTGATTTTTGCAAGAGAATATCTTTGACACCTTTATCAGTCATTCATAGTTGTCATAAATGTCTAAATCAAGGATTTTTCATAGACTAAAATATTAGGCCCATCTAAATAGAATGGCTTCTCAAATTGTGTTCTGCAGATGTCTTCCGTGAAGCTACAACAGATTTCACTGTAAATGCCCAGCCCTTAACAAAGACTGGAGGAGACCATATCCAAGCACAAATCACAAATCCCTCAGGAGCTTCCACAGACTGCCTCATCAAAGACAATGCTGATGGAACATATGCAGTAGAGTTTACACCATTTGAAAAAGGTAATCTGTTGTCTGACTACCCTGTGTGGGAAGGGGAAGACTAACTAACTAAAAAATATCCTGTTAATGGGCTTATCAGTACTAATGCTAGTATTTAAATGTTAGCATCCAGGTACAAGATTCTTTGACTGAAGAGCAGTTTCTGTAGGAGATGAATAGTATAGAGTTATATGTTCATCTTTCTAAGTATAGCTTCAGCAGAACAGGCTATTTTAAAGAACCTAGAATTAAAGGGTAATTCTGAGGCCATGCTAAACACCATTTTTGAGTAGATGAGGAGCACTGCCTGTTGTAGTCAGTCTCCAGTATCTTGAATGAATGGCTCCTTGAAGGTGGTGGTTAATCATTGAACCTAAAGATGATGGGTTTTCACTTAACAGGTCCACACACAGTTGAAGTGACTTATGATGATGTACCTGTTCCAAACAGTCCTTTTAAAGTGGATGTCACTGAAGGCTGCCATCCATCACGTGTAAAAGCCCAAGGAGCTGGACTCAAGGAAGCAATCACCAATAAACCAAATGAATTTACTGTTGTCACAAGGTAACCAAGTCACATGATCAGTAGAAGACGACAACATAACAAGTAATTTCAGGACAACTTGACATAGGATGCTAAATCCAATAATACTACAAGGGCTGAACTTCAGTAATCTAATGTCTTGAGTCACAGGTTGTTACTTCCATCAAATTCAGTGCACCTTTGGTAATGTTCCTCCAGAAAGTAGCTATCACAAACCTGTTTTGGTGGTCTTGTATCAAATCCCTTGTGCAACTAAAGTTCACACCCAATCCATACCTGGCATTTCAAAGCATTTTCACAAACTGTTCCTGAACTGTTTGATTCACAACTGAAATGTAGCCACCTCTGGGGTAAAATGCAGCAAAGCTACACTCTATCCATGCTAGCATTACTACACACTCTGAAATGCAAGTGGGACATCAGATGTTTGCTGTACATTATTCACAAAAATGAAAGCATACTAATGTGCTGCGTTTTTTTGGGGGGGGTTTTGCGTAGAGGGGCAGGAATTGGTGGACTTGGAATAACTGTTGAAGGACCTTCTGAATCAAAGATAAGCTGTAAAGATAACAAAGATGGCAGCTGCAGTGCTGAATATATCCCTTATGCTACAGGAGATTATGATGTCAACATCACATATGGGGGAGAACACATACCTGGTAAGAATTCTTCCATTAGAAGATGCCCTAAAACTAATAATGGGTTGAAAGTAAGATTGTAAAATCAGTTTTAGCATCCAAGTAGAAGGTCTTCAGATATTAATGTTGTGTATTGTAGCTAAGTAGTGGCTGAGGTGACACTAAGAATGCAGTCATCCTGGTTTAGAGATTTGTAGAGCTTCCTCAGAAAGAGCTGGCAGACAATCTTGCAGTTCCCTACTTGTAGACGCTCTGCTGCTTGAGCTAATATTTGGGAGCATTGGGCAGGCTTTTGAAATTACTCAGGATTTTTAGAAATAAACTCAGTTTAAACATCAACTTGCAAAATAGCTGAAGCCAGACCACTCTTAACCTTGGCTGCTATTGCAAGCTAGTATGAAGCGATGGATAGGTGCCCAATACAAACAAATAAAATGTAAAGCCCTTTTTGTATTCACCCTGGGTACTTCTGAGAATTTGAGAGTGGTTTTCAGTCTTCTCTGACTGATATAAGATGTAGCAATCTATCTTGGTGCATAGTCTGCTCTTGCATCATGAGGTGGTATTAGCATCTTATCTAAATCTAGCCCAATGGAATATTGGGACATGACCTAAACTAAGACTAGTGTGGGAACTTGCTTTCTAAAAGTGCAGTCTGCCAGTTTAGGAAACAAATTGCACAATGATGTTTGACAGGGCCAGACTAAGACAGCCCTTCCAGGGTGTGAACATTAAAACCATGGCTTGCAGTAAAATGATGCAATGATAATGTGGTCTTCTGGGATTATATCATGCACTGCAAACTTTTGTCACTTGAAAAAGCATTTTAGTGCTATCATTTCCATGAAAACGAACAGGCGCCTGTTTATCTCAAAGGTGCACTGGCTCTCCAGCTGACAGTGTAGTAACACATGAACGGTGTTCCAAGTGTTTGGCAGCAACTAACTTGCATTTTAGCTAAGGTGGTTTTGCAGTGTACCAAGGATTAAATGTCTTAATTTCTGCTGAAATAGTTCTGAACAATGTGCATTTTCTAGGACTTCATGGAACTGACTCTACCCCCACCAATCGCATTTATCAATGTACTGTAACTTGGTAAATTGCCAAGGAACTGGATGCTTGCATGCTCCTTCATTTGGGCTTCTGCCTTGTCCTCTGCCCGTACTCTGTTCCTTCCTCATTGTGACAAGCAAATGGTTCACAGCTAAACATCCAGCTTACAGGAGCAGGGTGCCGGCAGGTCACTTTCAACAGTGAAACTTGTGTTTTTTAGCTAGCACTCTGGGTCCAGCCAGTTATGGCAGATAGCCCAGATATTTCCAGTTGCTGTCTGCAGGCCCTTCAAATGTTTCTTTGGCTCTTTATCCCCCCTCCTTTTTTTTAAAGCAACAAGACTTTATTTCCTGCAGTTAAATCTATATAGTGTAGCCTTCTCTCTTGATTTACTGCTTAATACATCTCTGCTTTTGGAACACTCTACTTCTGCACAGCTTGATAGCATTTTGCTAACACATGGTCAAACTTGTGAAAACACAGCATGGAAATTCAAAGGGAATACTGACATGTAATTTAACTTATTCTATCTGGATACTGCATGTTTTATACTGCACAATAGGCATAGAAGTGTAATAGCCTACAGAATTGGATCTGTGTGAAGCCCTTAATTTATGAGCAAATAAACAATTAAGCTGTCACTTTCAGCTGCCATAAATGAGCAGGATACTAGCAGGGTAAAATGAACAGTGATACTAATTTTCTTGCCCCATACAGAAAGCTAGGTAAGTAACTAGAACTATCCACCTAGTAGCAGAGCGTCAGTGGATGGGCACAACAATTAGGCTTGATAGCTGGCTCTCACGGAAGTACAAAAGACTCAGTGAGTGTGGTAACTAACTTCACTAGGCTTTTAAAAGTGCCCCTCCCCTTAAAGATTGAGGAATAGTAAGGTAACACCAGGAAGCCTGTACTGTACCTGTGGTATGAAAAATCGAGCATATAGTTTTCAGCATTACTAGGAACACACGAAATGAGAAGGCTAAAACTTTCCTGTGGCTGTAACTTGAAGCTTTAGTGACTTCAAGTGCTTATTTATTCCTGTCCATAACACCATACTTTTGGACAGGTTGCTATCTGGTTGGAGGTGGGAGCCACTAATGTAAAACCTATTGAATGCTGCAAAAGCACAAAGCCAATGTCCTAAATCTTAAATTAGGCTATTCACTGCTGTGGCTGGCAATGTTGGAAGACTCTCTGCCTCTAGTGGGGAGTAGATAACTTGCTTCAAACGTTTTCTTACTGATGCAGACCTTGAAAGAAATCAAGGTACAAAAGTGAACTGGCTTCCATTGAAACTAACATGTGGCTAAGTTAGCCTCTCAAATATTAGACTTCTAATTCTCTTGAGGTGTTAAGCATCCTTAGCTTATACTAACTTTCTCAAGTGGCATCTGTACCCAATGGCCTTAGAAACAACCTCTCAATTATAGAGCCTTGAAACCTGACTTAATCACCTTTTTAAGAGACTTTTTGGAGCACTTGACCTAAATACTTTGCTTGATCAAAAGTGACCAGAACTTCAAAATGCTCCACCCCAAATCTGATTATCCTCCAATTCAGAACTGGTTTCAAAGATAGTTCCCTTATCATAGTCACAAATGCATAGAAATGTAGGGAAGGTGAAAGGTCTATTATTCCAGCCCCTGTGCTTAGGCAGGACCACATAAACCTAGACAATCATGGACAGATTTGTCCAGTCTGTCATTAACCTCTAATGATGGGAATTCCACAACAGCCCTTGGAAGCCTTTGTCAAACTGAAGTGCATATTGCTTTTTATTTTCAGGTGTAGCAAAAAACTCTACCCTTAATAGTAGAAGGAAATACTGTAGGATACAGGGGGTGCAAAAGATGGTGGCAGGAGGCTACAGTGAGCTTGCATTTACTACTTAAACTGCCAATTTTCTACACTTCTATTTTACAGGCAGTCCATTTAAAGTTCCTGTGAAAGATGTTGTTGACCCAAGCAAGGTAAAGGTTGCAGGTCCAGGTCTAGGAACAGCAGTTCGAGCCAAAATCCCACAGTCCTTTACTGTGGACACCAGTAAGGCTGGAATAGCACCTCTTGAAGTTATGGTGGCAGGACCCAGAGGTAAGGACCTTAGAATTATCCTACTTTGATATGCCTACTTTTGTAGCTTGCAGGCAGTGCTGAATTAAAGAATTGTGGGGTCTTGTTCATTATGGGGGGGGGGGGGGGCAAGATGGGACGGTGCCTGCACTCAAATTTGGCCTGGCTGCTGTTAGAGGGAGTGTCAGACCAAACCTGAACAGTGCTGTGACCTGCTCTAGCTCTGTTCCAGCTGCTGCTAGCCCTATGCAGCATAAATGGGAGCTAGTCAGCAAAGCACTTCTACCCCATGTATACTCCACCAGCCTCATTTATCCTGACAGCACTGCTGGGATGTGCATGGGGGCACAGACATCCTGCTTGCCCAGGGCCTTCCTAGTTACTTGCCAATGCCCCCAACTCACCATTCCTATCACCCATCCTGCTTTCGTGTGGCACAGGCCAAATTTGAGTGAGCAGCATTGCTGCACCTCAGTGCTGCACAGATTTGGCCTGCCATAACACCACTCGCCCAAATCTGGGGGGAGCTTGAGATGGGGGGTGCTGTGAAAGTGCAGAGTACATGCTGGTTAATCTGGCCCTATGAGTAATGACTAGCCCCATTGACAGACTAGTTCCATAAATACTAGAATTGTGCTCTCCTGGGTACTTTTAGCAGTAAATTAGCTTTAAATAGATCTTCAGTCTTAAACTTTGGAAGAAACTGAGGGGCTACAATGAACAGGGGCTTCCTCTTGGAAGAGTTGACATTTCAAGAGGTAAATAAGAAGGGGGTGAGATTCAGACCTATTTTAAAAAAAAAAAAAGCAGTGCATCAATCTTCCCTGCCTTTGAGGGGTGAGACATGCATCTTTGTTCCCATAAAGCCCCAACCTAAGTTGTACTGCACATTAGCTTCATGAACAATCAAATTGGTGAAGTGAGAGGCAAAGATACTAATCAGTCCCCTGATCTATGTAACATTAGGACTGTGTTTTCTTGTTGCCTTTACTAGACAAATACTGTCTGCCAAATAAGTCCACAGACAGAACACACATGCCACTTCAATATAAAATAAAAGATAAAAGCTCTGTCTTGAACTATGCAATCTCAAGTACCAGTAGCTAAATCTATGGGGTGGTAGTTCATTTCTCCCCCACCCTGTAGGATTACTCCTCTTTGGTCAAAAAAAAAGACAAGCATGCTGGGCATACCAAACTCCCCTTTTTAAAATGGAAGGTGGCTCTTTCAGTAGGAAGCTTCCTGAGAAGTCGGCAGAGTACATTTTTGAAGGCCTGCACAACTTGACTAGGTACAGCTATGACCCACATGTTAGTAATAGTGTCTGCTTTTCAGTAACTCATAGCGCTTAAGTCAAATGTATCCATATACAGGATTCATGGTGCTAAGACAAAAAGAAAAGGAGGACTTGTGGCACCTTAAAGACTAACCAATTTATTTGAGCATGAGCTTTCGTGAGCTACAGCTCACAGGCAACAAACTAAGTGCTAGAAGAATTTGACTGGGGGGATATTTTGTTTGACCTCTGGCCTGATCTCTGCTGACCACACAAGCCTCTAATCTCCTCTTTCATAAGGAAAGATGAGCCATAATTCTGTAAACATGAGTGCCCTTCAAATAACCATTATCTAATTCTAGCTGATGAAACGGATTCCCAGTCATGGCGCAGTCCACTGAAAGCGATTTCAGAGTTCTTTAAAGGTGACCCAAAGGGGGAAGCTAATAAGACAGGTTTGCATTTTTCACTAACTGCTGACAGCATATGTGCACCAATCCATCTGCCAAGAGCAAAAATCAGTTGTAAATATAACTTGCTTCATAGGCTTTGCATGGCAACTAAACTTCTCTAATAGCTGCTGAATTACTAAATTTACATTAAAGCATTACTGCAATTATAAATATAGCTTGTCTTGAAATGTGTGATTTGAACTGATTAACTGCATGCTAAGAAATTTGCTGTAACTGCAGTAGAATCTTAAGATTTCCTGTAGCTTAAAAAGAAGCTGCTTCAGACCACCTGGTTTCCTTAAACATTCAGTTTTACTGTAACTGATCTCTGTTGGGCAGTAAAACTTTTTCCAGATACGCTGAGGGAGCATGAGACTAAAATCACTGTCTTGTACTAACATGCTTTAGAGCTGAACTCTGCTTGCACTGTATTGCAGTGATCGTGTGTAATCTTATCAATGACTGACAGTTGAGACAGCTATCACCTTTCCCTTTTTGTAAAGCTCTTCAGATACACTTGAGTAATGTGGTCTAATTGCCCTTAGCCTGCCTTTCAAGACCATTCCGGCTTTCTCCAAAAGTGTGCTATTGCCAGTGTAGTCAGCAAAAAGCCTGAAGGGCGAGTGGTGATGGATGCTGCTTATCTCTGATCTATGGCTCATAAACATAAGTGGAAACTATCTCCTAATACCTGCACAGTGCACTCATTCTCAGAGGCTTATATGTGAGATCTAGTGTAAGGCTTTAAATCAACAGCACTTGAAGCGACAAAACTGCTAATGCAATTCTGCTGTTCGAATAGGATGGATTTGACTAGTGCTGTTGAACAAATAGCCTGTTTCTGTTTCAGGAACGGTGGAGCCTGTTAATGTAGTCAACAATGGAGATGGCACTCACACAGTAACATACACACCTACGCAGGAGGGCCCATGTGCAATCTCTGTCAAATATGGAGATGAAGAGATTCCTCGCAGGTAAACTAACAAAGCCTCCATTTTTCCAGAACAAGCTACCTACCTAAATAGCACTTCACCTCAGAGTCCATGTTCTGAATAGTCACAGCCTTTGTAACTTTGACTGCTTTCAATGCCTGTTTCCTCCTTAGTCAGTGTAGTTAAAAAGGGGGTTTTCTGGATGTTGATCCCAAGAGCCAGTCTGCATTTTTAAACTTTAGAGTTGGACTTGAGAAGTGATGTCTACTTCCCAGACTATAACACAATGTTCTGAGGTGGCCTCTGGTTAATCTTGTATAGTTGGATTCCTCTTGTCTCCTAGTACTTGGGAGAAATGGAAAGGAAGATTATGCAGTGGCATGTGCATGCCAAGATAAAAGTGAACCCTTAGACTACAGCATCTCCATTTAATGCTTACCTTCAAACTAGTATCTAGATTAGTCTTGGTTCCCAATTCAGGAAAGTATATTGGTTAGTGGGATTTAAGCACATGCTTAAGTGTTGTCCTGAATAGTGATAGTACCTACTATAAAGCCTGACAAATGACTTAACACCACATTTGTTCCCCTGTCACAAGTCCTTTCAAGGTAAAAGTGCTTCCTACATATGATGCCAGTAAAGTGACTGCAAGTGGACCAGGTCTCAGCTCATATGGAGTTCCAGCCAGTTTACCTGTGGCGTTTGCTGTTGATGCTAAAGATGCAGGAGAGGGGCTTCTGTCCATACAGATAACGGTAAATTGTTTGTTTTTTTATTTGTCCAAACACACTGTTCCTGAGTGGGAGTAGGTTTAAAATCTATTCAAATCTTATCAGTTGCCACACCCTGAAATACCTGGAGTCTTTGAAGGGTGTGCTCTGGCTAAAACACAAACTCAAATTCAGATATTGCTTGGGAAGATATACTTCAGGGTGTTAATCCCTAAACGTCAAACAACTGAAACGTAAGGCTGGTCAAGCATTAAATGACTAGTTGTGTTGTAGTCCAAACGTCTAGATTTTCTGATCTTTCTCCAAAGATCAAACATGCTGATGCTGAAAGGGGGGGGAATCGAGCTTCCTGTTAGAGACTATAATTTTTAAATTTTAAAAGTTAATACCTTCCTACTTATCTGATCCAGCAAGGCCACAGTCTTGTACTTCTGCTGTTGTAGTTATGTTGGAGGATAAACTAATCAAATGATCCTCTCTCCAGGCTGCTAAATTTACAAGCTCTTTAAACTGATACAACTGGATCTTGTTGTTGCTATAAATACTTTGTTCCCCCAAATACCTGATAAGGTAGGGGAGGGGTTGTGGCAAGACTACTGTGGCTTGGGCAAAATTGCCCCTTGTGCAGTGAGCTAGTAAAGCTTACTGATCCAGACTCAAGTTAATAGTTTTAGAAGCAGGGTAGTTTTTCTCCCTTTTGCATTCTCTATCCCTATCCTCCATTTCATGGTCTTTGCAGGATTTAGGTATCCAGAAGTCATATTACGTAATGAAGTTGCTTGGTCTGCAATTCTGCTTTTAACAGTATCAGTAACATGTAGTAAATACATAACTTCCCGATTTGCAGTAACCTGCCAGATAAAATTCTCTAGCCTATGCAATGTCAGCAACACTTAATGGTTAGTCTTGTAGAAGGTGGTTGTGTACTCAGTTACTCTTCTCATAAACCTCCTTTGAACACTCTCCAATATGACTTTTGGGTGTTCTACTTCCATTTGCTCCCCCGATACAGCCTAAAGGAGCAAGGCATAACTCCTTGTACCTTTAAGATGTCAGAGTGCATTAAAATATGAACCATTTAGGTCACAAACTTAGATGAGATCTGCAACTTTAGTATGAAGGGGTCCAGGTGGACTTTTTTGGAAGCTCACTTCATGCTTTGTAGCTGTTTGGAACTGTTACAGAACAGCTTTGTTAGAAGCAATCTTGTGCAGTGTTGACCTTGGTATTAGATGTGAAACTTAAGCATGCCTCAGCTTCAATACTATTCTGACCAGCAAGTCCAAGCAGCTCCTCGGTTCTTGTAACGCTTTTTGAATATCCATTGTAGTAATGGCAGTTGGACTAGACTAATATAAACTTTTCGGTTTTCCCCATGCCCAGCTCAAAAACATTACAAGACCAGTCTCTTCAGATGAAAGCTTAAGTAGGCTCAATGCTTTTGCCTGACATTGCTAATCTTTCAGTAGGCAACTGGTAGCAAAACTTGTGTAACACAAAGTATGTGTAAATTTATTTGAACCCTGCCCATCTTCAGACCTACAGAAATGGATATTGAGAAGTCAGACTAAATTAACCATTGTCTAGACAGATGCTGGAAATGAGATGCTTCCTGAAGTATCTGGTTGAATTACATTGCAATTTGCATTAATATATCCTTGTATCTTGTAACCATAAGGTGATATGCTGAGTGTATAAGCATTTTGAAAATAAGATGTTGCAGAACTGGTTTTCACAACATTTGAATTGACTCCCCTTTTTTTGTATGTAGGGGGTAATGTGTGTTAGGATTATTATGGTATGCTGAAAAATCTGGAAAGGACCTGAAGGGGTGTATTGGAAATTGCTTTGGGTGGGGCTGGATTAGGAGCTGGAGTGCTGGATGCTACTAACAGGTGTTGGCAAATACTTATCTGCAAATAAAGACAAAGTTGTGCAGTGTAGCTTCTGATACCTGTTTAATTTTTCCACTTAAAATGGCATGTTTTAGTGCTAGTCCTTTGATCTGTATAATCAGTTTAGGTAATGAACTCTTCCAGAGTTTAAGAACATGCGGTCATATTTCTAAATGTAGCTGACAAGATTCACTATCCTGTTAGATGTGTCATCAGGCCACAAATTTTACAAGACTAAACACTTCTATCCATCTTCCAAAGAGAACCTTATGTTAAATGTGTAACTAGTGAGAGGACACTTTCTTAATATTTCACTTGTGCCCCTCAGGACCAAGAAGGCAAACCAAAGAGAGCTGATGTTCATGACAACAAGGATGGCACTTATGCAGTAACATATGTCCCAGACAAGACGGGCCGTTATATGATTGGTGTTAAATATGGTGGGGATGACATCCCATCTTCCCCCTACCGAATCCGTGCATCGCCAGCAGGGGATGCAAGCAAGTGTTTGGCCACAGGTACGTGGCCAGTCTGTGTTCTGAAATACTTGGTGTATTCCTACCCTTTTTTTCACATGAGTATTTCTAGCTAAGCTACAAAAGGCTTTTTCTGTGACCTTGCCTGAAAAGACTGCAAAAGTAAAAATGAAGTAACTGCCTTCATAGTGGGTGCAGTTACCTGCAGGTCCCAAAATAGCTTCTCATAGAACAGCATTCTAACAGAATTGACTTCCCTAAGATCATCTTTTGGGGATGATTCCTTTTTGTGGGTTAGGAAGAAACTCTTGCCGGGGTAAGCCAGATATCAACTGCAGCCCTTCTTTGACTGTAGAAAAGTCAGACAGTTGAAGTTTGACACTTGCATTGGCATAGATGAGTCTCACTGAACTTAAACATCTATGCAGGGTAAGAGGGTGTGATTAAAACCTCACTTCTGCACATGCTGAGTTAGCATGCAAGTTCTAGCAGAGCCAAATGTACAGAAACCAGCTTCAGTCGAAGTGAGAAGACAACTTGTACTACTAGGTAACAGCTGTGACCCCCGCCCCTCCACATATTACAGTAACACCCAAAGCTGCTCATGTTAGGTCCTGGACAGAGATGTAGTCCTTTCCCTCAATTCAATCTGTAGAACTGAATGTAGTGATTGGAGGCATCCAAACATCCAGTTTATAGGACTTAAATTCCTGTAGTGAACATGCACAGCAGAGCTCTACTCCAGGTTTTGATGACAGTTACAGGAAAAGCATAGAATCTTGAACTTGGATGTTGGCTGGTAAGTAAAAACTAACTTCATCTCTGAATTTAATGTAAATCTAACCTACATCTACACACCCATAAGGACTTTTAGATAATGTTTTCACTTAAACTGGCACTAACAAAGTTTTTTTATGAAGTTTAACTGTCACTTTCTAAAGTTAGTTTTTTTGACAGTTGAGATGTTTTCAAGCTTCTAAAATAACTATAGATTCCAATCACAAATAAAGAAATAGCACCGCAGTGATCTTAAATCAACATTAGGGAGAGAACATTTGGCTTAATGTCCTCATACTACTTTCTGATCCAGTGAATTATTCAGCATTGTTGAGAGCAGCACTAACTGCTGAAGCCTTGAATTGAAAGTTTCTCAAGTTCCTTGTCCGCTTAAATCACTTTCCTTAAAATAAACTATTCCTTAAAATAAATTTTGTTGCTTATCTGTGGCATCCATAGAAACACTCAAATGCTGCTGATCTATATTAAATGACCAAAGCTGTGACCATTTTGATACTTAAATGTGAACAAATTGCTTTCTTCAGTGATGAATGCCATTGTTTTCATTCCAAAGCAGATGTCCTAAATGTACTGTAAATCTTACACTTGATTTTTAAGTCTGAGAAATATGATGTCTTGTGCTTGATTGCTATGTATTCATGGGGGTTTCTCAAACAGATGCAGCTAATACAGAAAGGGTTTCAATATACCTTTTTAAGAGCCCCTTCTTGGCAGAGTCAGAAGGGGAAACATGGTCAATTGTCATGGCTAGAATATCTTGCCTTAGCCCATACCAAGGAACTGAATCTTATTTCGCTCAGGGCATCTAGTTAAGTGACTAGGTTAAGTAGTACAAAGAGAGGCAAAGTGCCAGTTGGTTCCATATGTGAAGCAGTCTCCTGATAAAGGATTAAGTGATAGGTTGCTTTCTTAAATGTAAGTGTCCATCAGCTTTCTCCCTCAGAAGCTTTATTTTATTTTATCCTCGCCCAGCCTACTTGACTGAGCTGCAGAAGAATAAGATTAAAAACTGGCTCTTGCCGCTGAAATTCCTGAAACACATGAATATGTAAGCAAAAAACATTTGTACCAGAACCACAGCTTGTACCACACCATAAACCTGGTCCTGTGACCATGTTACTGTTTCTCATATAGCCTTAATGTCTTCACAGGCGGCATGTCTGTTTAGTTATGATTAAAGCAAATCATCCTCTCGGGGAAAAAAATGACTGGTAAAACTTAACAATCTGTAACCAAAACTGCTTTCTAGGTCCTGGAATTGCATCCACTGTGAAGACTGGTGAGGAAGTTGGGTTTGTAGTCGATGCTAAATCTGCAGGAAAAGGTAAAGTGACATGCACAGTCCTGACTCCAGATGGGACAGAAGCTGAGGCAGATGTTGTTGAAAATGAGGATGGGACTTATGACATCTTCTACACTGCTGCTAAACCAGGAACTTATGTGATTTATGTCCGCTTTGGTGGAGTGGATATTCCAAACAGCCCCTTCACTGTAATGGTAAGGTTTGTTTTTTTTATAACTTCCCTCTGTCATACTTCAGATTTTATTTGGTAGTTCTCGAATAGTCTGGCAGAAAAATTTGGACACATTACTTGTGCATATACAAATATTGCCATTTTGCAGTACAATTGGGTGCATGATACCATGGTGATGAACATGGTACAAGAATGGTCTTTTGGACAAAGATTTTATCTTCACTTCCAGAGCTTTCATCTCTACTTTAGATGTTAAGAATTCATATCAGTGGCCATAGCCTCTAGTTTAAAAGTCCCCATTACCGTAGCTGTGCACTTAGCTACATGTGCATCATGTCTGACTTGTCAGTAATTTGTAACTTCATCCCAAATCCTAAAGATCCTTTTAAATAACCTGGAGTAGAACATGCTGTGCTTACTCTTCCAAACACACTTTTTGCAGAACTGCCCGCTAAATGACTTCTCTAATCTGAAGTCACTCTTTTCTGGCAACTACCCATTTATACATGAGCATGCTATGCCTTATTTTGCCTGTTATGTAAGGAGGTCTCGGACACATTTGAGACAGGCCTTGTTGTAATTACCCAAAGAAGCCCTTGGCAGTAGATAGCTTAAACAACAAATGCTGAGTACAAAGCTTGGCTTGAAAAAACAGCTCTGCACACAGCATGATCTTACGTCTGCTTAACCAATCTAAAGACAAGGTGAAGTGAAGGAGGCTCTTTACTACACTAAAGTATCAGAGGGGCAGCTGTTAGTCTGTATCTACAAAAATGAGGAGTCCGGTGGCACCTTAAAGACTAACAGATGTATTTGGGCATAAGCTTTCATGGTAAAAACCCACTTCTTCAGATGCCTAACTATGCTATTTTTGAGTGCCTAAATACTGGTGGTGTGGTGTTCCTATACTGTAGATCAGAACATGACTCAACACTACTTCCCAGTATTATGAAAAACAAGTCTTGTTACAGCAACGTATGTTGTCAGACTCCCCTCATCACTAAACAACTCCGTGGTGTTGGGCTGAAAGGCTTAGACTCCATCAATAGTGATTGTACCTATAGCCAGCCATTTTTAACCCAGTTGCACCCCTGTGTCTTGACTTCACAGCATGATTTATTGGTGTTGCCCTTTGGTGACTTATACTAGCTAACTCTCGGCAGATAGTTACTGTAGCCCCAGAAGACACTTCCTTGAAGTGACTCCCTTCACAGCCATGCAAAAATTGCACCAGAAGCATCTCTTGAGGTCAATGAGCCTGTTCCAATGGCAGTCAGTTTGCTACTTCCTAATGTACTGATGCATTTGAGTCTGGGGGTTTTGGTGTTCTCAATACAAAAGAGCAATGGCTGTTTCTCTAAATAGACCTTTGTTTCAGTGTAAATTCCCAGTGTGTTGCTTCACTTAAGGGCTCTGCAATGAAGTAAACGGGCAAAGCAAGAGCAGTGGCATAACGGCAACTGAAGTGTTGTGGCCTAATGTCACACTCTGGATTTCTGTTGCTTCAAGTAGGAATGACTTGAGTCTGCCAGTCATCCTGTCTGCATATGTGGGAAGGGAGACTGCTCTGGAAAAGAACCAGATTGGGTGTCATGAATGTGCATCAGGAGAATCCATTAACTAAGCACTATCATTAGTCAAGGATGCTCAGTCAGTTCCTGCAGTTGAATGTGTCCTGGTGAAGTGCCACTAGAGAACTGGGAGGAAATTTTTAGGGTGGGAAATGCCTATAAAGTGAAACCCTTAAGTGTTATGTACTCTCTAAAAGTATTAATTCCTCCACACTTGATATCCAATTAACCTGCGTTTGCCACTAACCAGGCTATGGATGCAGACGAAGTTGCAGTCATGTCGCAGGAGCCAGTAAGCGCATGTCCCCCTGGATTCCATCCCTGGGTACACAATTTTTTACTCTTCCTTCACATTCTATTTCAGAAATGACAGCCTGCTGCTTGGGACTGCTTGGTCTTTCTGGTCATTTGTTCACCGCTTTCCAGCTGATCAAATGTATTTTGGGATTCAGACTTCATGTGCAGATCTGTTTTCTTTGCTGCTTAAAGGGACTCTCCAAACTCTCAAACATGAAGAGGAACAGTGTCCATTTATTGCTCCTATTTCTGTAACTTAACAAATTCAACCTTGCAGTGTAACTTTAAGCAAAGTTTTCCCAGTAAAATGGCAAACAGTGTTGTCTAAAACTGCATTGTGAAACTTGAATTTCTTCAGGCAAAAATTTGCTGCTGCTTATGCTGCAATCATTCTACCATTCTAAAAAAAAACCCTTTGTTTCAGGCCTTGAGCAACTAAAACTCAGATGGAGCCATTTTGCGTCTTGTGTGTGCTAAATTTTCTTTTTCTTCACTGGCGTTCAATTTTTATCTTTAGTGTGCTGAAAATCTTATTTTTGACTATTTGGCAGTTGGGTCAATATTAAGCTAAGGGACATCAAGGGATGTTTAACTGGGCAGCTGTCTAGTTGGGCAAAATTCTGCAGTTGATCTCCACAGTACTTAGTGCAAACTTTGTGGACTGCACCAAACTGCACACAGATCAAATTCTCCTCTTTGTACTCTAAGCAAACACCAGCTGTTCTGTACTTGCTCTGTCCCCATAAAATGACAGCGCTTTGTTTCCTTTAGGTCACAGAAGAACCTTATGTTCCTGTTGGTGACATGAATGGTGTGGGATTTAAGCCCTTTGATCTCGTTATTCCTTGGGCTGTAAGAAAGGGAGAAATAACAGGTAACCACTTCATAGTATGACAAGCTGCACGGAGCTGCCTTGCTTTTGACAGCACACTTAAGCATTTAACACTAAATGTGGTATGGAAAATGGCATTGACTATCTTGACATATTAAGTACTATGTAACTTAAGAGTTTTTTACTTGCATACAGGAGGCATAAGCAACACAATAAAATATGCACATGTGAAATGTGTTAAATTCAAAAAGGCAACTCCTGGCACTGCCACCAATCCCCTTAGTCCTAAATGGAGACATTACCTATCCCATTCAGGGGCTCTGGATGCTTCTTTCTGGAGCACCTGTATATTGCTCCTGAGACTATAATGCAATTTATCAAGTGAACTCCTCCAGCATAGATGCTGCAGATTATCCTAGTCCATAGCTGCTGACTCTTCTTCCAGACCTTGTGTACAGCCTCGGTAGCTGACATCCTATTAGCTGCTAGAAGTGACACCAAGCCACATCCTCAAACCCATAATTTAAGGGGGCTGCCACAATCTAGAAGATTTTCTACTGGGATGGTGGCTAAAGTAATATGAAGTGCCCCATCTCACTGTTCCCCACCCCAAATGCACTGTAAGCCAGGTATCTGCATTTATTAGAATTGAGTTTTCTTCAAGAACATGCCCACTTGTCCTTCAGCTCAGTATTTGGCTGTTGCCCAAGTGGGTTCCTTTACGGTGCTCATAATCACTTTTAAAGGATTGGGGGGAACCCCTTACAGAAGTGAGGTAACTAATCAATGATCATACATCCTACTAACCTTTCATTTTGCCAATATAATCTTGTGCTACATTGCCAGGCTGTTCACCATATGTCTGCTATACACATACAATATAGAAGCAAGAAGCAAGAGTAGAAATATTTGGGATTCTCATTAGTCTTCTATTTGTACTTGTGGACAAGTAACTTAACCATCTGAAATGCTGGGGTTTAAAAATGTCTGCTTGACCATTCAAAGGAGTGTGGGTGGGGGAGAGAACACATCCACTATTCCAGTTTAACTCTTAAACTGCCTTCTGTAGGCGAAGTTCATATGCCCTCAGGGAAAACTGCTACACCCGATATTGTGGATAACAAAGATGGTACGGTAACGGTTGGCTATTCTCCTACTGAGGTTGGGCTGCATGAAATGCACATAAAATACATTGGAAACCATATTCCAGGTGAGTGTCCAGCTGAGCCTTTTTTGCATTGGGACACAAATTGTCAGTGTAAAACTGGGGATGTTCTGTTTGCTCCCAAATACCTTTGGCAATTTAGTTGTAACTGGCAGGTTGCATAACTCAGATTAAGAGGTATTCTCAGATACTAAGGTTAGAAGAGACCATTATGGTCATCTCGTCCAACCTCCTGCACAATGCAGGCCACAGAATCTCACCCACCCACTCCTGCAAAAAACGTCTCACCTATGTCTGAGCTATTGAAGTCCTCAAATCGTGGCTTAAAGACTTCAAGGTGCAGAGAATCCTCCAGCAAGTGACCCATGCCCCATACTACAGAGGAAGGCAAAAAACCTCCAGGGCCTCTTCCAATCTGCCCTTGAGGAAAATTCCTTCCCGACCCCAAATATGGCGATCAGCTAAACCCTGAGCGTATGGGCAAGATTCACCAGCCAGATACCTAGGAAAGAATTCTCATTCACTTCACGATTGGAGTAGAAATTCCCTGAAAAGCATTTACTATTGAAATGGCTTTGCTCGTTTCAATAGACAAGGAAACGAGTGAAAGCAAGTGGAGGCAAGGGAGCTTTCAGTGCAGTTCAGCAGCACAAGACTGACTTAATGGATTTGGTTTTTGGGAACTAGATGTTGTGGCATTTGTGACTTGCTAACACGTCTCCCATTGTGGCCCAGAATGAGCTGATATGTTTAAGGAACTGGGAAGACTGGCATGTTTGTTGCAATTCCTTCATTTTTAGAAGAATCTCAGATATTTATGTAATGATGAAAGGAAGGTTCCAAGGAATTATGTATGCCAAACATAACACTAGAAAGGCTAAGATCTTGTAAACCATTGAATAAACATCCAATGCTTCTAACCCCCCAATGTGATTTTTGTACATATTTTCATTGTCTGGTTTAACTCTTAAATCCTCCATAGAGAGCCCACTACAGTTCTATGTAAACTATCCAAACAGTGGAAATGTGTCTGCCTATGGACCTGGTCTCATTTATGGTATAGCAAACAAACCAGCGACTTTTACCATTGTTACAGAAGATGCTGGAGAGGGTGAGTTCTTCTAAGAGGGATGGTAAATATTGTTTTAACCAAACTTTAATTCTATACAAACAAGCCTAAAGCAATTTCAAACTTCAGATGTAATCTGGAGGTGTAGTTGAACTTAAGAAATAAACTAATAGTGATCTAACTTACTGGAAATAACCTTTGAATAACCTTTTTCTTTAGTTTTCCCTTATAAAATCCCAGCTAACAAGTTAAAGTTAAATGCTGACATGAGTGGACTGTCAGACTCCTTTTTCTGAATTTTAACTTGCGCGCACACAGCAGAGTGTAAACTCTAACATTTCCTGTACACAGTAGTATTTCAGACTGTTTCCTGGAATAATAAACTTGGCTTAATTGTGGGGGGGGGGCAGGGGAATTCATTAGTCAGTAAATTGACTCTGAAAAGTCCGTATTCCATGTTGTAGATTGAATCCTGCTCTGTCAAGGCCGCCTTGGCACACTTCTAGCTGCCTGAAGCAAATGGCTCTCCTACTTAAAATTTTTTCTGACAGGATAAAACTGAACAGTAAACATCCAACTTGAATACTAAGCGATAAATTTATTAGTAATGGATGCCTTCCTTACAGCTACCTTGCCTCTTTAAATTTTATTTTAAGTTTCTCAGTTAGAACACTACTTTCTATAACAGGTGGACTGGACTTGGCTATTGAAGGACCTTCAAAAGCAGAAATTAGCTGCATTGATAACAAAGATGGCACTTGCACAGTCACGTACTTGCCAACCCTACCTGGAGATTACAGCATACTGGTGAAGTACAATGACAAACACATCCCAGGCAGCCCCTTCACTGCCAGGATCACAGGTGTGAAGAAGACTGTGTTTTGACCCAATAATTAACTGTTCTAATCAACAGATGGTCAGATTCCAGAGTGCAAGCTGCCCAACTGCCTCTTCAGTGTATAACTGTAAAATTGGGAAGTTACTTTCTGGCCTGCAGTCTGGGTGAGGCAGCCAACTTTGTTGAGTCAGTGAAGTCTACACATTAGCCTTGTGAATTAACCTGTAAGGCTAGTAACTTAATCTCCTACGTTACTAAATATAGCAAAACTGCCATTCTTGTGCTAGCTAAACTGCTGTAATGGTAAATGCATGGGATGAGAGGAGGGCCTGGAGGTCATCCATCTAGCCTCATACTGGCTCAGAATGCCTTTGGATGAGGTCTGCAGCTGTTCTAAGTGGAAACAGAGCTCTGTGTTTCTGGACACAGCAAGCTTGTGACACTGACCAGCCCACTTAAGAGTTACCAAGCTGGACTGAAAGAATAATGCTGAAGTGTCTTCCTAACATGATCTTGTTCCATATTTATCTTTTCATGGGATAGAATTCCAGATCTTATCAGAGACCACCATAGTAGGACACAATAAAAAGTGCTTTATCAGTTGATAAAGCAAACAAAGCAGAGTTGGCTCAGACTGACCATCTGACAGAGCTAGGAACAGGATGTGGGCTTCCCAGCTCAGCCTGCATTATAAAGCTAGTCATGCATAATTCTAACTGGAATCTGCTCTTATTTTTTTAGATGATGGCAGAAGAAGATCCCAAGTTAAGCTTGGTTCTGCTGCTGACTTCTTGCTGGACATTAACGAGTCTGATCTCAGCCTCTTAACAGCCAGTATTAGAGCCCCATCTGGTCGTGATGAGCCTTGTCTTCTGAAAAGATTACCCAATAACCACATTGGTAAGCTCAGCCTCTTCCCAAGAAAGGAAACTAAAATGCTGTCTTGCAGTTGTTACTAGCTGGTCATTCACTAGCTTGTGGAACGGGTTAACATCTTTCCAGTGTCCTCCAAACCTCACCTGGCAAGAGTGTTGGCTGGGAACAGAATGGGTATGGAGACTGAATGCTTGGCTTGCCCTTGATGTAATACTCCATGCTGGGGTTGAGGCACATGTCTAGGTGCTCTGGTGCTGCTACCCAGGATGAATCAACTTGGATTAACAATTTTCTAGAGCCTGGTATTCCCTACTGGCCCCTTAAACGAGTACTGCATCTGTACAGCAAAATTAAAAGGCTTAATTGCTCTGTCAGTGTAGTGCTTCATGATTCGTGTGACAAAGGTTTGAATCCAGACAGCATGTATGCAAACCTATAAGCCAGCCTGTCTTATTCCTGCTGTGATTGTCTGCCCTGTAGGTATCTCATTCATTCCACGAGAAGTAGGCGAACACCTTGTCAGCATTAAGAAAAATGGAAGTCATGTGCCAAACAGCCCAGTATCTATCATGGTGGTTCAGTCAGAGATTGGAGATGCCAGCAGAGCAAAAGTTTCGGGCCGCGGCTTGATAGAAGGACGCACGTTTGAGATGTGTGATTTCATTGTAGATACAAGAGATGCAGGTTAGTGCTTATGGGAAGGCTCCATTTTGGAACAGTGCTTCAGCACTTTTTTTTTCTGAAGGAGGCCTGCGTTATGTTGTCTAGTGCAAAGTGTGAATTAGTTGCTGGCCCCAAACATTCTTGCATACTAAGTATTCGTGCTACTACATTTTAATGCTATTCAAGTTGTTTACAAGTGTAAAGCCTTTCAGAGACACTCTGCCTGTTAGCTTAGTCTTACGTGTTACTTCTAACAGATTCAAGAAGCCTATTTGATATTTTGTGTATAGTAGCTTTCCTGGGTTTTTGTTTTTTCCCATGTAGTGATAGCTATTTATATATATATAACTTTTTTTCTTTATGGGCCGCTTTTGCAACAGGGGAAGGTGCACTTACACAATCAGGAAAATGTGGGTGTAAAACTGCCAGTTTCTGACAGGGCATCCAAGGATAGTACCTGAAACTTCTTCCCCTGTCTGAAACTAATTGAGTACTGACAACATAACAATCTAAGTGTAAAAACAAGTTATACCTGACTGTGTGGGTGGGTTTTTAACAAAAAAGCTCAAAGGCTTCTCTCACCAACAGATGTTGGTCCAATAAGATATTACCTCACCTACCTTGTCTCTGGTTATACAATGGTAGCCAGAAAGTACTGCAATAAAAATAGCATTAGACTATCTTTATTCAAGGCTTCATGTGACCAGTTCATCCATACACTGAAATGACTGGCTTACTTGCTTCAGAATCAGTTGCCAAGCTTGCATTTGAACCATGTTTGACTTCAAATCATTTGTTCGTAACTTGATTTTTTTTTTTTACTGTATGTGGGGCTAAACTAACATGTTGCAACTTGTAGGTTATGGTGGGATCTCACTGGCAGTTGAAGGACCTAGCAAGGTAGATATTCAAACAGAAGACCTAGAAGATGGAACCTGTCTAGTATCATATTTTCCAACTGTACCTGGTGTGTACATAGTGTCCACTAAATTTGCAGATGAGCATGTTCCAGGTAAGAAGGAATGGCTTACAGCTTGCTGTACCAGACTCAGGGAGTTAATACCTCCTAGCTGCTATACTGGATCCATTGTTTTATATTTGTTGCCTTGGCTGTGACCTGTTTGATGCTGATGTTAAGATGTGCTTGTTTTGAAACAGCAGGTCTTTAAGGGAGCACTGAGGTAACATCAAGGGAAGATGTGTACTGCATCTCTAATACCAATCTATTAGCCGATTAAGTGATGCTCAAAAGATAAAATGGTGGTATGAATGCGGTGGGGAGGGGCAGGTGTTTAGTGGGTTACATGCTCTAGTTTACCTCTCCCAGAGTAACTGCTTTAGGGAGGGAAAAGACCAAGAATATTGGCAGGACCATGCCTCAGATTGAGTAGGGGGAAAGGATACAAGAAGGCCCTACTTTCTGAACGAATCTCTCTCCACTACTGAATTCACACTACATACCAATGCAGGAGAGTAAAGGAATCTAAAATCCTGACTTGCGTAATACTTTCTGCAGGTGCGCAGACACCAGGATTAGTCATACTCTTCTGCAAGCATGTTGAGAGCAGGGGGAGCCCAGTACCATAACTTGGGTGTGGGAGGAGAGTGGATTTCTCCCTTCAGTGTCTGCATGCGCGCGCACATTCTCTGAAGAAATGTGCAGTAGTGGTGGCCTTTATTGGAGAGGCATCAAAAGGTACTTAAAGAGAGTAGCTGGTCCATTAATCTTGCTAGTTCTTCAGTTGCTGCATGGGATTATGCATAGTCCATAGGCTGTACACAAGGTCTGGAAGAAGTCAGTAGCTATGGACTATCTGCTGCATGGGAAATGGTACCAATATCAGACTCTTGAACCTTTGGGTTTTTCACTACTCAGCACTAGGAGTAAGTGTTCCAAATTCCTTAGCTGTGTAGATTGTATCTATTGACTGGCTTCTATTTCTCATCACTAATTAGAAAAAACTGTAGGATTTTTCATTAAAGATTGAAACACTTCACTAGCTTTCACATATTTCCGAGCTGAAGTGTTGTGCTTCTTACAGGTAGTCCGTTTACTGTGAAAATAAGTGGTGAAGGAAGAGTGAAGGAGAGTATCACACGTGCAAGAGGAGCTCCCTCTGTTGCAACGGTTGGAAGCATGTGTGACCTTAACCTGAAAATTCCAGGTAACACTTCCTGACTGGCTGTTACACTGCACAAGGTTTAACTTGTTTTACATCCATGCCTCACTTCCCACAGAAAACCTCGTGGGAACATGGAACCTGCAAATGATTGCTTGTTTAGCATGCTGTTAGCTAAAATGCTAAGTGTCTTAACGAGACCTGAAACTTAGAGTGCATTTATATTTTAATTCAGATGCATTGGTTAAGCTGTTAAAAAGTAGGATGTAACAATGTTTAACAAATGGAGGAATAACTTGCTGAATAAATAAAATCAAACCACATCTAGTGATGTGGAAAGTAGAGCTATACAACAGTTACTGTATTAACTTAACCTAGAGACCACTTCTGTGGAACTCTTGTTTGTATTTCTACTTGGCAAACTTGAGAGAAAACATAGGCTTTTGAACAATATAATCTTCTTTAAATCCACTATCACATCCTTAGTGTGGTGTGAATATTTCAAAATGCTTATGAAAAATTTTCAGTGAAGTTTTTTTCATTCAGCAAATGGTATTTAGATGTCCATAATATAAACTAGTTATCTATATATCCTAAGGTGAGAACTTGTGTAACTCAGATATAGTACCTGAGCCACTTACTGTTTCTAGTGGAAGAATTTTATAGCTGTATTTTGACAATATTTCTCAACTTCTATTACAATGACTGTCCCAGCTATTCTTGCATCTTCCCCTCCTTTTATTTAATTTCCTTACTGCCGCCTTAGTGACTCTGTTCCAAATGGCTGTGTCTCTGTAGGAACTCCCTCATTTCTCTTGTTAATTTAATCTGTTTTTGTCTGCTGAGCTGAAGGACAATTGCCCGACTCAGTTGAGAGAACCTGTCATATTTTCATGGCTGGATGAGCTATTGTAAAGAGCCAGACTTTCCAGTCTGCCTTTTGGGTCCACAGCAGTGCAAAGTGCTCAGTGGAGGCTATGGAGGGTACATTTTTAGCACCAGGCACATGGAGTCCAAGAGTGGCAGTGTGCTCACATTTAATTACCCAGCCTGACTTGCATAAAATCCCATTCTTACTGAGCATGGTGTTAAAAAGTGAATATCTGTGGGCAGAAATTTAGTGCATTTAAGGGAGGGAATTTTAAAGAATTAAGTGAAGTTCAATAAGCAAGCAAATCTCATATTAGCCCCCTTAAAAACAATCAGAAAAGTGATTTGTAGCTACTTCCATAATGTAGAGGTGTGAGTCCTAACTATCCTGAAGTGGTGACATACCCAATCTGAAAGACTTTTAACCACCATATTTATTACTTTCTGGATTAGGTAAATTACCTTATCATGGTGAACAAATACCTTATTTTCAAGAATACTGCTGAGTTAAAACACAATATTCTGAAACTATTTCCATGATATTGGTGACTGTTTTTATAAATGTCACCATCAGTATGCTCCTTTATATCTTGAATAATTGTGCAGGCATTTCATGCTTTAATGGCTGGCTGATATTTTGCCTTTTTCCTAAAACTACCTGGATACTGCTGGCTAGGGTAAATGACTCCACTGTGAAGACAGTGGAAATCCATGGATACTAGCTCTTGACCATCTTCTATTAACCATGTCCATGGTGCTCCCGCAAGCATGATCATAAATCCATAACATTTTGTCTCTTAAAACAAGAAAGAATAGACCAACTAAACAAGCAACAGACCATATATGGGTCTTGCTCAGCCATGCCAGGCAGTCAGATGTACGTTCTCGGGCTTAATGCCTTCCATACTAGGAGGGTAGAACTACAGAAATGGTGTATTCTGCCCTTGTGGCAGGGCACTCTGGATTGCCCTATTGGACTTGGAAGTAGTTTTGATAAACTGTAAAACTCCTTGCCCAGAGACTTAGTTACCATGCCAGATAAACGATTTGGGTCTGGGATAGCCTTGGCAGGACCAAGCATGGATGCACAGATTTATTTAAAAATTAAGTGAAAAAGCTAAATTCATTATTTAATCTAGCCCATAATAGATTTGCCCATGTCTGTTTAGGTGGGATATTTTTACAAGTACCTAAGGGAGTTGGCCCTACAAAGTCCATTGTCTCAAATCTCAACCTTAATCATTTTGTTCCATTAGTGACTGCTAACCTCTCTTTCTGTCCAGAAATTGATAGTGGTGATATGACAGCCCAGGTAACTAGCCCCTCTGGAAGAACAGCAGACGCAGAAATAAATGAAGCCGGAAAAAACACATACTGTGTCCGCTTTGTGCCACAAGAAATGGGGGTCCACACTGTGGATGTCAAATACAGAGGACAGCATGTCCCAGGCAGTCCTTTCCAATTCACTGTGGGGCCACTTGGTGAAGGCGGGGCTAATAAAGTAAGAGCTGGAGGTCCAGGACTTGAGAGAGCAGAAGCCGGCATCCCAGGTGAGAATTCCTTGACTTCACTACCAGACTCCTGTAGCTTGGAATACAATACACCAGACCCTCACTAGAACGCAGGATTTGGGATCCATGCATGGTACTGCGTTAATATGAATTGTAATTAAATTTGGGATCCATGGCTGTCACCACATTATATGCAAATTCGCGCTATATAGATGCACATTCTAGCGAGGTTCCGGTGTACTACATGATTGTCTTTAGAGCAGCAAGTCAGGTAGTACACTACAGTCAACTGCTGTAAACAGGACTCTGTACAGCTTGGTGGCTCAGCTAGAGCTTAGTTGTAATGGTGCATCACTTCAAGCTGTGTAGTATGCTGTTGAAATACAGGCCAAGAAAAATAACATACAGCTGCATTGAATGGGTGGTGAAGGTCTTGTATAACAATCTTCAGCTTCTTAAATTCAAGTGTCCAATGACATGCTATATTGATAGGACCGTGGTAACCCTAGATTGTCTTGACAGGTGTCGGTTCCTAGTCTACTTTTTTAGCTAAGAGCACAAACCCCTAGTAGGCACTGCAAAACACTGATGCAACTTGCCTGGGTCTACCTTAGCCTAATGCCGGTGCAGCACATCTACACTAGGGATTTGCATCTGTGTTGCTAAATCAGTGCAAAAAGTGTAGATGGGGCCTAAAATGTAACTTTTAATGTTTGTTCTGACTTAATAGAGAACTCTCACCAGGTTGGGTGTTAAGACTCAGACAACTGTAGTAAACCTGAATGATACAATGAATAGAGGCAGAATTATATGTTGAAGGCGCATGTACCTTCAGCCTGTCAGTGGCCAGTAACACTACCTGAGAATGAATTAAGTTACTATTTTTTTCTAAATCTAAATGGTAAAACTGTCAGTCTTCGTCGATGGCTTTCACGTGGTAGAAGTCATCACCATGGTATATCAGTATTCAAACCATTGCATAGGGAATATACTTCTTGACAAGAAGGACTCAATCTTCACTAGCAGTTCTCTCCAGTGAGAACTCTGCCTGTATGCTTTGTCAACAGCTGAATTCAGTATATGGACAAGAGAAGCTGGAGCTGGAGGGCTTTCTATTGCAGTAGAAGGCCCAAGTAAAGCAGAAATTGCCTTTGAAGACCATAAAGATGGCTCTTGTGGTGTATCCTACATTGCTCAAGAACCTGGTATGTAATGAAACCAAATACTACTGAAATAACTACAGAAATTTCCAGTGCAGTCATTTTTGGAGCTTTCTTATGAACTACTTCCTTGTCTTTCAGGTAACTATGAGGTGTCCATAAAGTTCAACGATGAGCATATTCCAGAAAGCCCCTACCTAGTTCCTGTCATCGAACCTTCAGATGATGCTCGTAGACTCACTGTTACTAGCCTTCAGGTGAGACATAAGGAAGCATCTTCATAATTTACCACATGCTGACTGATTTTTGTCCTTGTTCTCAGAGGCTGTAATAATTCTAAGTTTATTAGGTGATCAGTTTTAAATAGATGCATATGTCCACATCCAAATGAAACTTTTAGCAAGAAAAAACTTTAAGCAACTGAAAGCCCTTTGGCAATCAAGGGAGATATAACTAGTCTAGAGGAGATTCTTAAAGGTCAACCTCTAAACAACCCGTATTTAAAACACATTTGCCATGCTTCAGTTGCTAACACTAGGAGATTTGGGAATTCAAATAAGAAAGAGGGGGGGAACAGTGGTCTTGTAAAACTTGGGATTGCTCCAACTAGCTGGCAGTTACCTATAAGTTGAATGAACCTATAGCTTCTAAATGTAGCCTAGAGCTCCTTATCCCTGAAACCTCTCTTGTAATGTGAACAGTCACTGTGTTTACTCAAGTAGTGCTGAGTTGACTTGTAAGGGTGCACTTTTTTTAGCCACAGCTTTAAACCCAAACAAAACAGTGTACACTAATGTAATCAAGCATTTACTTCAGACTTGTTCTGGGAATCCATGTGGGCAAATAGATGAATACAAGGCAGTAATTCACTTATGTGCCAAAGTCCTAAAACCACAGACTTGAACCCTTTGAGTTCATAAACAGCAGCAAATGTGAGTGAATTCCAGCTTTCTACTCATTCTGGACTCCTCTGGTACACTTAACCACAAAAAATCATGAGTTGCTTCTTGTATTTTAATATAAGTAGCATTAAAAGTGTGGCTTAAACCTAAAAAGTCACTGGAAAGTGAAACTGCACCCATGGTAAGTTAGTATGTTGTGCCTAGATCTTGCTGCACTTAAACCATTCAAGTGGCTCTTGCTAGAGTTCTTGTTCTAGGTTGGTGAGATCACTCTCTTCCTCATCTTTAACACAACCTGATTTAAACAGTTTCAATTTTTTCAGTTTAAAATTAAAGTTGACATTTAACATGGGAGAGTAATTCTTTTGAGAGCCTAAAAAAGGAGTTGCATGGACCTTAATTAGTCACTGTGGTATTGATGATTTTCTTGTGTTTCATTTAAAGACTTTTGACAGGATTGTTCTTAACTAATTTCTCTGCAGAGGGAGATAAAGCTGAATATTCTGTATGACCTGTCCAAAAACCTGCACCATCAGTTAAATTTTTTATAGGTGCATTTTAATCTAACTGGAATTCTACTCAGTTACATTTATTTCCCTCTTCAGGATATAGGTGCAAATGGGATCAGGTAAAGTATGTTCCTATTACAAAGCATTATAGTCAACATGGCTAAAGCATAACCAAATGTAACCATTCCTCTGATAAGGACCCTATCAATTGCATGAATAACTATGAAATACACTTGTTGGGACTGATTACTTGTTGAAGTCAAATGCAAAACATTGATCTCTTTATATAGCATAGCAACATCTGTTTTCATGTTAATCTTTAGTTTGTCATTTGTCCGTTGTGATGACACTAAATATAGCATGTTGCAGGAAATGTAAAATGCGTTTAGAGCCTCTGACAGCTGCATTGATAGACTTGTCTTCCTTCTGAATTAACGTTGGAATGAATCAGCAGACTGGAAGCAGAACTATAGCTAATATGTAACTAAAATCTCAAACCTCTGAAAACTGACTCCCCCTGCACTGACAGTGGGTGACCAATATTGAACATTATTGGTGATTGCATCATGACAGAGTAGGAGTATGAAACTATTGATGGAATGTCCAATTCTTAGCCATAAGTAAACAAGCCTTGTTGGGTAGCTGTAGAAAGCGTGATAATCCCAGTTAATCATTGACTGACAGATCTACTGTTTAATGTCTACTGGACACAAGTCTGCCATTTTTAAAACAGCAAACAGTGAAGATAATGCAGAGAGCTTATGGTCAGGATAACTTAACTCTCAAATACTCAACTATGCCTTTATTTCCTAGCACGGATTTTTTTTGGTAACTAAACCTAGTGTCCTTGTAAATATTCTGTTAACAATGTCTGTCTGAAACCACTGGAAAAACTAAATTTGGCAATCTAAATATATTGCTTTCTTAGGAATCTGGATTAAAAGTTAACCAGCCAGCATCTTTTGCTATAAGGCTTAATGGAGCTAAGGGCAAGATTGATGCTAAAGTTCATAGCCCCTCTGGAGCTGTAGAAGAATGTCATGTTTCTGAACTGGAGCCTGGTAAGAACTTGTATGAATGAAAGCCTACTGTATTTCAAACACAGATTTCCATATCTTAGATATAAATAGTTGATAACTTCGTAAGTACAGTGGTTGAATATCATGTTCACACTAGCTGACTATTATCTTTGCACCACCAATGTAGCTGGCAACTCAAATCATTCTGACTTGCTCATAACAAACCAGAAAAGTGAGCAACTAGTGTGGAAACCTGCCTTTTGGAACTCTTCCAACTAGAATTGTCCAATCAGATTGTGCTGCATTTTCTTGCCTAGTCTCTCAAATCCACTCAGTGTAAACTTTTTCTAAATATTAGAGGGAAAATGTTTGATCACTTGAATAATACCTTACTTCAGGAGGCTAGAATTACTTCGTTACCTGTCTTGCTCAGTATAAATTCATGAGTTCCAAGTACTCCCTATTCACTGATAGTGCTGTTACTGAAACTTTTCATTCTGGGTGCTGCAAAGTACTTGTTCTGTAACAGTCAGTACAGAACCTGATTCTTCCAAAAGGTCAATACATTTTATTCAAAGCTACATTTTCAATTGGTGCTGGTTGGCTGACATGGATTTTTTAGATTGCTACAAAAATAGAAACCATAAATGTGTTTAAATTTTCTTGTGTAAAGAGTCAATTTCCCATTTCAATTACTGTTTTCCTTTTACAGACTTCAGTACAGCAGTTCATTTCAAAGTCTAAATGACTATGGGAAAGACTTGCTGTTGGATTTCAAAAGCAGTTAGCACAGTTCTGCCATTAATGTTGGGTGTGCTGTTCGCCTCTGGCACAGTGTTTCTGATGCCTGGAAACAGAACTTAAGTGAAATTCAGACTCTGAAGTCAATGGGACTTTCCCACAAATGTCAGTGGGAGTTGCTCAAAGACTCAGCCTTTTTTCTTTGGGTTAATGTGTGAAGCCAAAAATGCTAAACACTACTGTATGGTCAAGTGACTCTCAAATGTGGAACCCCAAGTGACGTAGCAATCATCCCAGAGTTGCATATTCCCCTTTCTATTTTGAGAGTAGATTTGGCTTGGCTTGATCCATATACTGAATGGATAACAGGTTGTGCTTTAAGCTATAATAATGAGCCCAAGGACAGCAGAGCTTTCCTCTAAGTCTCTCAAATGTAGCTGGTGATCTTAACTGATGCATGAGGCAAATGGCTCTATTAGCAGATCTATCTAAAGCTATACTGGTTTTTTGGTACAGTTAAGATCACTCGTTACTAAACAAGATGGGAAAGGGAAGAGTTTGTCAAACTATTAACGGCACCATATTGACCAAAGTCCTACTTCAGATTGAAAGCAGGACAACTTGTGCAACCCAACTTGCCTATTCTGGGTCCTCAAATTTTACTGAATGTTAGGGAGTTTGAGTTTTTACATCTTCACTGGCAATATTACTGAAATATTTCACTGTGCTTGTCTTACAGATAAGTATGCTGTTCGTTTCATCCCACATGAAAATGGTATTCACTCCATTGATGTGAAGTTTAATGGAAGCCATGTGGTAGGCAGCCCATTTAAAGTCAGAGTTGGGGAACCAGGGCAGGCAGGCAATCCAGCACTTGTTACTGCATATGGACCTGGCCTAGAGAGTGGTATCACAGGTAACTTCCCTCTTAAGTCTGAAATCAGACTGAAAATACTGTTTAGCCCAATGGAAATTCCCCTCTCTAATGCTTCCAAAGAGCTGTTTTTCAGACTGATTTTTATACAACTGTAAATGTTTACTTTCTCCTTGCCAAGGCAGCTAAACTAACAAGCATTTGTTCTTCCGCCTTTATTTTCTTGTACACATTCTTATTCTGCCTTGTTATAAAGCTTACTAGGGTTGTAAAACCAGCAGCTTGCAGGATTAAAGACTGCAAATTCTGGTGGCTGAAACAAAGATTTCACTTGTATTGGTGAAAAACTTGGCTAAGCAAATCAGTGTCAGTTAGCTCAACTCAACTTAGGTGGTCCCTTGGAGCTCAGGAAATACTTTGGCTTTATTCCCACATGGGAAGCTCTAACACATGAGATATGCAGAAGAAGATGGAGGTTTTTTTTTAAATAAAGGCATTTTAAACTCCTTGTCCAAAGAGCTTTGGATCAGAATTGATAGTGCAGCTTGAAAATTATTCAAGCCCAGATCCACAAAGGGACTTTGGTGTTGCAATGCTGAGCATCAGGGGGACTAACTTTTAGGTGCCTAGAAGATCAAACACACACACAGAATACTGCAGTCAAAGGCTGAGTGAGGTGCCTAATGAATGTGGGAGAGAAGTGCCTTGGAATGCAATCCAGAAAAGCCAGGACATGAGGCAGGGAGCTGCCTAAACTGACCAATGGGAGATGTTGACAGGGAGGGATGGAGCCAAGGGATGCACCCCTCCTTGAGAGAGGTCACTGTCTGCTTAGTGATCCACAAACAGGAACCAGTCTCTTGGAGTCAGGTGGTTTAGGTGCCTAAGTGTCTTCTTGTGTGAGTTAGATGCCTGCCTTGCTCCACATAACCACTTTTAGCACACTTGCTTGATATGTGAGAGATGGAGGTTTGATTTCCTCTGCCTAGCAGAAGGGGAGAAAGGTGGGAGACTCCTGTTCAAATCCTCTTGGGAGTGCTGTGACCACTGAGCTATAGGGTATTCTGAGCCTCACTGACTCTCCGTTGAAGCTGTTCTGCTGTGGATAAATGAGGGTTTGGAGCAGGGGCACTGGAGTCTCTGGGTCTCACTTTGCAGATGGGTGCCCTAACTACTGGACTAAGTTAGTTCCACTCTGGTTCAGTGACTTAATATTTATCCACAGTGGATAATCTTCAACAGATTGATAGAGCTCCACATCACAATATCACATACCCAGTGCTTAGAGCACTTTGAGAGGTAGGAGACCCCTGTTCAATACTAGTTTCTCTCTGGCAAAGGGGGGGGAGATGGAACCTGGGTCTCCCACATCCCAGGTGAGCAATGCAACCTCGTGGTTAGAAGTTAAGGTGGGAGGCACCTTTGAGGTGTTTTTTTTAAAATGGATCCAATCATAGACATTCGTCCACATATCTTGCCCAGTTTGTGAATTGCTCTGGGCCTTGGGGTGGGAAATAAGTGTTTTGGTGCTTAGAGGGACAGCACTGTGTGTACATACCCCCCCGGGGGGGGGGGGGCGGGCAGAACTTAAGTGCCGAGTGAGTTTAGGCACCTACAGTGTTCACCAGGAGTTCTGTGGATCGCAGTGGAGTTTATACCTGGGACTTATGCTCCTAAGTACCTTTGGATTGGGGTCTCCGCAAGCAAAGGTGCAGATCTTCTCTACATTTCCCAGCTTAAATTATATTGCTATATAACACTTGAAAGCTGACTAGATACTTGTTACTTCTTGTTAGCACTTAGCAATTTTAGAAGTTTAAGGGGGGTCTTTAAATGGCAGCCAAAGCTTAAATTGAAAGAGAAATTGCATCTCTCGATTGTGTATTAGGAACTGTGTAGAGAAAGTTGGTTTAAAATCTTGCTTAAATATTGCTCTTGTTGGAAGTCTGGAATCTCCATTATTTCAGCTCTTCTGCCTGCAAATAGTCTGCCAGTTTCTTTAAACATTCAAACAAATATAACTTAATTTTACCCTTTGTAATCAAATACAAAGACATTCTTGTGCTCATATTATGGACAGTTTAAATTATGCCAAACACTGTAGCCAACTAAGACTTAAGCTTTCACATTTTGATGGGTAGTGATGTCACCCACAGCTAGCATGGTTTCCCTGCTTCGTTTCCTTTTCCCCTGCTGTGGACTCTTTGCAGTACTTCTATTCTCAAAAGGTAGAATGTAGATCCCTAGCAATCCCTGTGTAAAACTGTTCCTGGCAGTGTAACCAGTGGGGTGCAGAAAAGCAGTGATGGCTATAAAATATCCCCACCCTTTTTTACCTGAGGGAAACTAAAGTCCCCACTGACACATTTCCAGTTGAATCTTTTAAATCCATAAAACATGTTGCTCAGTAATTTTGCACTGAGACACACCAGTATTAACTCCCATAAGGGACCACTGACCACATTCTGAAACTAAGAGTTCATGTTAACATGGGAACCGCTGGAGGCAACATGGCAGGACTCCTGAACAATAGACCAATCTGAAGGACTCTAGGTTTTGGTAGCCAATAGCTAGGAACACTTGAAACCATCTTTCCCTCCTAATCCCTTAAATCTGCAGAAAAGGGCAGTTGCTTGTAAACAGACACTGGTGGAAGTCACTGCTATGGGAGGTCAAGTTGAACATTAACACACTCAGAGGGTATGTCTACACATGGATAAACCACAGCTGACCACGGTCAGCTAGCTCAGGCTTGGGCTCCAGCTCTGGGGGCTGAAAAATTGCTGTGTAGATGTTTGGGCTAAGGTTGGAACGCAAGCTCTGGGATCCTGCAAGAGTGGAGGGTCCCAGAGCTCAGGCTGCATTCAGAGCCCAAACGCAGCCTGGGCCAGCCAGGGATGTGCCACAGGTCTCTTGTCCCTGTGTAGTCATACCCATAGCTGCATAAGCAGATAAAGGGAATAGATTCCTATACTGCATGGTGTAAACTGATCACTTACAGAGGTAAGGAAAGAATGCTCTTCCAATAAACATTGAGTTGGAGTAAAAGAGAATCTCCTTCCCAAAGACCCTGAGTACTGGCTAATGCTAGAGAAGATGCCATATTATGTGGATTCCAGTCTGATACAGGATTGCACATCTATATTCCTCCATTCCCCATGGTAGCAGGAATTCTACTAAACAGTTCCTGCTTTCCACTGGTGAGAAAACAGGAATTAGCAACTTCTGTTCCATCTGATACCACATTTAAAGACTTAAACTAGACTAGGAATAATAAACCTTGGAAAGGGAATGTTAAATTAAGCTTAATTGTAGTGTTTGGTCATCTGTGCACAGCTGACCTGCTTCGAGATATGACAGTTGACTGAGACTGAAAGCCTTGCTTAAAGCTTTCTTTGTAATGTTGATAGCATTGTGCTGTTACTGCAACACAAATCAGTACTTACTGATTCTATAACTGAAACAAAGCTTTGTTTCTACTCCAGCAGAATGCTTGGAGTGCTACCCAAGGCAATCTGAATAACTAACTGTTTTGCAAGAGCTGTAGCCAAAGATTTATCCTGGCCAAGTGTCGCTGGTGTGATCTATTGACAACTCTTAAGGGGGCCTTCAGTGATGAGTGGCTATAATCCTGCAGGGAGATGGGGATCTTACCTGGGTTTAGGATTGGAGAAGACCTGCATCAGTGTAGGCTGCAAAGGGGACTGAAAGGTTTACCTTAAGAGTTTAATTGCCTTTAAATTAGCCTCTCATGCATAAAAGATCCTCCCCAATTCCTGTTAAACTCCTGAAGGGCTTTTCTCCTGTTTCTGATGCCCAAGAAATGGGTAAAAGCATTTGATTAAGAATAGCCAATAATGGCTTCATATAGGTAAAACATGCATACTAGAGGCAAAATTCTGCTTTTATACAAGTGTAAAGCTGAAGTAACCCCACTGAAATCACTAGTTTCATTGGCATGAGGCCAGAATAAGTGAGCAGAACTGGGCCAAAGAGCTTGACCTACTGTATTTAATTATCTGTTTCAAAGCATCAGCATCGCTTAGACTACTCATGGCCGTCTTGCTGTTCCATACACTGTAAAGGTGACCAAGCTTTTAAGTACCATATTCTTGCCTTACTTTACTAACTGCTTTGCACATTGATCTTGTGTAACAGTACATGCTGGTGATTGCATACATAGGTAAGCATTACTACTTTTCCTACACCCTTGGTTTTTATTCTTATGCTAAACCTCTTTCCAGGATTGCAATCGGAGTTTCACATAAACACAACCAAAGCTGGTCCAGGAACACTCTCCGTTACAATTGAAGGGCCCTCAAAGGTGAAAATGGACTGCCAGGAAACTCCTGAGGGTTATGATGTCATGTATACACCAATGGCTCCAGGGAACTATCTTATTGGAATTAAATATGGTGGACCTACCCATATAGTGGGCAGCCCTTTCAAGGCAAAAGTCACAGGTAAAAATACTAACCAGTGATGGCATAAACTAAAGACTACTAATTTAGTTCTCTGTAGCATATCTCTGTGCAATACCGCAAAGGGATTTATTGGCAGCAGTGTTGAAGACTACGAAGGGCAGAGCATTCCCCCCACCTCAGAGGATCTTCTAGATAATGAGATCCTATTTCAGAACTAGTTGAGACAAGCACCACTGAGGTGCCTGCTATTGAAAGCTTGTCCGTGGCTGAACAAAAACTTCCCTAGAACATACTGAAAATCCAGCAGCTCCAGCACACTGCATTAGAGGCGAAACATAGCTCACTTTTCCCAGTGACAACTACAAAACTTGTCTCTTGCTGTGGTATAAAAGGCAAATTTACTGGATGCAGTCTAGTCTTTGACTCTTCCTTAAAGAGGTTCCCTTCCTTTAAGGACAAGGACATGCGTATCGACAGATAATTGTATCTTCTGAACAGCTTTCTTAAGAAAATACAGGAAAACTCAGTGGACTTCCACTGTCTGCGAATACTGTGCTCAAAGCATGGAATGGAGTTCAGTTTCTAAAACTGCCAGTGGCCTTGATGTGCTAAAGATCACAGGACACAATTTGTCTTAGCTGTCCCATCTGTAAAATGCCACCACACTCGTGCAAAGTCCTGGGCAGACTGTTTTCAGAGTTTTCTACAAAGTTGCACCCACTCTGTTCTGCCAACTCAAGTGTATAAAGTCTCACTGACCTTTAGCAACTCAAGCACAATTCTCCTTTCTTTCAGCCAGTTTTTCACTTCATGAAATCTGAAGTCCCTGTTGGCTTTCAAGCACTGCAGCTGTCTTGGTGTTGGCTTAAAAGCACTGGGGTTGCTATTGCTTCCAGAAATAACGCATGTTCATTCAAATCCTCTATCCTAGTAGGAGCCAATCTGCAAAAACATGATGAACAAATCCATCTTTAAATATTGCCCAACACTTAATCACGGTTCACGTACTACTCTTAAACTGTTTGCAAGCATAACCAGCACCTGGTTTGTAAATCGAAATGTTCAAGAAATAGAAAAATCTTGATTACTTGCTCTGCGAAGTCTGCAGTGTGCCTATTACCATGCTAGATACAAACCGAATACTTTGTATTCGCCTCTGTACTGCTGAAGTGAAAATCCGGCTTGAGTGGAAGAGGGCTAGTACTGTTCTCTAACCTCTTTATGCCTATCACAGTCCTGGGAGCGCGTTTCTTCCCGATGAGAAATCAGGTTCACCACAAATTTAGTGGGCAGTGAACAGAAGAGAACTGAATTACCAGAAGTCTGTTTTCTAGAGCATGGATGTGCCATGTTTGTATAGGGTCAGTATTAAATCCTTGTTCCTGACAGAACCTCCAGGTGCTACTGCAGGGAAGTGATTAAGATCAAAATATTAGCCCAGCCTATTGACATAACTTTCTCTGACTTCCCAGAATTCCTTCTAAATGTACTGAGAACCCTGCCTATTGCAAATCTGCTTTCCTTTTCTAGGCCAGCGACTGGTTAGCCCAGGCAGCGCAAATGAAACGAGCTCAATCATGGTGGAATCGGTGACGCGGTCATCAACAGAAACTTGCTACAGTGCCATTCCTAAGTCTACATCTGATGCCAGCAGAGTGACCTCTAGAGGTGCAGGACTCTCAAAGGCTTTTGTGGGTCAAAAAAGCAGCTTTACTGTAGACTGCAGCAAAGCAGGTATGGGTTTAAGGATTTGATCTCAAAGCAATACATATCTGCAACTGTTTAATTTATGGCCTTCAGGGTCCAGTGGGAGACCAGGATGAAAAACTTAAGCTCTTGGATCCCAGGGAGGTAAACTGCCAGCTAACTGAATTCATCTCTAGAGTACAGGAATGTGACTGCTTTTGAGCTGCCTATTGTTAGCCATTAATCAGAACTGAATGAGTGGCACTTGACTGATGAATCAGTCATAAACTAGCATAATGACAGGAAGGGGAAAAATCAGTTGTGTTGAAATCCATGCAGTGAAAGGAGAGGTTTGTCTTGCAACTGTTACCTTTGCTCTAATGGAAGACTGTGCATAGCACCATGCATGTGAGGCCAAATAAACTGGTGATTGAGTAGATAACAGACCCTGCCTGAACTCTGAGCCAGGGACTCTATAAAGTAAATCTAAGGGCAGGTCTTCACTTCCTGCTGGATTGGCAGGTAGTGATTGATCTATTGGGGATAGGTTTATTACGTCTTGTCTAGATGCAATAAATCGATCCCCGAATGCGCTCCCTGTCAATGGGGGAGCGGCAGTGGTTGACTCACTGCTGTCCTCAAGGCCTGGTAAGTCTGCCTCAAATACACAACTTCAGCTACACGAATAGCATAGCTGAAGTCAGCGTATCTTAGGTCGACTCCTCCCGGCCCCCAGTGTGGAGCAGGGTTAACAGATGCAAGTGAAGTATTCAGGGTAATCAGCAGTTACTATTAATCTTTTAATGACACCCTGTAAATCCCAACAATTAATGAGCCAACTTTCATAGGTGTCACAGGATTATTTTATAGTGGAAAAGATAGCACAGCCTTCATCCAAACTCTTATAACCTACAAATATCTTAAAGCAAAAATTGTACACTTTTTTGCAGTACTTGGCCCTCTTTCTTGTGCTGTAAATTCTGGTTCTGGTTGCTCTGTTCTTATTTTCAGTTTATGGTTAACATTGATAACCAAATTTAAAAAATGAATTCTGTAAAAGCATTGACCCCTTGAGGGTTAACTAACAAAGTTAAGCATGCCAGATGATGGCTACTGCCCAAAGAGTGTCAGCTTTGCAACCTTGAATTCAAGATTTGGATGGACGGAATTTTTTAAAAGCCAATTTATTTTACATGTTCTACTTTAAGAGGTATTTTTTAAAAATTTTTTGCAGCCCCTTGCTAAGTTGTAAACAGTTATGCAAGACCAAATAAATATTTTAAACTCGTTTGGCATAGCTAAGCCCCTTTGAACTTTTCCTAAAATGGCTTTACACTCTAGAAGTTTCTTTTGTAAACTGCAAGTTACAAGCAGATAACACATTTAAGTTGCTTTTTTACTATTTTGCCTTTTACAACTTTTACAGTCCTCCCTCAAGGTGGCACATTTTGTTAGTGTTAGTTGTCAAAAATAATCCTTGTGAAACTGCTGCTTTGATTTGGGTTCCCTTTGCCTTAAGGATAACTAGACATTGTCTTTTCCATTGCTGCCAAGGGGTTCTATTCTTTGAAAATTTCATTGGCATTTAACAGACCTTCACTGTGCTTTGCCAAGCATTTTTCTCCAATACCTTGCTCTGGAGTTTCTTTTGCACCCAGTCCCACTTTCCCTCTAGTTCTCTGGGGAATTCATTGGGTCCACCCTTCTATTTGACCCACTTCTCCAGTGTGGTACAATCTTCCTCAGATTTAAGCCCTTACAAAGGCTTGTGATCCTTGACCTACAAGTGTAATAAGCTATACTGCTACCTGCTCCAGATGAATGGAATGAGTCAGGGCACAACTATGTTGGGGAGGTGCCCCAAAAACCCATTCGACTCCAGTCTTCTCCCTCAAGTTCCTTTTTATTTGGCACACATCAAAGCTGTGCTAGTTGATCAGATGGAAGCATAGGGGGTGGATATAGGGTGTACCACACATCAAAAATTACACCGCAAACTTGTACGTTGTTGCATTTACTATACATTGCATCATGTGTTTTGGGATTGTCTTGGTCCCTTTATAGGAAAGTCCCTGTATATCAGTCATTGTCCATGCATGACTTATTCTTTCTCTTACATAATATTCCAGGGTTATCTTGTCCTCTGTAAAATGGTTCCTTGGGTATTCCTCATTTTAGCTAGTACAGACATTGTTTCCAGCCTGCTGATCCATTTACCTCCCTAATCCTGTCTCCAAGACATAAGGCCCCACCCATGTCCACTTACTCATGTCAACCCAGGCCAATGATGGTAGCAACACCTTGTATGCAGGTCAGACACCATACCTGCAGATTAAATGTTAGCTTAATGAGGGGTACTTCCAAAGATGTAAATACAAAATCCTTCTAGGTTCTAAAATGGCTTAACCAAGCCTAGACTATTGCTAGATAAACAAATCACTACAGTAATGGCCCAAAACACACAACAAGATGGTAAGCGCTTTGGGTTGGTAGACCATTTTTTGGGGTGGTACAGCAACAAAGACTTAAGTCCCCTGTTACCTAGTCATAACTATAAAAGCTAATGGTCTCTCATTTGTACCACAGGTTCAAATATGCTGTTAGTTGGTGTCCATGGACCCACAACACCATGCGAAGAAGTTTCTGTGAAACACTTGGGAAACCACCAATACAATGTAACTTATGTGGTCAAAGAGAAGGGTGACTATACTCTGGCAGTGAAGTGGGGCGAAACGCACATTCCTGGAAGTCCATTCCATGTCACTGTTCCTTAAGTTCTTCTACGATCTATAATCTTTGCATCTGCAATTCAGATTTTTAAAACTGTTTGCAGTTCTGTTGTGACTAGATACATGCAGCTCACATTTCAGTACATCCAAAAGTAAATTCTATAACTGTTTTTAGAAGTGTTCCAACTTTTTACCTAAATAGAATACTATGTAATGTAAATCTATTTAATATCCTTTTTAAAATTGTAACTTTACTGTCAGTGGGTAACTATCAACATTAATCGTGGATAACTAAGACACTAATTTCCTTTGTGGATGTTAAAGACTTAAGGTATTAATTGAAAACTGGAATTTGTCTTTTGTAATTGGGTATCTTAAACTACTGATTTGTTTTTTTGACTAGAGACTTTACATTAAGTTGTGGAATATGACTTGGGCTGTCCCCAATTCAGATTTTTTTCTGTAAAGAAGTGAGGTAAAACTGGTACTAAATACGTGCCTTTGTATACTTGACCAATTTTAATACTTAACATTATGAAAAGCTATTCAAGTGGCATACCACTCAAGAGAATATTTTACAAAATGCTTTGCTAATTGTTTACACTTAAGAAAAGAGTGCTTAATTTTGCTATAGCAACCCTTAAGCTACCAGGAAGTAACTTTCAGTCTGCTTTCAGCCCTTCTGCATTTAATGCCTTGTAAAAATATATTGTTAGCTTTTTTCCATGATGCTTGTAATGGTGGCTTTAATTAGCTTGGGCTTCTAGCGAAACTTACTATAGATGCTTGCTCCACAGATTGCCAGTGTGTGATCAATCATTACTTTGGTCATAACTTCCCAAAAGTCTTTGCTTCTAAGCACAAACTCCAGTCAGTTGGTTTAAATCAAGTTATCCAAGCCAGGTGTGACTCCATACAGCTCAGAAGCCTCTCATAAAAGGAAACGATCAAAAGGTTAGCTTCACGTTTGGGGTATTCACCTGCTCCAAACTTTAACTTTGAAAACTAGCTCTGCACAATAGCATGTCTAATAGTGCTCTGAATCCACAAGGTAACCGTAGTAGGCACAAGCTACTTGATCACATCCTAATCCTTTTATGGGAACTGCAATCCAAAGACTTCAGTAAAGCACCTTCATCTCCTGAAATTGCTTTCATGCTGCAAAGTTTCTAAAATGCACAAGGGCTCATCCATCCTTCTTATGAGTAAGGAATGAACGTTTAGTTCTAACTTTCATGATTGTGACATTTTTTCCTCCATAACAAATACATTTCAAATGCTGAACTGAAGTTTACTGCCAACTGCTGTGTTTTACATGTACATGAGCACAAGTTTTGGCTAAATAGCTTTAACTTTGTATGATTAGGAAGGATTTGTTGGAAATATGTTGATGCTTACCTCCTATCCCTAGTGAGAGGTTCCTACATACAGCTGTTCTGTAGGAGTTGTATGTCAATGCACTACTTTTTGAGCACAGTTTCTTGGGGAAATTGACTTTTTTTACTGTGCTTTGTGCCTTAATGTGAAATGCTTACTACATTGTAAACTAGGACGTAAAAACAAATAAAACTGGAATAAAATGCAGGATTGTAAAATTGTATCTTAACTTATTAAAACAATGTTGGCTACATTAAAATGTGCATGTTAAAAACCACCTCAGATTGTCTTCTATTTGAAGAAACGGTAGTTTTAGCTTGGTTTAATATAATATAGTATCATGCTTGTGTGGCTTCATGTCTAACTTCCAGCCACATGTACTGTTACTGTGTACATCTCCTGGCCCTAAAACTAGTCACCAACGATAATCCTTAAAACAGTCATGTTTGACCCTACTTTAGACTTGACAAGTGTTCTCATAATGAAACTATTTGGCTATGTCTAAAACATTCCTGACTCTCTTGCTGCTAAAACGACTGGGCAGTATATGATATTAAATCTAGGCAAAACCATCATACTGCACTGAGACACTTCACAGTTCACATGACTCAGAGTGAACTAGCAGCGCTATGTGGTCTGCCTTTTGATACAATTTTTAAGACAAATAGTGACTTACAGATACACAGTAGAAATGAATAAGGCGCATACACTATACTGTCTCCACTCCTCAATTACTGTCCTCCTCACCACTGGTATTGCTAATGTTCAGTTCATGCTCAACCACACCTGCTTCAATTAAATTAGCTGTTTATAAGCTGCAATTGTGTGGCCGATGTGTAGTAAACATTGGACTGTGCTTGGCTCAAAAGATGAGGCACTTGATGATAAATGTTTGGTTTACCAACTCCAAAGGCAGTAGGTGGACTGAACGGCTTGCAGATGGGTAAAAAGATAGAGGCTGTGGGTCCCATCCATGTTGGGTCTCTAGTAATGAACATCTGGATGTTCAGTGAGATTTTTGTTTAAAGGAGTTGAAGGCTTCAGTCCAGTTCCCAGGAGAGTAGTGTCCAGGCCTGGCCCAGCACCTTGCTGGTGGTCTCAGCCAAGGACTGCATGTGGCAACTGAAGTGTGTTCTGCATGAAGCACAGGCTTTCAAAGCTGCTACTGTTCCTGCTGGGTCTGTTGTGCTTCAGTCTGGATGGCTAATACATCAGCACTTATTTGGTCAGTCATTAAATTCATTAGTTTTGATGGTCCAAAACTCCCTTCTAGGCTAGGGGCTTTCCTTTGATAACTGAAAGGCAGAACCTGCATTTACGAAATCAGAAAAGGTGGGTGGCTTCCACCTGCTTATTACACGCTTATCTCCTTAGGTTTAACTCAGCAATATGTTGCCATAGAAACAAGCAGATGTTTCTCTAAACATAGCACTCCCACTCCAAATAATAGCTGGGAAACCAGAAACTGTTTGCAGGCTACTGCTGCCAAGGAGGTTCTGATATTGCATTTATCTGTCTTTCCTAGTTACAATTGACCTAGCACAAAGCTAATGAAGCCAGGGAAAGGCTGACCTCTGAAACTATCCCACCCATTGCAGCAAACAAGAGTTGAGAAAATGGGTGTGGCTGTCCTGCTAACTCACACTACCAAAGGGTTGCGTACTGGCAGAAGTTTTCTTTTGCCTGCTACCATTTAATCCTTCTCTGCCTTATCCTGTAGCTGACCCAAAGAATTGTCCTCACAGTCCTTCATCCAGATTATTTTTATGCAAGACTCTGAATGCTGATTCTGTGCCACATTGCTATTTATGCTATAGAATGTAGGCAATTCTACTGGTATATACAAGGGCTGGTGTGACTTAGTATAAAAATCCAAGTGACTTATCCACAAAATTGAACTACCTAAACGTATTGCTACCAAATGCTGGATTTAGTGTAATAACCCTCAAGTTTCATGTAACCTTTATCACTCTGACTGTTTTTGTCTCCGCTCTGGGAGCAAAGTTTGCCCTATTGGAATCAAAACTTCAGCACTACAACCATAAAGCTTGAATTTTAGACATGTTAGAATAATTTAACTCTGGGTTCCCTTCTCTGCTACACAAACCCATTACCCACTATAGTTCCAGTAACAGTAGTGGGATTGCACACAAGGCTCTTTTAATGGGTCTCAATCCATATCTTGGAATATGGCCACCACTAGAATTTTACAAATAAAGATTATGCATAAATGTGGCTACTTGGCTAACTTCCCAAAAATCCTTTGTGTGAATAGTGCCTCATTTATTTCTGAACTGGGGGAAGGATGAGGATGAAGGAGCTGAGACCATTCAGATTTGAAATACCAGCTTTTTGAAAGCCATCCCCCAAAAGCTAGCTGTCCCTTTGAAGCTTGCATCAGCTGGGAGCCATGTCCTTTCAGACTTCTGTGAAAACAGTTCAAAAGACTACTTTTATAATCTCACATATGCCTTACCTTTTTTTACTCTTGGAGTAAGGAACAGAAGCAGCTGAATGAGTACTATCTTGCTCACTAGTGGACATCTGCTGAGCCAGACAGAAGGTGGCTGGCTGGCTTCACTTGCAGATGACCACTTGCAATACTGCTGACTTTGGGAGGCAAAATTGTGTGCGTGTATTAGGAGGGAGAGGCAAAATGTTGGGGAGGGGAATGTTTTGGGAGGGCAATTTATGATGATCTGAGCAGTTCCTGGGCGAAGCAACTGATGATCTCAAATAGTACACATGAGAACTTGGGAGTGAGGGGAATTGAACTCTTTTGGCTCTGAGGGTAAGTGGCTTAATTATCTTTATTTTGTGGTGAGCACCTAGAATATTGGACAGGTGCTGTGCTTTGATATAAATTCAAAGCAATGGCTTCATCCAAGTGACTTTCTCAAAATGCACACACAACTACTCACCTGATATAAGACAACTAGGTGTGGTTCTTAATTATATGAGAGCAGGTGAGTACAAACGTACTGAAAGCTAACCCAACCTCATGCTAGGCCCTTGCACACTCACTATGGAAACAAGCATTACAAGGTGGGGAATCTACTTGAAGAAAAATGTTCTAATCTGAGTTCCATTTAGTTCACTTTGGTTTTTAGTGCTGTGTTTGGGGGCATGCACCCCAAATGTGGCCATCCAAGATGTAACCAATGGTCCACACAGAAAAAAGTCAAGTATTCTGTGATGATGCACTCCATATAATTTTATGAAAATATGCTAATGAGTGAATATTTAACTGGAATACGCTTCATGCAAAAGGTCTCTTGTAAGGTATCATTACAAATCTTATCTACTGAGTGTGGTCATCCTATTTGTATAAATGTATCATTCTTGTTTCTGAAACAAGAAATACGAAATGTAACTGAAGTCCTATTGTAATTATGCAAAGTGTGGGCCATTAATGGTGGCTTGGAATCTTCATGGCTCCCATTAACCAGGACAATTGAATGTAGATGGCTCTGTTTACTTGCAAGCCTTCCTGTGAGTCAGGCTGGGAAGAATGAAGGCTTGGGGTCTCACAGGACGTGTGACCATGTCACCTGGTACTGAAATCCATCTTAAACCTGGGACTTTTCCATTTAGGAGGAGGGGTGAGGACCCAAAGAAACACAATTCCCGCCTTGTGCCAAAGGTGTATAAGGGGGTAGAACAGAATAAAGGGGGCTGCAGTCCTGAGAAATCCCCTAGCTACTACCTGAGCTGGAACAAGGACTGTACCAGGAGAAAGGAGTCTAGTCTGTGAAAGAAGCTTACTGGAATATCTCTGAGGGTGAGATTTACCTGCATTTAGTCTCCTACAATATTAGGCTTAGACTTGAGTGTGTTTTTGTTTATTTTGCTTGGTAATTTACTTTGTTCTGTCATTACTTGGAACCACTTAAATCCTATTTTTTATATTTAATAAAATCACTTTTTGCTTATTAATTAACCCATAACAAGTATTAATACCTAGGGGAACAAACAGCTGTGCATATCTCTCTTTCAGTGTTATATAGGGTGAACAATTTGAGGTTTACCCTGTATAAGCTTTATACAGAGTTAAACAGATTTATTTGGGGTTTGGACCCCATTGGGAATTGGGTGCTGGATACAGGAGCATTTCTTAAGCTGTTTTCAGTTAATCCTGCACTTTTGGGGGACGTAGTTCTGTGTTTGCAGCAGGCTAGCATGTCTGGCTGAACAAGACAGGGTACCAAAGTCCCAAGCTGCCAGGGAAAATTGGCTCAGAGGTAGTCTCGGCACATCAAGTGGCAGTCCCAAGGGGGTTTCTGTGACCCAACCTGTCACAATCCTGTCTAGGATAGCGGCAAGTACCAGCTGCTTCAGAAGGAACAAGAAACCACAGAGGGCAATGATGGTGCTTGCAGCAGAAATAATCTACTTTCTGTTTAGGGGTTGCCTTATGACTGAGGCTTGAGTGTTTGTTTATATGACTTCCAAAAGCAGGGAGTAACCAGAGGTCAAATCTTCTTGGCAATGAAAATAACATCCTGAGCAGAGAAGAACTTGCTACCGTTGAAGTCAGTTCAGCTCTCCCCTTTCTGTATTATTTAAGTGAAGTCTTCCTCCTAGTCCTCCACTTGCCTAGAAGATGCTTTGGGCTTGTTTGACAGCGAAGGAAACCACATTACATGTGCAGAAAAGATTAAACCTCTTGAATCATGGACCTGGAACATCTACAGTTAACAGCCTGGGCTGTGGAAGGTGGTGTAGCTCAGCAGGATTCTCCATTAGCCTCTGAGACATTTTGATGTCCAGACAGAATGTAACCAGGAAACTCCATTCATTGATCTGATCAAATTAAGGTTCTGGAGCAAGGGGAAATAAGTATCTCTGGGGCCAGTACTGCCTCTTTGTGCAGTACCCAGCCCAGTGGGGCCCTAACCTCCAGATGCAACTGCAATCCAAATAAAATAATCACACTATTCTGGTGATCTCAGCTACATTAGCTTCTTCAAGATCGTTGATTGCTTCCTACAGCTCCAGGAAATCTTGAATCAGAGCAGAAAAACATCTACCAGATGGATGTACTCATCTAATGGATGAGGTTCTCAATATGGGTGGCCCAACAGTCTGGACCCAGTCCAAACCTCAGTATTGAAATCCTTGATTACTGACATCATGACAGATCTTAGAGATGCTTAAAATGGGCCAGTCTTTTGTTCATCTCTGCAGTCTGTCATGGTTACCAGGCAAACTGTATCTTAGACCCCTTTGAGTCCCTCTCAAGTGTGCCCCTTAGGGGACAGACCAGGCTATCTGTACCTCACTTTGGGTGGAACTACTCAGTCAAACAACTCTTAGACTAGATCTTTGGGCTGCAGCCTCCCCGCCCCCCCCTCCCCCCTGGTGCGTTCCTAAATGTATTAATGACACAAGTCCAGCTCTGCTTGGGCACTTACACACATTTTCTGTTGGGAGCCTGTAACAGCATACATTTGCAGTGACACAGAACTGGCAACTCAAAGCATCATTTATGCCTTTCCTAAAGCTATAAAGCATTTAGAGCAAATAGTAGCAACACACGCTTGACTATAACATCTGGGATCCCCTTGAGTTGGAGAAAGCAGTCTGCCTCTGTTCTGTGCGTGCGCCTACCTCTCAGCTTTTCACTGACACACTGGGCAGTCTTTCCCAGCTCATTCAATGCCCCTCCCTTTTCCTAGGGTCTCTGAGGTCTAGATTTCCTTAGATCCCATGCTTTGCCTTAAAGAGTAACCCAGTCTAGCTTGGTGGAACCTCTATTACCTCTCGCAGGAGCACGATACCCATGTGCTGCCCCCAAAGACAATGCTATTCAAAAATCTGGTCTTGTGTGAATGGGGTGCATACTCACCTAAAGTGACCACACTATCTCAAAGCACCACAGTCACTGCAGGGTAAGTAATTCTTTCAAGGTAAGCCTCTTTCCACGATTCCTGGGAAATAGTTCTATTTTGTTCTATGATGGCATGAATGGATATTTCTAGGTTCTGAAGATGTATCTCAGATACATGGAATACACACGCCAGTTGTATCGTGTTCATCTCATTCCATCTAAAATGCCAAGGACTTAGGCTCGCAAGTTGTTGCAGGTATGCTATTTTTTTCCTTAGCAGTACCTGTAGGGGAGCACCCCCAGCAACCCCTGGAGTGCCGCCACCATGGCAAGGTATAAGGGGCGCTGTGCACTCCCCCACTCCCAGTTCCTTCTTGCCGCCAGTGACGGTGCTTCGGAACTGCTGTGCTCCAGCTCTTTGCTGTAGCCTTCCCTGTTTGGACTGTTGTTTAGTTAGTACTGACCCGCACACTAGTTGCTTATGCTGTCTTGGAGAAACCCACATCAGCGACTGCTGCAAAATTTGCAGGTTGTTTAAGCCCCGGACTAAGAAGGAGCAGGGTATACGGCTCAGAGCCATATTGATGGAGTCAGCCCTGATCCCGACACCGTTGCGCCGTTCAGAGTTGGCACCGAGCACCTCGGTGCGCGGCGACCCAGCGGTGCCTTCCACCAGCCGACACCGCTCCCCCTCCATGGGACACTCTAAGAAGACGAAGAAGTGATCCTCTCTGTCAAGACACCGGAACAAGGCTGGGGGCGAGCTTAGACCCGCGCTGGGCAGCCCTCGATCCCCTGTGGGCTCGCGGCCTCTGACTCAGGTAGAGCGGAATAACACAGCCCACTCTGAGCCGACCTCCCCAGACACCAGTGGCCACATACAGGTGCCCTTCATGCCGGAGGCCCTGCAGGCGGCTCGAGACATAATGTCTCTTCCGGTACCAGCTGCACTGACCCCAGTGGCTCCTTGGTCCAGAGGCAAACCAGTGCTCTGAACACTGCAGTTGCCACCTGGCTGGGTGTCGAGCAACAGGGACTCGAGGCACCGCTCCATATCTAGGGAGTGCAGGCCTCAAGGTCAGAACACGCCCGACAGGGACCAATGGCACCGGAGGTCGCCAACTCTGAGAAGCCACCGTAGCCCCTTGGGGTACTGACGCTGCTTGCGCTCTTCATCCCGGTCGAGATCCCCAGCTCAGCACCGCTCCCACAGCTCCAGGCATAGATTGCCAGCAACTGGCCACCGCAGATCTGCCCGACAGAGCTGTTCCCAGAGCAGCCGCTACAGACGGTACGCCCGCTCCTCTACACCGGACTCACTGTCTCGGGTCTGGCACCACTCTCAGCACCGTGACTCATCCCCATCCCTGGATAGTGGCCGTTCATGCACCAGCCCAGCCTCCCCTCGGAGCCGGTAGTCAGCGGACCAGACGAGTCTGGTGGGGCAGCCCACTCCAATGGTGCTGCAGCAAGTGTAATGGCACCAGGCTCCCTGGCCAGCGCCCTGATACCAGTGGACCCCATGGGCCCCGACGCAGACCCCCGCAGGTGGCTCGCTCAGTAGCCAGGGCCTCAGACAGACCATCAGCCTCCCTCTCAACCCCCCAGGAGGGGGTCAGCGGAGTTCTCCTCCCTGGCCCTGTATTTAGAAGGGGACCAGGTGCTGGGGACTGCGGCACCGGTGGGAACACAAAGCACCATGCCTCCATCCTCATCCTCCCCAGATGAGACCATCACGGCACCCCTTCCTCCTGTTCCCCAGGAGGACATACAAGCCCACCAGGAGCTCCTGAAAAGGGTGGCCTCAAGTCTCAATTCACAGGCTGAAGAGGTGGAGGAGCCAGCAGACTGCCTCTTTGATGTTCCCTCAGCCACAGCGCTGGCTAGGGTGGCCCTCCCTCTGTTGTCTGGGCTGTCCAACAAGGCACAGACCTCCCTGCAGGACCTCCCCTTTGACGGCAAGACCCTGTTCGTGGAGCAAATGGACATAAAATTACACGGTTTCAAGGACTTTCACATGATCTTAAAGACTCTTGGCCTCTATGTCCTGGCCCCGGCCAGGACCAAGTTCAAACCTCAGCAGGCCCCCAGCCAAGCCACCCACTCCTGACATGAACCTTTTCACAGGAAATCTAGAACCTATAGGAAGCATCCACAGTGGCAGTCTCAGTCTGCCCCCCAGCCTGGCCCCTCTAAGGGCAAGCAGGTGGGTAAGTGCCTATTTTGATGGGATGCCCGGGGACGACTTACCAGTCTGCACCAGGGATCCGCCCACCCTACCCTTCTCCAACAGTCTCTACACATTCCTCCTGGAGTGGTTGCTGCTGACCTCAGACCGCTGGGTCCTCAACACCATCTCCTGGAGCTATACCCTCCAATTTCTTTCTAACCCACCCTCCCTCCCCGTCCCTGTTCAGGGACCCCTCTCACGAGAGCCTACTCGAGCAAGAGGTGAGGCAGCTCCTTCACCTGAAATGGTGGAGGTGGTGCCCACGCAGTTCAGGTACAAAGGGTACTACTCCCACGATTTCCTTATCCTGAAGCCAAAAGGGGGCCTCAGGCCCATCCTCGACTTGCGAGGTCTAAACCAGTACATGGTCAAGTTCCACATGGTCTCCCTGGCCTCCATTATTCCCTCCCTGGATCCCAGAGACTGGTACACCGTTCTTGATCTCCAGGACGCGTACTTACACATTCATATATTCAAGGGCCACAGGCATTTCCTTATGTTAGGACAGGAGCACTACCAGTTCACTGTCCTCCCATATGGCCTCTCAACAGCACCCAAAGTCTTCACAAAGTGTATGTCTGTGGTGGCAGCCTTCCTCAGATGTCGGGGTAAGGAGGTCCAGATATTCCCCTATCTTGACAACTGGTTGGTCAAAGGCAGCTCCAGGTGGCAGGTACAGGACCACATAATACTCCTCCTGCCCACATGCACCACACTGGGGCTGTTCATAACCAACATCAAATCTACATTGTAACCGGTAGAATGAATAGAGTTCATTGGCGCGATTCTTGACATGACATCAGCCTTCCCTTCTGCCGGACAGGTACGAAACCTTGAGGGATCTCATCAGGGCGATCACAAGGTTTCCTGTGACAATGGCCAGGGCGAGCCTCCAGCTCCTGGGTCCCATGCAGCATGCAAGTACGTGGTATGCCGTGTCAGACTCAGAATGCGGCCCCTTCGGCTCTGGCTGGCCTCGACGTTCTCCCAGTCCAGAGACAAGTGGGACAAAGTCCTCACCGTGCCAGAGACCGTACTAGCCTCCGTCCTTTAGTGGACCACCCCGGAGAACATGCTCTGAGGGGTCCTGTTCAGGAGCTGCTCCCCAACCGTAGAATTGGTGTCGGATGCATTGGACCTGGGGTGGGGAGCCCATGTGGTCCTGGAAAAAATTAAGACAGACAAGGCTCGCGTCCTCCTAATCGCCCCGGCATGGCCTAGACAACACTGGTACGGGACTCTGACAGACCTGTCCATTGCCTCCTGTGGCCGCTGCCGAGCCGCCCAGATCACCTTTCTCAGGACCAAGGTTGCCTCCTCCACCCCAACCTCCACCTCACGGCATGATCACTCAATGGTTAGACCAAGAGGAAAGGACCTGCTCGGAGGGCATCCAGCGAGGCCCTCCAGAGGTCAGGCTTACCTAGCAAAATGGTCAAGGTTCTCTCGATGGGCCGCCGATTGCGGCATCTCACCAGTGGCTGCTCCATTCCAGGTAATACTGGACTACCTCCTTCATCTCCGAGCCTAAGGTCTAGCACCCTCATCTGTCAAAGTGCCTCTGGCAGCCGTATCGGCCTTCCACTCGCCTGTGCAAGGCCATGCAATATTTTCTCATGCCATGACCGGTCGGTTCCTTGATCATCTATTTCCTTATGTTAGGCCCCCTGTTCCACAATGGGACCTGAACTTGGTTCTGGCCAGGCTGACAGGGCCTCCAATTGAGCTACTTGCCACATGCTTCTGGTCCCACCTTTCATGGAAAGTAGCCTTTCTTGTGGCAATCACCTCTGCTAGGAGGGTCTCGGAGCTCCAGGCCCTGATCTCTGAACTCCCATATATGGTTTTCATAAAGACAAGATCTAGCTTCTGCCCACACCCTTTGTTCCTCCCCAAGGTGGTCTCTGCCTATCATATAAACCAGGACATTTTTCCTTCTGGTACTCCTTCTGTCCCAAGCCTCATGCATCTAGTGAGGCGCGCCGTCTCCACATGCTAGATGTGAGATGGGTTCTGGCTTTTTACCTGGAACAGACAAAACTGTTCAGGAAGTCTACTCAGCTGTTTATTGCCACGGCTGAACAAATGAAGGGTCAGCCGATCTCCATTCAGTGGCTTTCCAGCTGGATCACTTCATGTATCCGTACTCGTTACTACCTGGCGGGACTTCCCCCACCACTGATGGTAAGAGCGCACTCAACAAGGGCGCGAGCCTCGTCGGCTACCTTTCTAGCTCACATTTCTAGAGCTGCAACATGGTCTGCGGTGCACACGTTCACCTCACATTATGCGATCGTCTCCCAGACCAGGGAGGATGCCGGGTTTGGCAGGGCAACTCTCCATCCCGAGTGTCTGTGAACTCCTACCCACCTCCTACAGGTATAGCTTGGGAATCACCTACTGTGGAATGCGCATGAGCAATCACGAGAAGAAGAAAAGACAGTTACCTTTTCCATAACTGGTGTTCTTCAAGATGTGTTGCTCATGTCCATTCCACATCCCATCCTCCTTCCCCTCTGTCAGAGTTGTCCGGCAAGAAGGAACCAGGGGTGGGAGGAGCACACCCTTATACAGCACCATGGCGGTGCCACTCCAGGGGTCGGTAGGGGTGCTCCCCTATGGGTACTGCTAGGGGAAAAACATCCAACACCGGTGCACATGGCGAGCACGTACACCTACTGTGGAATGGACATGAGCAACACATCTCAAAGAACACCAATCACGGAAAAGGTGACTGTCTTTTCTTCTGATCCCAAAGGACTAGCCACACACCCAGCTCAATATATAACTTAGATCTTACCCAAAAATCATGCTGATGCCAATCCTTTAGTGTCTAAAATCTAAAGGCTTATTTATAAAAAAAAAAGAAAGAAAGGTAGGTTGAGAGTTAAAATTACATATAGTAATGGCAAAGTTCTTGGTTCAGGCTTGTAGCAGAGATGGAATGAACTGCTGGCTTAAGTCAAGCCTCTGAAGTACATCTACAGCATGAATGGGTCATTCAGTCCATTGTTTAGAGCTTCAGTTTGTAGCAAAGTTCCTCCAGAGATAAGCAGGATTGAAGACAAAATGGAGGTGTTTCCGGGGCCTTTTATAGCTTTTGCCATGTGGAGGACATCCCATTGTTCTTACTGTGGAAAATCACAACAAGATGGAGTTTGGAGTTACACAGGCAAGTCACATGTCCATGCATTTCCACTAGTCACAGCAGGAAATTTCAAATATAGATAGGTGTCTCCCATTGTCCATTATCAGTTAAATGTTTTCAATGGACCACTCAATTTGAATAGCCGCTCCAAGATGTGCTGGCTAATTACTTCATGGGTGTTACCCCAGGAGCAAACATTTGAAATCCAGGTATAAAGCCAAAACTTATAACTTTAAATACAAAAATGATACATGCATACAGATACCATAATCATAACCAGCAAATCATAACCTTTTCATAGACACCTCACTTGACAACCTTGTACAATATTTGCTGCAAATATATAACAGTGGTTGCAACAGTGATCCATATGGTCATGTTATAATCAGATAATGTTACAAGCCATCCTCCGTGATGGTGGTTAACAGGGTGGGGGGCCTGTACACCTCACAGCTGTGTATAACTCCAGCTGTCATTTGACAAGCTGTCTGGGGATGTGGACTGTTGAGAAATGGAAAAATTTGCAGCGAGCCTACAAGAATGTGCAGTGGGAGCTCGGGGAGGGCATGGGAAAGAATTCTGCACTTTCTGCAATCGGGGGCGGGCACAAATCAGGTCACTCTGCAGTGTAATGAGAGAATACAACATATCTGTCTGATGCTCCAGAACACTGATTAGCCTCTCTAATGCTTTCCCTAGGGAAAGCATTATTCTCTTTTTGGTCTCAGTTCTCTTCCTCTTTGTCATGGTTTCTCTCCATTTATTTTTATCATGAGTCTCCGCTTGGGAGTGCAGACTCACCTCACAAAACATGTCTGCCTTAGTGCATCTTGGCCTCTTTTTTATGTGTCACAGTCTGCTACAGTGGGGGGGTCTTCCACAGTCATTTCTGGGGAGGCAAAAGCAACACATTACTGTGAAACATACATCCAGGAATCACTGTGTACATTGCAATACACCCCTGATAAGAAATCACTGTCTTGGTGACAAAAGTCAAGCACCCACAATGCACAGGAACCCAGCAATGGTGAGGGAACGCAGGGTGAGAAGGTTTATTGCAAACGCCGGTTCTGAAAAGGGCTAGCATGAAGGGAGGACACACACAAACACCTTAGTACTTTTCTGTGCCTTCTACCTGCCTTATGCATTGACAAAGCAAAGCAACTTACCAGAGCTCTGCTCTCCTGCCTCTGCCTCAGCAGCTAGTGGCCGCTCACACTGGCTGGACGCCTACAGAGCGGAGAAGGGGCCCTGAGTGCAGGCAGCAACAGGCTCCACAGCTTCCTCAGCCTACTCTTCTTCATCTCTGACCTTCTCCTCCTGGCTAGGGCCACTAGCCACTGCCTGCAGACATGCAGAAGTATCCACCTTAGCTCTGCACTGCTGTGTGTCCCTGTTATGCCCCTTCTCCTGCAAGCTGTGTGCAATCTGCTCGTAGGCATTGAAATTCCTACGGCTGGAACGCAGCTGGCATTGCACAGCCTCCTCTCCCCAAACACTGGTCAGGTCCAGTAGCTCGGCATTGCTCCAAGCAGGGGATAGTTTGCTAGCAGTCATGGTCACCTGGCCAGAAGAGCACTCGCAACAGGAAAGGGAGCTTTTCAAACTTCCCGGGGCTTTATGTGGGGAGGAGCGGACCTCCATTTACCTGGCGCCAGAGCAGCAGAGGTGCTGGCCAGAGTGGTCACTTTTGGCACTGGGGGAAATCCTCTGGAGGCCAAAAGGTGTTTACACAGGAAGAACGTGTCTTCACTTTCCCATCACCGCAAAAGGATCAGCGGTAAGAACTGTACGCCTCTCATAGTGGTGGTTTTCTGTTTGCAGTGAAACTTCTGAGTTTTACTCCCAAATGTCTGATGAAGTGAGCTGTAGCCCACGAAAGCTTATGCTCTAATAATTTGTTAGTCTCTAAGGTGCCACAAGTCCTCCTGTTCTTTTTGCGGATACAGACTAACATGGCTACTACTCTGAAACCTGTCATTAACAAGTGTAGATACTCCCATGGTTTTTGCGCAAAAAAGGGACGTTTTGTGCTTTTAAATGGCAAGTGTAGACATGCCCTTAGTTTACAAAACTCTTGATTTATATTTGGAGGGATGACTCCTCCATTCTCACCTATTATTTCTACTTTAGTGAATAAAACTGTTTTCTTCCCACTTCTGTCATTCACAGCTCCCTGCTTCCCAGTAGAGATGAAGGAGGAAAGAAGCTGTAAAGCAGAATAAGAAATTTCTCACCTGATAACTGTCTGTCAGCCGCTGCTCTCATCATTCCTCCCACCCTGGTAATCTGGTAAATGACCAGAATACAAACTGAAATTTGACATCATTGTCCTAAGGTTAATGAATATAACACGTTGTTGTCTTAATGCTAATGGTTGCTGGAGAATTTCTAAAGCTTTGCAAGAGCTCTTCTGGTGGCCTGACTTGAAAGTGAGGGCTTAGTTCTAGGTTTCAGAGTTCTAGAGGCACCGGAAACAACACTGGCCATCTCCAAATTCCAGAGGGGGGGCATTACCCATTAGCGATGAATGAGGAGAAAAGCTGCTAACAAAATGATCAGGTAATAAATTTCTCATCTGTGTATGCATACAAACATGACAATAGTAATAAAAACATTGCTTAAGTCTTTTGTTTAATTCTGGGTGTTATAGATTTTACTCACGAGCTATTTATCTCCCCCTATAAAATGAGAAAAGACAGGAAAATTGTATCAAAATGAAACATAGTTTGAAGTAGTACTTGAAATGTTTATATTCTATCCACGGTTCTATAGGACAATGGTAATAGCAACATCAAAGGCTTACAAACAGGCTTACTTAATACTGTAGTCTTATTTACTGTGCAAACTAAACCCAAGTGCCCTCATAATGAAAAGGAATGTTTATGTTCTAATGAACGGAAGCTCCGTGTATCACTAAGTCACTGATCTTGCAGTTGACTGGATGGAAGCATCGCTGTTCCTACACAGAGCCCCACTGAAGTCCATGAGACTGCATGCACGCACAGCACTCAGTTGCCGATGTGGGGGCCTGAAATACGTAATCATTTCAGAGTAATCTAAAAACAGTAACCAGTGGAACTTGCACAATTATGAGCTGCGTGATAACGCCGTTGCACAAATAAAACTTGCCGTCTCACGTGGCTAAATGATTAAAATGAAGGAATCTGACTGAAAACGAACACTGGGCTCTTTGTAATAACATGGATTGAAGTGGGTAGCATCAGTGTTTAAAACAAGTTTTTTAAAAAAACAACCAACCCTCACCTACTAGATCAGGTGTCGCAGTTTATAACAGTAAAAGACATTCCACGTGGTGTTTGTGGGCCTTTTGTGTTTATCCTGGCTCCAGTTACACCCTTTTTTACCAAAAATTTGAAAAAATGCCAGAAGCCTAGTTTTAAAAACAATGCTGCTTCTGTAATCACTGCTGGAATACCCCGGCCTCATCAGTGGGATTTCAGGAGCGGGGGAGGGTGGGTGACCAGCCACTTTCTCCTGGAGTAATCCACACATGCAGTAGATTTGACATTGACAACACCATCAGCCTCTGCCCCTTCCTGACCAAAACAAATGGGCATTTTTTTGTTTGGCTTCATTGTATGTGGTATAATGAATGTTGTGAAAACAAAGTCTCATGTTGGTTGTAGGAGGGAACTTATTAAATGGCAAAACTCTCTCAAATGTTTTTTTATAGATGTCAAATGTCCCCTATTTGCTGTGGGTGTCTTTTTTTGTGTTGTACACAAAAGCTGTATTGTATTCTCTGCTGTGCTCTTAGGCACAACAATTTCAAAAGGGACAATTCAGCAGTTCATGAAAGTGTTATTTAAGACACTTCACTCCTTTTTTTTAATTATAGTTCACTGTGAAATTCTTGAAATTCAGGAGGAGATTTGGAACTTGGAACTTAATTAGTGGCTAAACTCCAGGGCCTAAATATTTCCACTTCATTATGGGTGTGGTTGCTGTCTCACTCTGATTAAAGGATAAAAGAAAAAAGTTGCATGGATTTATTTCTCCACACAGCCTCCCTTTTCTTTTTATGCTCCCTGGAATAAGGATACTAAAATTTTGTGATCATGAGGATTCCATTTCTAGCTTTACCGGAGTCTGCTGTCCACACATGTAGTAATTTGTTTTAAGTATTTTTCTTAAAATAGAAGATCTAGCCAGTGTGTATGTGTATTGTACTCTCTTTGGCAGGAAAATATCAGTTAGTAAGGAAAGAGATCTCCTTTACCTGTCTTCCAGTGGGACTTGATCCATGCCTGTGGCAATTGTTATAACCGGCATCATAGATATGGTCTTTCAGTGATTGGAAACTTCTATAACAAACCCAGAATCAATCAAAACTTGCCCTGTTCTGATTTGCATTATGCACCTGGCACCGAGAGCAGGTTCCACCCAGGGCCAATGTCTAGTTCCACCAGGAAGTTAGGGGAAACCCAGAAACTCTTTTGGAGTTGATCCCAAACACAGTGAAACTGGTAGTTTCTGTCCAGTTTTGCTTTGAGTTTTTGGTTTGGTTCAAACCCACACAAATAAAACCCATGGAACTCAAGTTTCTCACAAATCCCTTGCACACGCACACATGCTGGTGCAATACTGGCCCTGTTCAGGTCAGAGGGAGTTTTGCTGTTGATGTCAGTAGAATCAGGATCTAGCCCTTTGCTTTTTCCCTGCAGCACAGCAAGGTGCTAATAAGATCTGCACAAGATTTCAGCTGCTCCAAAGGGTGGGTTAGTGTGGGGGTATTTTATGCCTGGGAGTGGACATGAATTGTAATGCTGCTGTTGCCAAGATTCACAAACTCTGCAGCCACAGGGAGCTGGTGAGTGGGTAACTAGTTCCACCTGTTGGCTGACCCCAACCTGCAGCTCATCTGGATTTTCAGCTTGAGGGGTACTAAAGGGCTCACTGACACCTCTTTAAATATCCTGCTCAATATCCAGAGAAGCTGAGACGAAGGGAGAGTGCAGTGCCCCTTCTCCTCCACTTCCTCTGAGGTGGCTGTAACTTGAGACCCTGCTCCTCTGGCTCCTGCGTGCCCGTCTCCTTGGACACCAGGGGCTGCAGGAACTAGCTTGTACCAAACACACAGCAGCTAGCGGCTAGCTAACCTCCTGCTCCAGGCCATGAGGGGTCTACTGACCACAAGGGACCAGCACCGCTGGAAAGAATTGATTGAGAAAGAGGCTTTTAGCAGGGTCAGCTGGAAGGTAAAGTATGGGCACAAGTTCCCCAGGCTAGAGCCTTGCAGTGGCCCCAGGAGGAAATGTATTCTACCTGCTATCTGCCCTCCCAAGGAGCAGGAGAAGAGGCTCAGTCCCCCTAGGACCCAGGAGGAGGAAACTGGCTTTAAGAAGCAGGGGGAGGGGGTAAGCCTCCCCAGGAAGCAGGAGGATAAGGGTCAGGAGCCCCTTCTTAAGGAAATGAGACCTGCCACCCCCAAGACCAAGCATCTGCTGTACCAGGGCATCTCCCAGGAAGGCCAAGGGAGGCACCTGTACCTGCAGGAGAGAAAGCTGAAGAGTCCTGAGGAGAAATTCCACTATCCAGTCCTGTCATCCTGGGAGTATGGCTGGCGCTTAGGTAAGGTGGAAGGCTGCCAAAAGAATGATTGTTTGGGTTGGAAATTTAACACTAGCTAATGTTCTTCAACCCGTTTCTTCTCTGTCTACCCCAACCCCCTGCTTCTTGGATCCAGCTGGAACAAAAACAACAAAAGTAGTTAATCCAAAATGTTTCCCTCTAGTTACTAGCTGATCTCTCTAGCTATGATTCAGCAAGTGCCTACACATGTGTTTAACTTTACTCGCCAGAGTCATCCCATGGATGTCAACGGGCCTGCTCATGAGAGTAAAGTTAAGCATGTTTCTACTGCCAGGATATAATTTTCTATATCTCCTCCTCACTTGACCCCAGTGCCTAACCAGCTGGGGTTTGTATATTTAATTTTTTTAAAGTCAGTGTGTTCAGTGTGTGGTGTGATGAAAAATGTAGCAGAACATCAATTCTTCCATGCAGAGAGAAGGATACGAAAGGAAGGGGGCTTGAGAGAGGAGGGGGCTCAGTGTGGACCCTTTCTGTTCCTGGCCAAAATCCCAACCAGCAACAAACCCAGAAGGCAATCTGCCAAGGGCCCCAGTACAGTCTGGTCTTTTTCCGTCACTGGTGGAACACATGCATGCATTTTGTACGTTACATTTTAAAAGTATCTGATGAAAGCTTACCAAAGCTTAGGTCATTCAGAGTCAAGAGCCTCACTCTTATTAACATACCGAATTGCAATCTTACAGGGGATCCAAATAGGGCACAATGCAACCAGTACACTATGGGGGGCTCCTGTGAAGTTTTGATTTCATTGGAATTGAAGGTACTCTGAGCTTTGCAGGATTGGGCCCAAGGTCACTTTCAGCTTTGCCTCTGCCCTTTCATAATGTCAGTGTAATTATCAGAGCAACAAGGTGGGCGAGGTAATATCTTTTATTGGACCAACTTCTGTTGGCAGATGAGACAAGCTTTCAAACTTACACAGAGCTCTTCTGCAGGTCTGGGGAAAGTAGTCCGAATGCTCAGACTCTGAGCACATTTCCCAGACCTGAAGAAGAGCTGTGTGTGGCTGGAAAGCTCGTCTCATCTGCCAACAGAAGTCGGTCCAATAAAAGATATTACCTTACCTGCCTTGTCTCTCCAATATCCCATGACCGACACTGCTACAACAACACGGCATACAATAATGTAATTGTCAGACTGTTTCAGACGTAAAAGCTAATCAAATGTGCTTATTTTTTAGGGGACGTTATTACTGAAATCAAGGCTCCACTTCATGCTAGGTCTGGAATTGTAAAGGATACTTTCTACATCAGAAGTGGAGTCTTCCATCATCCATCAAAAAGTGACAGGCTGTCGTGAGCTTTGGTGTTTATTACAAACATTCGAAATGCAAAACTCCGTGCTGTTGCCAGTGTGACTGGTTTTATGTCAGATCTGCTAACTCTGTAATTATTTCCCTCTTTAATTGTTTCTGTGGGAGACCAGTTTAAGGTTTCTAATTCAGAACCTGCTCTAGTCTCTGTATATTTTTAACTTTCTAATGTATTCATTTGAAACTAATTTTGTTTTATTTTCAGGCTGTCTTCTGGATTTAAATGTACCTGCAACATAAACCCTGTAACTTTATTACTCTAATGTAGAAAACTTTGGAGTTTTCACTTTGTTTCCTTGTCTAGGTTATCACATTAAAAAATTTAAAGAGCCCGTCTACAGCTGAACAATCATAGTTCCACAGCGGTGACTTGGGCAGAACTAAACAACACAAAACCGAGTGAAATAAAATCCATTCAGTGAAAGTGATAATAAATTTCTAGGTAGTAATATGTCTAAAAGATCACTCCTTTAAATATTTTCTTTAATTTTATATAGCATCTAATATCCCCACAAATAACCTTAGCATTTGACTGAAATTTGATAGTAGCAGGAAGTCTCCTTTAATTGTTTCCAGGCCTATAAATTACTAGAGAAACTAATATTGTGGAATCCCTGATGATGAGCATGTTCGAAAACAAAACAGCACTTTACCTTGAGACAGCTGTGTATTTTTGTGGTATAAGCACAGACATGGGAGCCAGGAACACAAGTTCCCCTCTTTGCTCTGATACTGGTTGTGTCTCTGACTTTGGGTAAGTCATGCAACCTCTCTGCCTCAGTCTTCCTTCCCTGTGATAAGGGGAAAGCTCTTTACCTAAGTACGTTGAGCGTTGGGGTGATGCATGTTAGTCAATGCTCTGAAAAGCACTTGAAAAATGAAAAGTAGTTAACAATCTTTTGTCTTCAGAATCATCCAGTCTCATAGACCTTTGTTCTTTACCCAGTTTTTCTCTGTAGTTACTTCAGATCATTTCTTTTACCTCTTTCACCTGGTTTCCAATTTCAGTCCTTAAGCTAACCTTCAGCAACTAGTTTACAGGTCTGTCTCCTCTTCCCCTCTCCCACTGGGAGAAAGCCATAAGAGGTGCCAGGGAACTTGAGGGCCGCATAGTAGAAGATGCGGAGGGGTCACCGTGATGATTAATGCTGCTTCTGGTTGCATATTAACTCGACTGCATTTGTGCTCAGAAATCTTGAGATCAGCCAGGGAAGTTGCACAAGGCTTCTAACCCCCTGCTCCTCCCACACATGGCTCCACTGCCTAAATCCACCAAGCACCAGGGGTTCTCAGAGGCAAATAAATTGGTTAGTCTCTAGGGTGCCACAAGTACTCCTTTTCTTTTTGCGGATACAGACTAACACGGCTGTTACTCTGAAATCTATAAAGCTGGTATCCTAAACTCCACAGACATTCACGCTCCTCCTGTACACCCATCCTAGCCAGGTTTACTAGAGCTGGGTCACTTCTTCTCCTGGAGGCAGATTGAACAATCCAGTCCCAAGAAATTTCAGTCCATATTACTGGCTGCACGGAATGTTGTTTTACAAGGTACTTTGTGATGATCACTAGGTGGTTAGGCTGAACAGAGTCTGAGGGGATGGCACATTATGCTGTGCTAGTCTGGCCCAGCTGTTGCAGGGTCTTCATCTATCTCTGTATCTGCTTTCTTTAAGAACGTGTCTGTCAATCATACTAAATCTCGGAAGATGAGGCTGAAACCTGAAGTCAAAAACTACATTTAACACTCAAAAGTAGCTGAAGAGCCTCTGAGAGCTGGGTAACTTGGAGAAAGGAGAACAGCAAATAATATTCTACAAGAAATAGTATAGAGCAGTTATTATCCTGGGAGCCCCCGTGTGAAGTGTAGGAATTCAGCATCTAACCCAAATATGCCCATGTCTCTAGAAAAAATTCATTGGTACAAAAGCCTTGAAATGTCCAACTGCCAGCAATGCCCCTCTGCCATGTACATTGGTCAAACTGGACAGTCTCTACGTAAAAGAATAAATGGACACAAATCAGATGTCAAGAATTATAACATTCATAAACCAGTCGGAGAACACTTCAATCTCTCTGGTCACGCAATCACAGACATGAAGGTCGCTATCTTAAAACAAAAAAACTTCAAATCCAGACTCCAGCGAGAAACTGCTGAATTGGAATTCATTTGCAAATTGGATACTATTAATTTAGGCTTAAATAGAGACTGGGAGTGGCTAAGTCATTATGCAAGGTAGCCTGTTTCCTCTTGTTTTTTCCTACCCCCCCCCCCAGATGTTCTGGTTTAACTTGGATTTAAACTTGGAGAGTGGTCAGTTTAGATGAGCTATTACCAGCAGGAGAGTGAGTTTGTGTGTGTATGGGGGTGGGGGGGATGTGAGAAAACCTGGATTTGTGCAGGAAATAGCCCGACTTGATTATGTAAAGAGTTGTCACTTTGGATGGGCTAGCACCAGCAGGAGAGTGAATTTGCGTGGGGGGGTGGAGGGTGAGAAAACCTGGATTTGTGCTGGAAATGGCCCACCTGATGATCACTTTAGATAAGCTATTACCAGCAGGACAGTGGGGTGGGAGGAGGTATTGTTTCATATTCTCTGTGTATATATAAAGTCTGCTGCAGTTTCCACGGTATGCATCCGATGAAGTGAGCTGTAGCTCACGAAAGCTCATGCTCAAATAAATTGGTTAGTCTCTAAGGTGCCACAAGTACTCCTTTTCTTTTTGCGAATACAGACTAACACGGCTGTTACTCTGAAACCTATTTTTTTTAGAGAATTTCCCGTATATTATGGCAACTTGGAAATATGAAGGCACCTTTAACAAGCATTCATTAATATGTTCTGTCAAGTTTTCTGTTCCAAGGAAAAAGTATGAATCTTCCAAGTTTTCCTGGCATTGCACATGCATTCCTGGTACTAACAGGGAAAAAAACCCACCTCAGCATTCTTTCGGTCATTCATTGAAATGCCAGTGTTTCAGTACTGGTACCTCCTTGAGAGTCAAAGAGGAAGTAGAATGACTTGCCAAACTAATTTTTCATCATAAGTCCACACTAACAATTAATAATCAATAGGACTCTTTTATTTTAAAAAGTTATCACAAGAGCGCCGTTGCATTACAGCATCTGTTTCTTGCCAGACATCCACTTTGTGTTGCTTCCCAAAGGATCTTTGGGAACAGGCCTTTAAATTTCATTTTGGAATTTGTCAGATTTTTAGTGTTGATTTATTTAACTAAATTGTGCATTCATATTTGTATGTACTGAACTGTGTCAAAAATTTTTTAAAGCTAGCACTGTTACTAAATCCATTTTTACTAGGATTTAAAACTCATTTCACTCTGATTTTGCTAGGATTCATATTTTTCATAACAAATAGCCTAATGTGTCTGACTTTTATTTTTGTTTTTAATTAAAAGGAAAAGTGTCTGTATGAGGAAGTGTCAATATTTGTGTTTGGCAGTTCTGTACCATCATTTAGCTGCTCCTTTGGAAGGCACCAGTTCTGCAAATATTTGTGCTGACCTTGAAGCAGGTGAGCAGTCCCACTGATTTCAATGGAGTGAAAGTTAAGCATGTGCAAAAGTGTCTGTAGGATCAGGGGCTATATCTGACAAAGTATAGCCTATTATTATCTTTTGTGTATGGGTTCACTGAAAATTGTGGTTGGTAAGATGATTGCATGGGCAAAAGGGGGTGTTTCACAGGCCAATATTTATATAGTACATCACCATTAAATAGGTGTTTGTGACTCTATTGTCACAACTGATTTAAAACTGAACCTGTAACTTCTATATTTACAATTATACTTTATGTATAAGGCAACGTACAATTATACTTTATGTATAATTATACAATAATTCTATATAAATTATAAAGTATTATAAATTATTATACTTATAATTTATTATAATAAGTTATTATAAATTATTATAATTATACAATTATACTTTATGTATAATGGTGATTTTTATGGTCATAATGGAAATTAAAAGCAAGCTAGTGCCTGGAAAGGAAATTCACAGCTGCATAATAAATAATGAAAGTGTTGTTGTATTAATTAACCCTTTAGAAGTCAAACTTGATAGGATGTGCTAATTAAGGCGTTGGTGTTCAGCAGTGAGAACTCCAAATCAAAGCCCACATGTTTAAACAGAAGTTGGATATAGATTTTTGGGGTGGGGGGAGGGATAGTTTGCTGGGACTTGTGCAGTAGCATAATTACATCCATCTTTCATAATGTTTACATTCTAAATACAAAATGCCCACGGTCAGATTGGAACTCTCTGAAAACCCCATGGAGAAGTCAGGAAATACCTCAAAGTTCTCCTTCCAGAACTTCCTCTGAATTTTTCTGGTGGTGAGTGATGCTGCTTGTCAAAGCAGGGGATTGGACTCTAGAAGAATGCAACCTTGAGATAGTGACAAGGAGGTCAGGACTATCTGAATTGAGGCCATGTGCCATTACACTGCCTACATAGCTCCAGTGTAAACATGTGCTTCACCTGCTGGCTTCTGCCTGTCTCAGAATCCCCTTGAGGAGGCTTCCACAGCCCCTGGAAGCCCCTCTCCAGACTGAATACAGCTGAAGCTCAATCTGGTGATGCTCATGAGCTCTCCAGCCCCACTGAGGGTCTAGGAGAGAGAGGGTTTCTAGTCCTAAGGTGAAAAGGAGGACTTGTGGCACCTTAGAGACTAACAAATTTATCTGAGCATAAGCTTTCATGAGCTGCAGCTCACTTTATCGGGTGCATGCAGTAGAAAATACAGTGGAGAGATTTTGTGTACACAGAGAACATGAAACAATGGGTGTTACCATACAGACTGTAACGAGAGTGATCAGGTGAGGTGAGCTATTACCAGCAGGAGAGGAAAAAAAACTTTGGTAGTGATAATCAAGGTGGGCCATTTCCAGCAGCTGACAAGAACATGTGAGGAATAGTCTGTAAGCAAGGACTGGCCTGTCTCCCAAGATCTGTGAGAGTGATGGGTCATCCTTCAGGATAGGTTGTAGATCCTTGATGATGCGTTGGAGAGGTTTTAGTTGGGGGCTGAAGGTGATGGCTAGTGGCGTTCTGTTGTTTTCTTTGTTGGGCCTGTCCTGTAGTAGGTGACTTCTGGGTACTCTTCTGGCTCTGTCAATTTGTTTCTTCATTTCAGCAGGTGGGTATTGTAGTTATAAGAATGCTTGATAGAGATCTTGTAGATGTTTGTCTCTGTCTGAGGGGTTGGAGCAAATGTGGTTGTATTGTAGAGCTTGGCTGTAGACACTGGATTGTGTGGTGTGGTCTGGATGAAAGCTTGAGGCATGTAGGTAGGAATAGCGGTCAGTAGGTTTCCGGTATAGGGTGGTGTTTATGTGATCATTGCTTATTAGCACCGTAGTGTCCAGGAAGTGGATCTCTTGTGTGGACTGGTCCAGGCTGAGGTTGATGGTGGGATGGAAATTGTTGAAATCATGGTGGAATTCCTCAAGGGCTTCTTTTCCATGGGTCCAAATGATGATGTCATCAATGTAGCACAAGTAGAGTAGGGGCATTAGGGGACGAGAGCTGAGGAAGCGTTCTAAATCAGTCATAACAATGTTGGCATGCTGTGGGGCCATGCGGGTATGCATAGCAGTGCCACTGATTTGAAGGTATACATTGTCCCCAAATGTGAAATAGTTATGGGTGAGGTCCAAGTCACAAAGTTCAGCCACCAGGTTTGCTGTGACATTATTGGGGATACTGTTCCTAATGGCTTGTAGTCTGTCTTTGTGTGGAATGTTGGCGTAGAGGGCTTCTACATCCATAGTGGCCAGGATGGTGTTTTCAGGAAGATCACTGATGGATTGTAGTTTCCTCAGGAAGTTAGTGATGTCTTGAAGATAGCTGGGAGTGCTGGTAGCGTAGGGCCTGAGGAGGGAGTCTACATAGCTAGACAGTCCTGTTGTCTGGGTGCCTATGCCTGAGATGATGGGGCGTCCAGGATTTCCAGGTTTATGGATCTTGGGTAGCAGATAGAATACCCCAGGTCGGAGTTCTAGGGGTGTGTCTGTGTGGATTTGTTGTTGTGCTTTTTCAGGGAGTTTCTTGAGCAGATGGTGTAGTTTCTTTTGGTAACCCTCAGTGGGATCAAAGGGTAATGGCTTGTAGAAAGTGGTGTTGGAGAGCTGCCTAGTAGCCTCTTGTTCATATTCCGACCTATTCATGATGACAACAGCACCTCCTTTGTCAGCCTTTTTGATTGATGTCAGAATTGTTTCTGAGGCTGTGGATGGCATTGTGTTCTGCATGGCTGAGGTTATGGGGCAAGTGATGCTGCTTTTCCACAATTTCAGCCCGTGCACGTCAGCGGAAGCACTCTATGTAGAAATCTAGTCTGTTGTTTCGACCCTCAGAAGCAGTCCACCCAGAATCCATTGTTTCATGTTCTCTGTGTATATAAAATCTCCCCACTGTATTTTCTGTTGCATGCATCCGATGAAGTGAGCTGTAGCTCACGAAAGCTTAAGCTCAAATAAATTTGTTGTCTCTAAGGTGCCACAAGTACTCCTTTTCTTTTTGCGAATACAGACTAACACGGCTGCTACTCTGAAACTAGTCTTATGGTGGCAGCTTGCGTGAGTCTCTCTGCATTGAGCTGAGTTTCCCACGTAATGCACTAGCATGATGCACTATTTTGGGTTCACAACACTGTAGGGGAAATGTATTGCCCAACTATTTTAGTCTTTATATATAACAGGAAACTGTATAAATTGGCGTCCAGGTTGTTGCCTCCTGATCTGTGCACCAAGGAGACTACATATGGACCTGATCTCTCTCCCCCCCATGGAGAGGTCAGGGCAGGTGCTGCTGCAACAGCATGTCTTCCAGGATCTGTTTGGGGTAGTGGATGGGAGTGGAAAGGCACGGGGCTGGTAGTAAGCTGCCCACATTGGCTGGGGCTGTGAAAACCTGCTCTGCCCCCAAATGGCCCTGCAGAGATTAGCATGGGGCTATATTGCCTTGTCTTCATAGATTCCAAGGCCAGAAGGCACCTTTGTGATCAGCTAGTTTGACCTCCTGCATAACACAGGCCATAGAACTTCTCTGAAATAATTCCTATATGAGCTAGAACATATCTTCTATAAAAACGCCCAAATCTGCTGTTACCTTTTCTGAAGGGGCTTTTCTGTACTTCTCCCCTAAGGGGTCTCCTAGAGGCAGCTGGGGACAGTGGAGGTCCTGATGGTGTGGTTTCATTGGAACTGCATTTCCAGGGAGCAGAAGGAGGTTCTAGAGAGGCTTCCATGCCTAGGGATACCTTGGGATCTACATAGCTTGGGGGCAGGCTTGCAATCCATTTGGCCAAAGGAAAAGCAGGTCCCTTTCACTGATGGGATCATGTGTGGGAAAGTCCACAAGGGGATCCTTGAAAAGCTTTCCTCCTCCCCAAATCCTCTGGGCATTCCCACAGGAGGGGGCAAGATAGCCCTGTATTCTTATAGTATTCAAACCAATAGGAGTTGAGAGCTCTTACCCTCTCATGTGACTGGGCCCTTACAAAAGATAACAGACACATAGCTAGCAAAAGTGTTGAGTGGCCATGCCAGGAGCATGGCATCTGGCACTGCCATGGTAAGAATGAGGACAGACCATGCTCCTGGGGAAGGAACGGGGGGCCCTGAAAAGTGAATGGAGGAAAAGGCTAGCTCATTTTAAATGTCAAAATATACTTTCCCGAGTCTGAAAGCAGATAGTTTTGATGGGAATGGATATTGTACAACTCCAGTCTCACACCTGGAATGAGGCAGCTCTGTAGGAATCACTCCTTTGTTAATATAATCTTTGCAATCCAAACTCAGGCAGTAATCCCATTGGAGACACTAGGAAATAACCTCATTGCAGACCATGGGAGTTTTTCTGGAGTCACAACTGCAGCACTGGGCTTTTAATTTTTTCTAATAAAATTTTATTTGCACTTTGTTCTTGCTCTGTTAGGATTGTTGCAGCGAAAACATACATTTTTAGCTCCAGAAATGCCTCTTTGTTTCTCGCTCAGCCATAATATTGGTCCTGGCCTGCTGAGGAGCAAGCCTCGGGGGGCCATTTTTGAAGCTATGAAAGCTTCATTTTCTAGTGCAAAAATCCTGTTTGATCATAAAGCGCAAGCGGCCTCATTCAGCTAAAAAGCTGATGAAGCCCAAGAGAAACGTATTTTGTCTACAGAATAAATCAAGAATTCTGTAAGCTTTTAAATTTTTAAAAGCTGCTTTCCGGGAGAAAAAATAGATATTCCTCCCTCTGGTGAGGAAAGTGATGTAGTACACAAAATGTTAAGCATATTAAGATACATCTGTAATATTTTCTGTTAAATTTAAAGAGTACAACACAAGAACACTGATGTCCTATTCTATAGACCTATTGAAAGATCTCATAATATCACAAACCACTGAAACTTTGAATGCCTACTTTGCTATCACCCCAACCCCAACGGATTATTATGAATCTGCGTAATATATCTTCTCGGAGCTCTGCAACAAAACTACATCCCATCCCATCATGAACCCATCTGCATGAGCACTCTTTTGAGTATGAACATTTCTCTACAATTGCTAGAAGCTCCTCAATTGTATCTAAAGAGTGAAGTCAGGTGTCTTCATGTTTGAAGCCTGAATATTAATGACAATTTGTATTGTCTACCCCCCCCATTTTGCATCAAGGATTTTATTCAAGTTTACAACTGAAGACAAAGCATATAAAACACCTCAGTAAAATATTGTGGTATTTTTGTGAGTACATTTGTCATTGCAGATATCCATGTTTGTTATCTGAGTGATACTTATTTCTGTTTACATTACTTTCTGAAAGCCACAAAGGAAATAGATAATGTACAATAAGTCTTGAGGTCCAGATGTTATGATGATTTTTGTAGAGTAACCTTTAAATGAAGCACAACTGGTATCAGATAGTGGCATTTAATAAAACTTACAATGCAAATAATTGTTCTAAATCTGGCTTTGTTTTGCCTTTAGTGCAGTATAACTAGGGCCCTACCAAATTTACTGCCATGAAAAACATGTCACAGACCATGAAATCTGGTCTCCCACTCCATGAAATATGGCTTTGTGTGCTTTTACCCTGTGCTAAACTGATTTCATGGGAAGACCAGCATTTCTCAAATTGGAGGTCCTGACCCAAAAGGGAGTTGCAGGAGGGTCGCAAGATTATTTTAGGGGGGGTCACAATATTGCCACCCTTACTTTTGTGCTGCCTTCAGAGCTGGGCAGCCGGAGAGTGGCAGCTGTTGGCCAGGCGTCCAGTTCCGAAGGCAGCGCCCTGCCAGCAGCAGCGCAGAAGTAAGGGTGGCAATTCCATACCATGCCGTCCCTTACTTCTGCGCTGCTGCTGGCAGCGGCTCTGCCTTCAGAGATGGGCTCTTGGCCAGAAACTGCCGCTCTCCAGCTGCCCAGCACCCCTGCCAGCAGCAGCGCAGAAGTAAGGGAAGCAGTACCGCAACATACCCTCCCCCTCAACTCTTTTATGAGTCAGGACCCCTACAATTACAACACCCTGAAATTTCAGATTTAAATAGCTGAAATCATGAAATTTACGATTTTTAAATTCCTATGACCGTGAAATTGACCAAAATGGGCTGTGAATTTGGTAGGGCCCTAAGTATAATCAGGGAGATTATGGAACTGTGTCCTGTTAGGACTAATTCCTGCAGTAAGTTTAGTTTTTTCACATTGACTTGATCGATTATACTCTTAGCTTCTGTCTTCAGATCCATTCTCCACATGGAATAAGCTTCCACATAGGTCAATCCTTGTTTTCCTTTTAAAAACTGTATCTTATTTGCCTTCCTTCCTGCCCCATCGTTCTGCCAATCTACAAAATACTTGAGAGCATTGACTTGGGAAGTAAGGGTGGTGTTCTTAATTAATTCCTCAAACTGCCCAGTTAAATTGACAGCTTTCACAAGTCTTTCACCCAACAGGCTCAGGTATCTAAATAAAGCTATATGGGATTGTTTGAGGAAAAAGATCATTGTGGCATTGAATAATATTACCCGTTGCAGTTTTTAAATCTATGATACTGCAGTGTTTTCTGCTGTGAAAGCTCTGGGGGAAAATGCAATTAGTTTCTGTTTAAGCCTACAAGAAATCAGTGCTGAAATAATCAGTTTGTACTTGAAATCAAAACCTGGCGCTATTGAGGGAGTCCACAGAAAACCTCTCCTGTGGCAGTTACACCTGTGGGGTGTATGTGAGGAAGGATCTATGTTAATGGCAGGAGGAGTGACTGGATGGCTATGGAGTGAGAACAAACAGGGCATTGTTACTTCTTGGCTGCTTTCATGCAGGAAAGGGAAATGGATTTTTTTAAGAAGATGTCATTTTTGGAATCAAAGCCATCATTCTGCAGGAGAAAATGGATTCTGTGTCTCTAGCACAGCACACCATGAATGTAGAGATCAATTGGTAAAACTGTGTGTATTGACTTAGCAAAATTGTACTAGTTCCTATCACTGTATTGTCATGAGCAGGCTTATTTCACTTTAACCCTAGTCTTACTGCTGGCTCTAAAATATAATGTTCGTTATTTCTGTTAATAAATCAGCACAAATGATAGTGTCATCTGGTACAGTTCTGTTAGCATATCCAGAATGAGCCCATCTTTCAGGGGGCTAAGCAACTTTCCCATAAAGAATTGCCCTTGCTTAAAAATTTGGGGGTCTAGGATCACTTTGATTCATACGAATAACTTGCACCATCACAAGCTGGAGTTCCATATATATGTCCAACATGGATGGATGGGAGAACAAGTAGAAATTCTCAGTCTAAATAAAATAAGTTGGGCTGGGGGAAGGAAAACGAAGGATATGCTCATTGCTTTGGATGCTTTGATTCATTCTGCCCTGTTTTACCTATATTCTGAAACAAGGTGGGATAATGGGGCAGATCTTTAGCTGGTGTAAACTGCCATAGCTCAGTTGAAGTTAGTTGATCTGTCCTAAAGAGCAGAATAAGAGAATACTGCAAGTCGTGCTACCCTGGTAGCACTATTCTGAGCCCGTGACACTAAAAGTTTTTACCTGTATGACAAAACAGGAATGTCAGAAATCTAGACCAAATATGAATAAACAGACTTCTCAGTCCAACAGGTCTAGAAGTAGAGTGTGTGAAAGCATTTCACATTAAAATATCTCACTACATTTGTATTTAGCATGACAAGAATTCAGCAATGTTAATTTTAGCTGATTTATTTTTAGTTAGCTTATAATAATCTACAGACTTCATTCATTTTCCTAGATGATATTTCAAATATAAGCAAAGTTTTGGATTTTTCTACTAAATATTGCATCAGGAGAGAGTGCAACTAGGCGAAGGTTTAAATATTATCTGTTTTACAGTGAATGTTTGGGATGTGTTTTTATTATTTCAATGTACACACAAAGGATGATAGCAAGAAAATCCAGTGTGCCTAGGAAGACAAATGGTGTAGATTTCTTGTTTTTCTTTTCTCTGCAGCAAGTGATCTTAGTTGGAAACCCCGAGCAGTTTTCAGCTTAAACGCTACTGGAAAGTGATCACTAACTTCCAGAGCCTGCGAAGTTGAAAAAAAATATATTCACAGTGGGTAGCACAAACCACAGCTCTAGTTGGATACGAGTATTCTTCCCTTCGTGTCCTATTCCTGTGCTGTTGTGCAGTGCTGCTATGCATTGTTAGCTATCTGCCATATTCTATTCTAGGGGTGGCTGCATTTCAGTGGTAGGTGAAGTGATTCCTGTGAAAGTAAAGGTTTTATACCTGGAAATGAAGCTAAGACTGTTTTTATAAATAGGGCCATAGTTGGTTGCTTTATGTGTCTGTTTGCTGGACATCGAAACATTACTGTTTCTCTTCAAGACAGAGTACCAGTAGACAGTGAGTTGTCTTACAGGAGCTCTGCCATTATGCCTCACCATTCCAAAAAGACCTTTCCCACTCTATTGTGATATGCTAACCCACTGTGCTTTTAGCAGGTACATTTAACCAGACAACTACGGAAGCTGAGAGTCCTCTCTTGGAGCCAGCTGCTAGATTGGCTTACAGAGATGTAGCACATTGCCTCTGTGGATTGGAAGACAATTTATTCAACATGTACCATCCAAAATCAGAATATTCTTTATTTGGCAAACTCATTATTTAAGCACTGCATATGGTCCTGCAATGAAAAACCAAAAAGGAAGCCATACCTGCTCTTCAGTCATTCCAAAGGCCTTTTGAAAACCAATGATATCAGCTGAGTTTGGGACAACAGCACTGATGAGCTTTTCACCCTGGATCACAATTCTAAAAGAAGCGAAGAGTCATTCAGAGGTGGCTAATGCTCCTAGACATGTGTCCGATTTTGAAGATTTAAAAAAAAAAAGTAACTATGTTGTGTGGTGAGTGCTTGAGTGATTTAGCAAAATAATGACACGATAATGGAGTAACCAACACCAGGGTTTCTTTAGTGCAACGCTGGCCATTCCCAATGTCTCTGTGGTACTCCCTCCATCTCACGTGACCTAGTATCCTGCAAATACCTTACCAGGCATAGTGCTTTCTACCTTGAGGATCCTCACTGAATGTTTCTCAAGTCAATTGTTACCTGTCGTATGCACAGTTTGTGCTGTTCCTAACTGTTGTGTCATTTTTGTCACCAATTAGCCACACAAACTCTGAGTGAGTTCTCAGCCTGATGTTCTTCCAGTGCTTCTTTGGAACATAACCACAGCCAGCATTGAAGTCCCCCAGGAAGATGAAGTTCTGAAAGGCAGGATTGTAAGACACAAGCTAAATTATCAGCAATAAATCCTCAAAGACACCATTTTAAAAATTCCAGTGAAGACAGAGATGGATGCTTAAAATATATAGATCAGCGATACTCAGACCTCAGTGGTTCAGGAGCCAAACTAGCGATCAACATTACCCAAAAGAGCCACAGTCATGTGAATTCATTGTTTCATTTACTATAGTACTATTCTTAGTTAAACAGTATGATGGGAAATATATAATTATTCTCACAGCAACATGACTGAGCAAGTATTATTATTTTATCATACAATTGGTTAATAACATAGTAAAAGCATCCTGATTGGTTAATAACTTAGACTGGTTAATAATTTAAATCACACAGTGTTTTAATATCATGTGCTGCGGTGAGCCACAGGAGGCATATTAAAGAGCCACTTGTGGCTCGTAAGCCTCCGTCTGAGTATTACTGAAATAGATACGATTAATACAGAGGGTCTGATCCTGCTTCCACTGAAGTCATCAGACCGGCTATACCACCCCAGCTATAACTCCAGTGATGTCCACAGATTGCATAAAGGATGAATTTGGCTTAGAAGTAATCCTAACATTGATTTACTAGTTATATTATGTATTTATTACAGTAGTGTCCGATGACACTAGATTCAAATTCCAAACTCCTTGCTCAGATCTGGTCCATTATGGAAAGACTGAAATTGCAAACTCTGCTCCAAACCAATATTTGCATGGGTAGGAGGTTCAGATCTATAGGTGTGATTTGGCCTGACATCTAATTAGATATAAAGAATCTTTAAATACCTGTTTGTTATTACTTAGGAAGTAAGCGTGTGTGTGGGTGTGTGTGTGTGTGTGTGTGAGAGAGAGAGAGAGAGAGAGAAAGAAAGAAAGGAATGGGATTTTTTTTCAACGTTGGCATATAGTTTAAAAGAAAAAAAAATCCACCATCCTATTTGCAGAGCCCATATTTCACTGTACAAAGATATACAGAGATTTAAATATACATATAGGTTTCTTTCTGAACAGCAGCTGTAATTTTTATTCTGGGAGTTTCATTGGCAGATATTCCATCTCTGAGAACAGAACACTTGTAAGTAATGTGGTGAGCAGAGGGCTGGAAATGAAAGCAGCAAAGCAAGCTGGGAAAGTTTTTTCAGAATGCTTATTTTCTTTAGATTTGGTGTTGGAGCCAAACTATATGTTGTTTAATTGGCCCCAAATAATATTTAAGAACCCACATCTTTTGCATTGTGCACATGATGAGCCCAGTTCTTGATGCCACTTAAACTGTGTCTCCAAAATAGACATTTCAAAGAGCAATAAAGAAAAGCGTTCTGTGTCCTGCAAAATGTTTGTCTGTGCGTAGCTTTACAAATGTCAGATAAGCACGTATGTAAGTGTTTGCCTGTGTGTGTATCTGTGCAGATTCAGAACTTATACACAACTTAGGAGGACGCTTTCAGCAACTGGGTTTCATTTGACTGTTAGACACAGTTACAATGTTAGATCCAAGTATCAGAGGGATAGCCGTGTTAGTCTGGATCTGTAAAAGCAGCAAAGAGTCCTGTGGCACCTTATAGACTAGCAGACGTATTGGAGCATAAGCTTTCATGGGTGAATACCCACTTCGTCGGATGCATGAGATACAGTAATGCACGCTATGGGAGATGCAGGGAGGCTCAGTCCAGACTTCTCATACACTTTCGATGGGCTCTAAACTTGCTGGATTCTTCAGTGGGTGAATGGACAGGGTGCAGTGCAGGGAGGGACATGAGAGCTGGAGCAGAGAGCTCATTAAAGATGTTTGCCCCTTTAAAAAGCTTGGGATGCCGGAGTACTCTGTCCACCCACATAAAGAAAACATAGTGGAGATCAAAGAGAGATGCAACAACAATGGCTAAAGGTACGAGATATTGCCAAAGCTACTGTTGGTAAGGAAAGTATTAGAAGCGACTTAGTTGATGTTCTGAATGATGAAGGTTATAATGGAAAGTGCTGTTTTCTATTTACCCTGTCTCATAATAGCAGAACGAGGGAGCCATCAATGAAAGGTCAGTGAATTTAGAGCAAATATCACCATCCCACAGCATACTTTATTCTCGCTGTAGTATTCATTGCCACATGGTGTAATCAGGTAATGAGGATGAATATTAAAAATAGTATCAGATGTTTTTATGCCCATTAATAACATTTGTGGCTATATACGGTCAACTAATGAGGATTTCAACTCGTTGTCTCCGGGGATCAGGGAGGAATTTTCCACCCCAGTGTATAGCATTGGACCATTGGTTTAGGTACATTGTGCATTTGTTTCTTTCTCTGAAATGTTATATATGGCTCATTGCTGGGGACAGGATACCACAGTAGATTAGGCAATGAGCTAAACTTCCGTGTCAAGTATAGTGAACCTTATTCTGATCTCAGAGTCTTTGGTTTTACAATGGTGTAGATCTATGGACTTCAATGAAGTCATTCCTGATTTACACCAGTTTAAAAAGAGATCAGAACCAGGATCTCTAACTATGCCAGGAAATCACTCTCTACTATGTCAGTACCAGGGTGGTGGGAGAGAGAGAAGAACAAACATAGAGCAGAAATTGATACATTTGCTTTTCCTGGAGGATATTCTGTGTCTCCGAAGTAAGATAGTGGTCAATAAGTTCCTGGTATGGCAACACCATTTTCAGGTAATTGTCACTTTTGAAACTCCATCTGTTTAATTACCTGTGGTAAGGTTGGCCTGGTTAGACTGACTTTGAACTAGATTGCAGTTGTGCATTCTCAGGAGCAGAACACAAGGGTGAGGGAGAAGACACTTTAAGAAGCACACTTTCTACAGAGACATCCGATTTACTGATCAGAAAGTGTAGAACTATATGGGTATGTCTACACTATGGAATAAGGTCGAATTTATAGAAGTCGGTTTTTTAGAAATCGGTTTTATAAATTCGAGTGTGTGTGTCCCCACAGAAAATGCTCTAAGTGCATTAAGTGCATTAACTCGGCGGAGCGCTTCCACAGTACCGAGGCAAGCGTCGACTTCCGGAGCGTTGCACTGTGGGTAGCTATCCCACAGTTCCCGCAGTCTCCGCTGCCCATTGGAATTCTGGGTTGAGATCCCAATGCCTGATGGGGCTAAAACATTGTCGCGGGTGGTTCTGGGTACATATCGTCAGCCCCCCGTTCCCTCCCTCCCCCCGTGAAAGCAAGGGCAGACAATCATTTCGCGCCTTTTTTCCTGAGTTACCTGTGCAGACGCCATACCATGGCAAGCATGGAGCCCGCTCAGGCTATGTCTCACCCTATGTTTCCTGGGTGCTGGCAGACGCGGTACGGCATTGCTACACAGTAGCAGCAACCCCTTGCCTTGTGGCAGCAGACGGTACAGTACGACTGGTAGCCGTCATCGTCATGTCTGAGGTGCTCCTGGTCGCCTCTGTGAGGTCGATCAGGAGCGCCTGGGCAGACATGGGCACAGGGACTAAATTTGGAGTGACTTGACCAGGTCATTCTCTTTAGTCCTGCAGTCAGTCCTATTGAACCGTCTTATGGTGAGCGGGCAGGCGATATGGACTGCTAGCAGTCGTACTGTACCATCTTCTGCCGAGCAGCCATGAGATGTGGATGCCATGCAGTCCTTCTGCACCGTCTGCTGCCAGCCAAAGATGTAAAAGATAGATGGAGTGGGTCAAAACAAGAAATAGACCAGATTTGTTTTGTACTCATTTGCTTCCCCCCCTCCCCTGTCTAGGGGACTCATTCTTCTAGATCACACTGCAGTCACTTACAGAGAAGGTGCAGCGAGGTAAATCTAGCCATGTATCAATCAGAGGCCAGGCTAACCTTCTTGCTCCAATAAGGACAATAACTTAGGTGCACCATTTCTTATTGGAACCCTCCGTGAAGTCCTGCCTGAAATACTCCTTGATGTAAAGCCACCCCCTTTGTTGATTTTAGCTCCCTGAAGCCAACCCTGTAAGCGCCCCTCCCTCCGTCAGAGCAATGGCAAACAATTGGGCATCTGAGAGTGCTGTCCAGAGCAGTCACAATGGAGCACTCTGATGGGGCTAAAACATTGTCGCGGGTGGTTCTGGGTACATGTCGTCAGGCCCCCGTTCCCTCCCTGCCTCCGTGAAAGCAAGGGCAGACAATCATTTCGCGCCTTTTTTCCTGAGTTACCTGTGCAGACGCCATACCACAGCAAGCATGGAGCCCGCTCAGGTAACCGTCACCCTATGTTTCCTGGGTGCTGGCAGACGCGGTACGGCTTTGCTGCACAGTAGCAGCAACCCCTTGCCTTCTGGCAGCAGACGGTGCAATACGACTGGTAGTCGTCCTCATCGTGTCCGAGGTGCTCCTGGCCGCGTCGGCTGGGAGCGCCTGGGCAGACATGGGCGCAGGGACTAAATTTGGAGTGACTTGACCAGGTCATTCTCTTTAGTCCTGCAGTCAGTCCTATTGAACCGTCTTATGGTGAGCGGGCAGGCGATACGGACTGCTAGCAGTCGTACTGTACCATCTTCTGCCAGGCAGGCAAGAGATGAGGATTGCTAGCAGTCGTATTGCACCATCTTCTGCCAGGCAGGCAAGAGATGGGGATGGCTAGCAGTCGTACTGTACCATCTTCTGCCGAGCAGCCATGAGATGTGGATGGCATGCAGTCCTTCTGCACCGTCTGCTGCCAGCCAAAGATGTAAAAGATAGATGGAGTGGGTCAAAACAAGAAATAGACCAGATTTGTTTTGTACTCATTTGCCTCCTCCCCTGTCTAGGGGACTCATTCCTCTAGGTCACTCACAGAGAAGGTGCAGCGAGGTAAATCTAGCCATGTATCAATCAGAGGCCAGGCTAACCTCCTTGTTCCAATAACAACGATAACTTAGGTGCACCATTTCTTATTGGAACCCTCCGTGCAGTCCTGCCTGAAATACTCCTTGATGTATAGGCACCCCCTTTGTTGATTTTAGCTCCCTGAAGCCAACCCTGTAAGCCGTGTCGTCAGTCGCCCCTCCCTCCGTCAGAGCAACGGCAGACAATCGTTCCGCGCCTTTTTTCTGTGCGGACGCCATACCACGGCAAGCATGGAGCCCGCTCAGCTCACTTTGGCAATTAGGAGCACATTAACCACCACACGCATTATCCAGCAGTATATGCAGCACCAGAACATGGCAACGCGATACCGGGCGAGGAGGCGACGTCAGCGCGGTCCCGTGAGTGATCAGGACATGGACACAGATTTCTCTGAAAGCATGGGCCCTGACAATGCATGCATCATGGTGCTAATGGGGCAGGTTCATGCTGTGGAACGCCGATTCTGGGCTCGGGAAACAAGCACAGACTGGTGGGACCGCATAGTGTTGCAGGTCTGGGACGATTCCCAGTGGCTACGAAACTTTCGCATGCGTAAGGGCACTTTCATGGAACTTTGTGACTTGCTTTCCCCTGCCCTGAAGCGCATGAATACCAAGATGAGAGCAGCCCTCACAGTTGAGAAGCGAGTGGCGATAGCCCTGTGGAAGCTTGCAACGCCAGACAGCTACCGGTCAGTTGGGAATCAATTTGGAGTGGGCAAATCTACTGTGGGGGCTGCTGTGATGCAAGTAGCCCACGCAATCAAAGATCTGCTGATATCAAGGGTAGTGACCCTGGGAAATGTGCAGGTCATAGTGGATGGCTTTGCTGCAATGGGATTCCCTAACTGTGGTGGGGCTATAGACGGAACCCATATCCCTATCTTGGCACCGGAGCACCAAGCCGCCGAGTACATAAACCGCAAGGGGTACTTTTCGATAGTGCTGCAAGCTCTGGTGGATCACAAGGGACGTTTCACCAACATCAACGTGGGATGGCCGGGAAAGGTGCATGATGCTCGTATCTTCAGGAACTCTGGTCTGTTTCAAAAGCTGCAGGAAGGGACTTTATTCCCAGACCAGAAAATAACTGTTGGGGATGTTGAAATGCCTATATGTATCCTTGGGGACCCAGCCTACCCCTTAATGCCATGGCTCATGAAGCCATACACAGGCAGCCTGGACAGTGGTCAGGAGCTGTTCAACTACAGGCTGAGCAAGTGCAGAATGGTGGTAGAATGTGCATTTGGACGTTTAAAGGCGCGCTGGCGCAGTTTACTGACTCGCTTAGACCTCAGCGAAACCAATATTCCCACTGTTATTACTGCTTGCTGTGTGCTCCACAATATCTGTGAGAGTAAGGGGGAGACGTTTATGGCGGGGTGGGAGGTTGAGGCAAATCGCCTGGCTGCTGGTTACGCGCAGCCAGACACCAGGGCGGTTAGAAGAGCACAGGAGGGCGCGGTACGCATCAGAGAAGCTTTGAAAAACAGTTTCATGACTGGCCAGGCTACGGTGTGAAAGTTCTGTTTGTTTCTCCTTGATGAACCCCCCCCGCCCCTTGGTTCACTCTACTTCCCTGTAAGCTAACCATCCTCCCCTCCTCCCTTTAATCATTGCTTGCAGAGCCAATAAAGTCATTGTTGCTTCACATTCATGCATTCGTTATTCATTCATCACACAAATAGGGGGATGACTACCAAGGTATCCCAGGAGGGGTGGTGGAGGAGGGAAGGAAAATGCCACACAGCACTTTAAGCACAGCACTTTAAAAGTTTACAACTTTAAAATTTATTGAATGACAGCCTTCTTTTTTTTGGGCAATCCTCTGTGGTGGAGTGGCTGGTTGGCCGGAGGCCCCCCCACCGCGTTCTTGGGCGTCTGGGTGTGGAGGCTATGGAACTTGGGGAGGAGGGCGGTTGGTTACAGAGGGGCTGCAGTGGCAGTCTGTGCTCCAGCTGCCTTTGCTGCAGCTCAACCATACACTGGAGCATACTGGTTTGGTCCTGCAGCAGCCTCAGCATTGAATCCTGCCTCCTCTCATCACGCTGCCGCCACCTTTGAGCTTCAGCCCTGTCTTCAGCCCGCCACTTACTCTCTTCAGCCCTCCACCTCTCCTCCCGGTCATTTTGTGCTTTCCTGCACTCTGACATTATTTGCCTCCACGCATTCGTCTGTGCTCTGTCAGTGTGGGAGGACAGCATGAGCTCGGAGAACATTTCATCGCGAGTGCGTTTTTTTTTCTTTCTAAGCTTCACTAGCCTCTGGGAAGGAGAAGATCCTGTGATCATTGAAACACATGCAGCTGGTGGAGAAAAAAAAAGGGACAGCGGTATTTAAAAAGACACATTTTATAAAACAGTCGCTACACTCTTTCAGGGTAAACCTTGCTGTTAACATTACATACATAGCACATGTGCTTTCGTTACAAGGTCGCATTTTGCCTCCTCCCACCGCGTGAACGGATTTTGGTTGAATGCCAGCAAACATACACTGCAATGCTTTGTTCTACAGTGATTCCCCAGTACGTGTTGCTGGCCTGGAGTGGTAAAGTGTCCTACCATGAAGGACGAAATAAGGCTGCCCTCCCCAGAAACCTTTTGCAAAGGCAGAACCGCAAATGCCAGGGCAAAGTAATCCTTTCACATGCTTGCTTTTAAACCATGTATAGCATTTTAAAAGGTACACTCACCAGAGGTCCCTTCTCCGCCTGCTGAGTCCAGGAGGCAGCCTTGGGTGGGTTCGGGGGGTACTGGCTCCAGGTCTAGGGTGAGAAACAGTTCCTGGCTGTCGGGAAAACCGGTTTCTCCGCTTGCTTGCTGTGAGCTATCTACAACCTCCTCATCATCATCTTCTTCGTCCCCAAAACCTACTTCCGTATTGCCTCCATCTCCATTGAAGGAGTCAAACAACACGGCTGGGGTAGTGGTGGCTGAACCCCCTAAAATGGCATGCAGCTCATCATAGAAGCGGCATGTTTGGGGCTCTGACCCAGAGCGGCTGTTCGCCTCTCTGGTTTTCTGGTAGGCTTGCCTCAGCTCCTTCAGTTTCACGCGGCACTGCTTCGGGTCCCTGTTATGGCCTCTGTCCTTCATGCCCTGGGAGATTTTCACAAAGGTTTTGGCATTTCGAAAACTGGAACGGAGTTCTGATAGCACGGATTCCTCTCCCCAAACAGCGATCAGATCCCGTACCTCCCGTTCGGTCCATGCTGGAGCTCTTTTGCGATTCTGGGACTCCATCATGGTCACCTCTGCTGATGAGCTCTGCATGGTCACCTGCAGCTTGCCACGCTGGCCAAACAGGAAATGAGATTCAAAAGTTCGCGGTTCTTTTCCTGTCTACCTGGCCAGTGCATCTGAGTTGCGAGCGCTGTCCAGAGCGGTCAGAATGGAGCACTCTGGGATAGCTCCCGGAGGCCAATACCATCGAATTGTGTCCACAGTACCCCAAATTCGAGCCGGCAACGTCGATTTAAGCGCTAATCCACTTGTCAGGGGTGGAGTAAGGAAATCGATTTTAAGAGCCCTTTAAGTCGAAATAAAGGGCTTCATTGTGTGGACGGGTGCAGGTTTAAATCGATTTAACGCTGCTAAATTCGACCTAAAGTCCTAGTGTAGACCAGGGCTATGAAAATGTGTCAGTTTCTTAACAACTGCATCAACAGTTTTGAAATCACGAGCCTCATAATGTTGGCACCAAAATGATTCAATGTCACTACATTCTTTCTGTCTCAAATCTATGTTTAGCGGTATAAATATGTGAGCTTACTGATGACTCACCTTAGATTTCCAGCGCTGTTTGACATCTAAATACACATCATAAAGCTCATCAATTTCCCGCACAGCTGTTTCAGGTGTGGTGTGCTGAGGGATTATCACGAATTCTTTAACAACTTTTAAACAAAGCAAATTCACAGGGAAAAAGGTTAAATGATTTTTAATCTTTATAAAAATAATTATCAAGATAAGAAAAAGCAGTTTGAAATGAAAATGTGTGGTGTTTAATAAAAATACTTTGTTCGTACAACTTTTTATACTGAGGAATGTAGTTAGTCTGAGGACGAATGATAGCCTGTATCATTAAGCATCTTATCTTAAGCACATTAGCCCCTGGTGTCTGTCAGACTAATGGATCTGACATTTCAACTGACATGAAAGTGTACAAAATGTTTTTCCATTATGGAAAAATCTCTCTTAAATGGGCGCTGTGTGCAGCATTCGTGATCACGGTGATAGGAATTCCAGCAGGTGAGCTATTAAGTCTGGTTCCTGCAAGCTGTTGAGCACTCAGGCTCTGATCCAACAGAACACTTAGGCACACAAAATAATCCCATTGACTCCAATGGAGTCACTCACATGCATAAAATTAAGTGTTTGCTTAAGTACTCTACTGGATCAGGACAAGTGCTCAGCACCTTGTATATCTGAACTTTAATAGTCCAGCTGCTAGATTTTCATTCAAAAGACCGTGATCACTAACCTGACATATATTGCACATTTTAGGGTTTTACATAATGGAAAACCCATTTTTGTATGTTTTCCTTTCAGTTGAAAAGGATACAGCATAAGGTTGCAATATTCTTCTCCAAGTACTTATTTCTGGTTTTAGCCAAATTTTAATAGAAGGATTGCACTTAGTTCCCCACTTCTATCTATTTTGCTCTTTAGAATATGATGTCAATTTGTGTTACTGGACCTATAAGGAAATGAGAGCCCTATGGACAACCAGTACCAATACTAACTTTGATTGTTGCATCATCAGCACAAATCACATTTATATCATATCAACAGAAACCTAAATATGTGGGAGACCTAGGTCCAGTTTGTATTTCTGAGGAAGTCAATCACTGATGACCTTTTTCTTCTCTGCCTCTGATGGCTAGGGGAGTTAGAGCTTTATCCTCAGATATGTTGAGCCTCTGATAATGTCCATGAGACAGGCGTGTGCTCCATGTCTTATGGAATTATGCCCTGCAATGTGAACTCTATCCTACTAAGAAATAGGGCCTTCAGATTGGGATTTCTGCCCTTTTTACCCACTTCATGTTGCCCAGTGGAAGGGATGACATGGCCCCGTGTAGTGAAGTTTCCTTCCAAGTCTGCAAACTTGTCAACAATCTTACAATTAAAGTAGGTTCTAAATACCAAAATCCAAGCTTCGTATGAGGATAAGCCTAGCTATCTCAGACTCCTACAGCAAGCTACCCAAATCCTGAGATACCCTATGTGTAGTGAAACTTGACTTCATTCATTATTTTCTCATTTTATAAAAACTTTGAGAGAGGACAATAAGATCTTGGCAACTTCTCACCAGTTTTTGGAGACTTGAACCAGACAACAAAGGGTTCTCTAGAAAAAGCATCTACATCTCCAGGCTGAATATCTGGATACTGATAGGTTTCCTTCACTGACACTACATTTGATCTGCAAAGTAATTTAACCCATCAATAGAATATTAGATATCACATTTACTAATAGTTTGGTCATGTCAGTTCACTTTGTAATTTCTTGGCTAGTAGCAAAAGCTACATTACACTGCAGTTGTGAAGACTTAATAAAATTCCTATTCAATATGTCAGTAGAATAACAGTACATTTCAACATCAACCGTGATTTCTAGCTCAGAGTTACCATCCCATCTCCTTCACTTCCAGAGACTGAAGGCTGGCCAGAATAGCACCTTTGCTTGTCTACATTGAGGTTGAACAGGTACAGCTACACTGATGGCTGTAACTAGGGCAAATCTTCAAGATAGGCCAGGCCCAACTCAATTTATTCACATTAAAAATCTACTATTCTTTTTGTCTAAAGATGTTGGCAGGTATGGATCACTGCTGTCATGACGGGACATAGGGAGAGATGTGGGAGGAAATCCTAGCCCAATTGAAAATTATGGGAGTTTTGCCACTGAGGGGCCAGGGTTTCACATGGCCAGAACCCTCCTTGTATAGGGCTTTCTGTATCAAAGTCAACATCTTGACTTGTCATTGGAAGTGAATGTGAATTTAGTGTAGTAGTGTGAGAACTAGTGTGATAGGCTTTTTGGCATTGACACGGGGAAGCCAGCAGGCAGCTGCGTTCTGCATTAGTTTGTAATCTGTCTACTACATAAGAATAGTTCACAAACGGAGACAGAAATATAAGGTATGGAATTCACTTACCTATAGATAAAAGCATATTGTTCCTTATAGGACTTTCTTCCTAACCTTTTACTGATCACATAGTCATATTCTTCTTGGGACTGACTAGAAAGAGAATATTTTAAGTAGATTTCTGTCTCTATAAAGGTCTGGGTTTCTATTTAATCTTATATTAGTAAACACATGTAAGAGGGTCTGGAGCACTGACTTCTTGTGCTGGGTTACAGAGATAAGTCACCTAAAAAACCCCTATCTTTGGTATTATCTTGTATTATTCACATTGTTTTTTTCTACACCTCTCATGCTGCGTTTTTTAACCTCAGGCTTTATGCTCTGTACTGTACTTTCTATTCTTTTCCTGTGCCTCACTTCCGTCCATCCATATATGCATTACATTTTCTAGAGCAGAAACTTACAGGGATATAGTTTTTAATCTCAGTATTATTTTTATCCAGCAAAGACTATTTCTAGCTAAAAGTGAATTCCCCCTTTTTTGTATGCTGTCAGCCAAGTCTTTCTTTTTCTTTCTTCATCTTATTTCCCAGGATGCATTAGTTTTAGACCTACTGAATCCCACCCTAATCAGACACGTTTTTTCAAAATTAGCTTGTAAATGATTTTGTTGCTAGTCTTCTTCAGTAAACCAGTCAAAGAGGCTAGTTCTCTTCTACTGTATTTTTTTATGCATGAAGTTCAATCTGAGATATTTCAGTCTAAAGACCTGATTCTTCAATGGAGTGCTCTGGTGCTTAGCAGATCACATGGACTTTTGTATCTGTCCTTTCCTTCCCATGTCAGAGTATTGTGTGCAGTACCGGTCAGCCCATTTCAAAAAGGGCATTGCAGAACTAGAGGGGTTTGGACAAAGGTGATGAGAATGATTAGGGGTTTTGTAAAGCTATCATGTGAAGACAGATTGAAACAATGGGTATTGTTTACCTTAGGAAGGAGGCAAAAAAGAAGGTCCACAACAGAAATCTATAAAATAATGCATGCTTTAGAGAAGGTAGATCATGAGTGTCTGTTCTCCCTGTCTCACAATGCAAGAAAACGGGGACATTCGATTAAATTGAAAGGTGGAAAAATTCAAAATAGATAAAAGGAAATACATTGTCACATGTTCTGTAATTAGACTGTGGAACTCATTACCACAGGGTGTTTTGAGGGCCAGAATTTAGCAAAAATCAAAGAAAGATTGAATTTTTATATGGATACCAGGAATATCCATAGTTATAATAGTCTATGCCAGGGGTGGGCAAACTTTTTGGCCTGAGGGCCACATCGTGGTTCCAAAACTGTATGGAGGACCGGGTAGGGAAGGCTGTGACCCCCTAAACAGCCTGGCCCCTGCCCCTTATCCTTCCCCTCCCACTTCCCACCCCCTTACTGCCCCCCTCAGAACCCCTGAGCCATCCAACCCCCCTGCTCTTTGTCTGCTGACCGCCCCCTCCCAGGACTCCCTGCCCCTAACCGCCCCCCGGGACCCCACCCCCTATCCAACCCCCCCTGCTTCTTGTCCCCTGACTGCCCTGACCCCTAACCACACCCCTGCCCCCTGAAAGGCCCCCTGGGACTCCCACGCCTATCCAACTGCCCCCTCTCCCCTGACCGCCCCCCCAAACCTCTGCCCCATCCAACCGCCCCCTGTTCTCCGCCCCCTTATCATGCCACTCAGAGCACCAGGACTGGCAGCCGCGCCACCCAGCCAGAGCCAGCCATGCCGCCGCGCTGCCTGGCAGGAGCTCACAGCCCCATCACCCAGAGTGCTGGCGGCACAGCAAGCTGAGGCCGGGGGGGAGAGGGGACAGTAGGGGGGAGCCAGGGGCTAGCCTCCCCAGCCGGGAGCTCAAGGGCTGGGCAGGATGGTCCTGTGGGCTGTAGTTTGCCCACCTCTGGTCTATGCTAACAAAAAGCATATGAACCCATCTCTAACTATTAGGAATTAGGTTTAGACCAATGAGGGCCAGATTACCCCTATCTGCCCACTTCTTGAACCTTAATTTGTAGCATCTCATGCTGGCCGCTGTTGGAGACAAGAGACTGGACTAGAGGGACCATGGTCCAATATGGCAATTCCTATGTTTTTCTGCCAGCTCTTCTGCCTTTCTGCATGTACTTGTGTTAGTGAATACACATTTGTAGTTTGCCTTACCCATTGAGTTTTTCTATTAAAAGAGGGCATATCTTGTTGCTGTTGTCCTTTATTTCCATCAGTAGCATGATGTCACAGCGAGAAATAACCTGCAGCAGAAAAGAGCAAAGTTTAAAGTCTGTTTTCGCTCAGTATATTTTCAAGGGTTAGAAAATTTTTGAAAAGAACAAAGAGAAAAATTGATTGTTGATTATTGTGACATGGACAATTACCCCTCCACAAGCCCTAGTGCATGAGGGGTAATCCAGAGTCCTGCCTGTCACATGCGTAATTGGGGGTAGGTTTAGAAGGTAGATGGAAAGTAGCTGTGGTGGGAGCTACCATGGGTGAAGGGTATGTCCTTTCCTCCCAGCTGGCTGGAAAGTTAGCAAAGTGGCTGGTAGTTTGGAACCCACTGCTCTGAGTGGTTTGTTTGTGTTAAAAATCCTTTGATTATGAACCCATTAAAAAAAAATTCCTGAGGAAATGGACAAGCTGCTGCTGGCAAGAGCTAGGGTTGCCGATTTTGGTTGGATGTCTCCCTGGAGGTTTCATCAGAGGACATAATCTTTAATTAAAGATTAATCTGTAATTCCTGGAGACTCCATGACAATCCTGGAGCGTTGGCAACCCTAGAGAGCATTGCTCATCTTCCCCAGCTGGTGGTTCTGACCATCAACCTCTGTTACATTTTATCTTTCTTCCCCATCCTTTGTAGCTTGTGTCCTCTTTGGACCCAATCCTGCAAGCACTTATGTACACAAGTAACTTTACTCGGTGCCTGACCCAATTTCCATTGAAGCCAATAAGAGTCTTTCCATTGACTTCAGTGACAGTTGCATTGGTTCCCTGAGTAATCGGGACTACTTGTGTGAGAAAATTTACTCACATATGTATTTGTAGGATTAGAGTCGTAGAATGTCAGCTTTGTGGGACAGGTACTGTAACTAACTATGTTTGGACATAAGACATTATGGGTGCTACTATAATACAATGATGAACTAATATCAGTGTATCAGGGAAATACGGTTACAGCAGGAGACCTGAATGTAACACTGAGGTTTTCTAACTACTTGGCATCTCTAGAATTTGTTCTTTCCTTACATGTGTCTGAGACGTTCCCCTGGTGTTATCTGGACTGGTGATCTGCTAGGTCACTCCCATCCTTGACTCTCGGAGCCAGCCTTACCCTGCTCTGCTGTGACAACCCCCACCCCTGGGCTGTTCACATACAGCCTCTGGCATGTAAGCTGCTTGGATTGTGCAATCGAATGACACTAGCTAATATCTCCAGTCCTAGACACAACCCTAGGAACCTCCCTCTTGCAGTGTCCAGTTATGCCCACTGGACACTGCAAGCTTATATGAGTTTGTCAATTTAACGAAGAAATTGATATGCACCAGGCTTGTTATCCCAAGGGGAGTCTCTGACACTTTTTAAACTAAACACACTGCTTCAGGTAGAATAAACAAACAAATGTATTAACTACAAAGATAGATTTTAAGTGATTATAAGTCAAAGCAAAACAAATTGGATTTGGTCAAATGAAATAAAAGCAAAACACATTCTAAGCTGAACGTAACACTTTCAGTGCCCTTACAAACTTAGATGCTTCTCACAACAGGCTGGCTGTTTGCCCTTCAGCCAGACTCTCCCCTTTGATCAGCACTTCAGTTGCTTGGTGGTGATGTCTGTAGATGGAGGTGGAAGGGAGAGGAAGAGCATGGCAAACGTCTCTCCCTTTTATCATGTTCTTTCTTTCCTCTTGGCTTTGCCTCCCCCCTTCAGCCTCAGGTGAGCATTACCTCATCGTAGTCCCAAACTGACCAAAGGAAGGGGGGTAACTCACTCAAGAGTGCAACAGATCCTTTGTTGCTGCCTAGGCCAGTATCCTTTGTTCCTGTGAGGTTGGGCTGGGTTTGTCCCATACATGCCCTGATGAGGTGTGAATTGCCCCTCTGCTCATGGAGAATTTTTGTCTGAGCTTGTTTTAAGCCATGAGGACACATTTTCAGCCTCATAACTATATACATGAAATTACAACCTATAACATTACTATAACAACAATGCTCAGTACATCATGAGACTTCCAAAGACACCTGAGATGACAAACTTTGCATTGAATACCACACAATCATTTTATAAGGATGAACCTGGGAGTGTAGGGTGTTCCTCTGAGGTACAGACCATCACAGTGACTATCAGAAAGATTTAAATGTAAATATTGTAGGACAAAAGGTGAACCTAAAAACCAAGTCACAAATAACCGTGAACAATCAGGCACAACTGTGCACCCAAGGGACTGGAACAGCTCATTTAAATAGTTCTTTACTTTTTATACAGTGGCTGGCACATAAGGACCCCAATCAATTAGAACAGGCACAGGGTAGCTCTAACCTATGCTAGCTTGTAATGGCTCTTAAGAAGCCATTACACTGACAGGATCACTGGAATATGTGGCCACATCCCTTCTCCATGCCAGCATGCCCCCCTACAGCTGGAAAAGGGTAGCACAGAACAAACTCTAGTAGTTGGGGATTCCCCTACACTGGAAAACCCCTAGCTGTCCAGTTAAAGCTGCATTAAATACTGCTTTGTGCTGCAGAATACCAGAGGCCAGGATCCAGCCCAGATATCCAGTGGCTATTCTATATTAATATTTTTTTATTTATGAAAGGGCATTTGTTGCTCTAGATAGGAAACTTGAATGAGGTATAAAGTATTGTTTTGGCAGGATAATTGGAAATGATCCAATTTCAGGAGAGGCTAAGCACTGCTACAAAGTAAGTAAATGTAGTGCAAATCCCTTCTGGTTTAGTTTTGTGACCATGTGGAAGGGACAAATGAGGATATGCTGATCTAATTTTTTTCAGTGGAAGCAGAATCTTCTCTAGCTTAGTTGACATTTAGGAGATAAAAACACTGACAAAAGGCCCAATCCTGTAAACCTTTACTCACATAAGTAATCCCAATGGGACTACCCTTATGAGTAAGGAATGCCTGCATGAGTAAAGCCTCCAGTCATAATTCTAAACAATCCTTACTGTAACCCTTTAGCAGGTAAAATGAATCCAATATAGTATCTGAAAACAGGAGAGTAAGAGCATTTTACTTTAGAACAGGAGAACTAATTACCCAAGACATGTTAGAGAGACAAAGTTGGTGAGGTAATATCATTTATTGGACTGACTTCTGTTGTAGCCACATTGGTCCCAGGATACACACTGACATATTAATAATTGTAGGTAAGAACTGACTAATTCTACTTATCAAAGCTCTAATGCAGTGGTTCTCGAACTAGGGGTGCCACTTGTTCAGGGAAAGCACGTGTGGGCCGAGGGATGTGCTGGCCGCCCTTCCCGCAGCCCCCATTGGCTTGGAGCGGCGAACCGCGGCCAGTGGAAGCCTCAATCGGCTGAACCTGCGGACGCAGCAGGTAAACAAACCGGCCTGGCCTGCCAGGGGCTTTCCCTGAACAAGCGGCGCCTCTAGTTTGAGATCCACTGTTCTAATATACTTTAATTACACCTTTAAGTGCTAGGAATAAGTGTATACATTCTCACTGCTAGAATGACACATCCAAATCATTATGACCTCTTTAAACAAGGCTTTGAAGTTACAATCCATAATTTTCATGGATCTGAAGGTTTCAGTATTTATGGTTTAATTTCAAATTAACCTGTACTCTTCTAAAAACATTAAGTGGCCTCATGCATGAAACACGTTGAAAATGTGATGATGTGTTTTTCTTGCAATACATTAGTCGGGTTTTGAATTTTAAATCACTGCTCTAATAGTACCCGCTTATGAAACAGTTTAAACAACATAGTGTATATGATTAAAGGATTAGAAAATGTGCCCTATAGTGATAATCTTCTCTTTGGTAAGATAAATAGATTGAGCTCTTTGAGTTTAAGGGGTGACTTGATTACCATCTATAAATCTCTGCTTGGGGAACAAATATTTAATAATCAGCTTTTCACTCTAGCAGAGAAAGGTGTAACACAATCCAATGGCTGGAAGTTGAAGCTAGACAAATTCAGACTGGAAATAAGGCATACGTTTTTAACTGAGTAATTAAACATAGGAACAATTTACCAAGGGTCGCGGTGGGTTCTCTATCACTGGCAATTTTTAAAGCAAGATTGGATGTTTTTCTAGAAGCTACACTCTAGGGATTATTTTGGGGAAATTCTATGGCTTGTGCTTTATGGGAAGGCAGATTAAATGATCGTAATGGTCCCTTCTGGCTTTAGAATCTATGACTCTATATTTTCCTGCTAAGGGGAATGTCTTGTGATGATCATTTCTTAGTGAGACAAGAGCCTTTCAGAGTAATGATTGATTAAATAAATAAGGTAAATAAGGCTCAATGGATTCAAAGGGCAAGATATTTTTCTTGTGCATCAAAGACTCCCAGCATCTCCTAACTCTAACTTTATGAAGGAAATTGCATCTGCAGTTTCTATTGTTACTTTATTCTATAAATAAAACTTCCTGGACATGTGGCTTTGGGCTACAGACTGATTTTTACCATTAGCAGTACAAAATGCTCAGATATTCATTAACTTGAAATTTTTGTGTGTAAAGATAAAATAACCTGCAGAATGATTTTGCTGAAAAGTCCAAAGAGAGTTCCATGTTTGGTTAATCAAATGACCGTACCTTTACAATGACGTCTAAGACTTCAGGTCTGGCACTTTTTGCTTCTCCGAAAGACCTCACATTGAAGGAGCAGATTTTTATGCTCAGAGTTGCATTGAAAAAGAAAAGCAAAAATAAAGAGATGCAGAACATCTTTGAAGTCCTTGGACAAAGAACGCTGGTGAGGAGTGTGTGCGTGTGTATATTGCTCAGACTGTAATTTAAATGAAGTTAACTGTAGCAGTCACTAACCACTTAACAGGAACTACTGGCTTCCTTCTTTTTCCTTTGTTTCTTTATATTGTGACAGGGAACTACTGATAAATTGAACTTTTGCCTCAGGCGATCTCCAGTAGTTTAGAGCCAACTTTCCCAGCAAAAAGAAAAGGAGTACTTGTGGCACCTTAGAGACTAACCAATTTATTTGAGCATGAGCTTTCGTGAGCTGTAGCTCACGAAAGCTCATGCTCAAATAAATTGGTTAGTCTCTAAGGTGCCACAAGTACTCCTTTTCTTTTTGCGAATACAGACTAACACGGCTGTTCCTCTGAAACTTTCCCAGCGTGAAGGTCCTTGTCTTTCACTTTTGAGCCCCAGCATTCCTTTTCCTGTGTACTAAATACTGCCAATATTCTTATTAATTTATTTGAAGTAGCATCCGCTGTGCACTAGGTGTTTTCCAAACCCTGAAGAAGGAAAATCACTGCCCCAAGTTGAGGACAGAAAGATAGACTGAAGTCAAGGGAAAGGGAACAGGAATAACAATAGAAAAAATTGTGAATGTCAGCTTGTAGGCAGCATGGGAGAAATGGATCTTGAAGAGGGACTTATGTGTAGGCAAGGTAGGGACCTTGTTGATGAGCTCACAGCATCACACCATGCAAAGGGGACTGCATGAAAGGGGATGGAGGTGGTTGTGTTAGAAGCTGTCAAATGGATGGGCAAGGCTGGGAGCATTGGCAGAGTGCAGTGGAGGGGGGCGGCATTCTGAGCCTTACAAGGGGGAACAAATAGAGAGTGGCAGATTTCTGTAGGGGTTTGAAGGTGGTGATAAGAATGATAAATTAGATGATATAGTGGATTGGAGCCTCTGACTCCGAGAGGTTCTGTGCAAGACCAAATGCCGTTCTATTACTGTATTTTTCTCTCTCCATCTCATTCTTGATTATCATAATTATTGCAGTAGAGTAATAGAAATATTTCACCTGCACCTAAGTAAAAATATAATAAATAATTACACTTCAAGAAAGCAAGATGCACAGTTGGAGTAAATTGCAGGGAGAATTAAAAGTGTTTTTAATTTGTGCTAAGATTCATCAGCCCACAGTGCAAGCCTGTCCTGTCCTACTGGAGACAAGACTAACTTGTTTGGAGGGTTGTTGCACATGGTAAGCATTTTGCCAAAGTTATTAAGCACTGAGCACCTCCTGAGGATCATTAGGAAATTACCATTGGCAGACCCTTTCAGGAATCAGGCCTAATCACCAAATGGAATTAGTGGTATGAGAGTGAGATTTTGAAGAGTAAACATGAAGGGAGAAGAACTGCTTAGTTTGGGAAGAAGGATTGGGCTACAGGTATAACAACTGCACCTCTTTTCATATCCCATATGCTCCCTCTGGTGCTCAGATATGCAGTGTATTACTAACTCCTGCTGTATTCAACTGGAATTATATACAGCAGAGAAATTTAGATTAATAGACTTTTAAGGGCAGAAGGGATCATTCGACTATTTAGTCTGACTTCCTGTTTACCACAGGCCACAGTATTTCACGCAGTTACACTATACTTAGCCCAGTAACTTGTATTTGGCTAATGCATATCTTCCAGAAAAGCATCCTGTCTTTATGTGAAAACATCAGGAGATGGAGAATCCACCACTTCCCTAATAATTTGTTCCAGTGGTTAATCACCCTCACTGTTAAACCTTTGTGTCTTGTTGCCAATTTGCATTTGTCTTCCAGGCATTGTTTCTTGTTCTGCCTTTCTACATTGGGTTAAAGAACTCTTTAGTACTTGGCACTTTCTCCCCCTGAAGGTGATGATATACCATGATCAAATCACCTCTTCATCTTCTTTCAAAAGACAACAAACACCAGCCCAAAACATTTTGAAGCCATAAAATCCATTCTGCTGTCTTGTGTGCATTGCTGATAATAAAGAGGAAGCAAACTGGTCAGTGGCTTCAGGAAGGGTAGGAGCTGATATAACAGGTGTAAATGGTTCTCTTCATGTGACCGGATGCCATCTGCCTGATTTTAAAGCAGAAGGAGGAATGGGAGGCAGGCAGCCAAGTTGCCGAATGAAGGCTGCAAATGTCTTACTACTTACCTGACGGATGCACTATGATCTTGGCAAGAGAATGGCATTTACAGGCAAAAACAGCCAAAGAAACCAGCAAAAATACTAACAATACTAACAACCCAAGTCAAGTACTGGAAAGACTTGCACAAACAAAAATGTAAGTAAACATAAATAACAAACTAAAATTAGCCCAAGAATGAAGACAACTCTTAGCTTCTCACGTACAAATTACCAAATGTCTCGAGAGGACAATATGTTAAGCTAAAAAGTCTATGTGGGTGATTCAAATCTTTTTAACTAGGTACAGATGGAACTAGCATAAAATGCAGCACTTGTGGTTGAGTGATCCTGACTAGATCAAAAAAAGTGACAGGTCTGAAGGAAAGAAAGAGATGAAGGGTTAGCTGGGAATCCAGATTTCGCCCACCCTGCCCAGTGCAACATACTGTTGAAGTGGAAACATTCTCTGTAAATTAACTTTCACTATAAATTAATTTACAATTTCTAATAGATACGTAGCAATGCTTCCCCTGCAGAGGCTACCTGCTAGTGTGATATTAATTAATAAAAGTATTTTTAATTCAAAGAAAGAAACCATTGTCTGAAAATTCTGTTCTTGAGGTAACCCTCCCTTTTATTAATGGAAGCAAAAGCAGTTTTTAACTTATGTAGTTGGGGTGTATTTTCTGTTGATGTTTAAACTGTGCAGCCCTGTAAGTCAAAAGGTAATGATTTCCAAAAGTGACTTTATTTTTGGTGTACAACTTGAAATACCTTAAAGGGGTCTGATTTTCTGAAAATCAGATGAGCACTCAAATCACTAACCACTTTTGAAAAATCCTGGTCACCGAGCTGTACAAGATCCACCCTGCTGCTCCCTGCCACATACATACGTGAAAAAAGGCAGTTTAGTTTGCTATGTATCTCAAAGAATCCCCACACTAACCCTTCCCAAAATCTGTAGACTTGGTCTGGGCATAGCAGGGAGATAACTGTGGTCAGAAGTTGGTTACTGCGAGCAAGAGTCTAGGGACAAGGGAGAAAAATATTGCTTCATACCCCACCCAAAAAGGCTAAGGCTGGAGGTGCTTATTAGACTGTTCCGCCCTCTCTGAGTACACCCGTACAATTGCCATGACCATGGCAGCTGCTCTGGAGGGGAACAGAGGTCTCAACTATAGTGTGTGTGTGGTACATTCTGCACTACGGCCAGCCAGCAAACCCTCTTCCCTGCACTGCATTCTGGGGTGGTGTTCTGCAGAACAGGCCTGCTGGCTGGGCTGACTAGTGTGAGGGAGGAAACCCTCTTGCTACAATTCTTGGGCTCTCTCCAAGATCAGTGAAGCTGGTGAGGGGTAGCGCTTAATTGGCCAAGAATTGGTCAGGGAGGGAGCAGTGAGGAAGCATTGGGCCAACATTATCCACAAAAGAAAAGTGCAGAAGTGTGAAGTGATCTGCCTCTGAGCTACTTGGCTCCTTCTGTTTTCCTTTTGTCATTCTGTGCTTTCTAAACACCCTGCAACAAGTGCTGATATTATTGTTGACCTTTGGCCCAAGCGGTTAACCAAAAATGGGGCCTGGCAAGGTTGTTCCTCTTAGCTGACTTTTCTCTCCCGTTTCTTATCCTATGTTCTTGGTGTAATCTTCTATATGTAAGCGGTGGAATAGTCCCACTATTGTGGGGAACTTTCCTGGCTTCTGCACCACCCTGGTGAAGTGAGCTAGCGAAAGGATCCGAGTCCTCGCTCCCACTTCCTTTACCCAGTGGCCTCCCTGCCCTTGAGGACTCCCCTTCCACTCTCCTGTCTGGCAGAGTCCTCATAACCCCAACAAGGCTGGGCCCAGGATTCCTGGGGGGCTTGATCCCCAACCCTGCTGTAGTCACCTAGGACAGGGGCTAGGGTGTCCCCATTCCGGGGTACTCTCTCTGCTCTGAGCACTTCTCTGACCCACTGATCATTACATACAATTTGAAGCAAATGCAAGTTATTTAATCAACAATTAATTTTAAAAAGAATAAGGGAAAATGGGAAAGGTTAAGGAAACACATCACCCCGCTCTGAGGCAGGGAACATCACAAACAGCGTCTCTGGAATGTCCGGGCAGTTCACAGTCTGTTCCTTGTAAATCCCAGGATGCCTTCTCAGACCCTGGCTGTGTTGCAGGGATGCTGTGGGTTGGACACTCGCTCTGGTGGTGGCCACAGGCTCTAGGTGGCAGGGCCCTTCTTCCCAGCGTTGCCTCCGCCCTGTCGGGGTTACCAATCCCCCTTCCAGTCTGGCCTGCAGAGCCTCCTGTCTGAGGCGTCTCCCTGTGCTGGGCCCACTGCCCAGGGTCCCCCCGGCTCTCCCCAGCTGCTCACGACACCCAGCACCAGACTGCTCCTGCCCCAGCCCCACCACTCTGTCTCAGCCCCAGCTGCTGCTCTGCCTTCCAGTATAACATGATATATACCTTTGTGATTTCTCCCAGCAGCCTCACCCTCAGAAAATAATACAATAGGACACTTCTCAGAAGTCCACAACAAAAATGTGATGTTAGCATGCGAGGCTGTTTTGGAGACATGAGGGGCCAAAAACAGTTAAGACATTTAAAAAAAAAGTCAATGATAAGGAAAAAATTTAAATGCCAAAAGTTTAAAACCCCATCTCTGTTTTTCCAACTTTTCCAGAAAAATGTCTACCTTTGGCTGAGATGTGGCATGTGAAATGTCAAGAATTGCTTTCCTTAGTGGAAAATTAGGGATTAAGAATTGGGTTTACAGAAGGAAGTTAATTTCAATCTTGACTATGGCATGGCTATTTTCATGCCAGAATATAAAAAGGAGAGGGAGAGAGAGACTGAATAGTTGCTGGAAGCATGATGTTTAAGCATGATGAGTTTGGGATTGCGATATTGCTTACAAGTCTCAAAGCCATGAACTTTCCAGGCTCTGCCATTCCGCAAAAGTGCAATGATCCTACATGCATCATAAATGGAATATGCAAGTATCCTTATCTAGGCTTGAGCCTTGCTTTTTGCTTGCATTCAATCTGAAATCCTTGATCCTGGGAATGAAAAGACCTCTGAAGGACAATTTTAAATAGTCAAAAAATTATCTAAAATTGCTTTTCTATGCATGTGACACCTTTGGGGTTTAGAGAGCATGACTCCTTTAAATCTTTTTCCTAAGGGGGCGGGGGAGCAGTGAGAGAAAGGAAGGAAACTCCAGGGGTGGCTCTGAAGCTCCAGAGAGAAGGGCTGCAGCAAGCAGGCCTCTCGCAAAGCGAAGCAGCAGAAAACCTGCTTGAAGCCTGGGAAGGACAGGGCACGGATCAGGGACACCCCAGGACAGAAGCCAGGAGGAGCACTGTGCCAGGGAGGAGTCGCCCGAGAAGGACAGGCCAGAGCTGGACCCAGTGTCACCACTGCCCAGAGCTGCCTGGGGCTGTGAGTACTGGTGCATACAACTCTGCATTGGGAATAAGGAGGGAGGCTGTAGCTAGTTAAGTGGGGAGGTGGTCACTGTGTGTGGCTTTGCAGAGAGCGGCAGAAGAGGGCACTGGAGGGGTTTGTTGGGGAAAGTTCACTGGCACCGAAGACGACTAGGAGCACCCAAGACTCACCACTGGACTGGAACTTTGCTCAGGACTCCTAAACTCTGTGTGCAGACACATTGCTTGGTGTCTGGCCTTTCAGACTGTGCTACCACTGGGCCTGTGCGACCTTGATTTAAATGCATGATTTTAAAAAAATCCTGTTTTACTGTTCCCCCTATATTTCCCCTTGTTGTTTTTCTCCTCTCATCCCTCTGTAAATAAATATTTCCCTTTCTTATATCCATTGTACTTTTCTGGTGGGGATGTGTGTTCACTCTGGGGGGTTTGGAACAGATGCCCCTGGGGTGGAAGGGATTTTTCCTGCTGCATTCCTGTGTGCGCCTTCTCTTGGCCAGAGCTGCCTGCTGAGCAGACTCCATCTTGACCACGGGGGCACTAAAGTTACATACATTAAAATGTCATGCCATTAAAATTGGATATCTTGGGAACTTCTAGAGGTGTTGTGCCTACTCATTTAGCTAGAACTCTGGCCTTTCTGATGGTGCAAAGGTTGCATTTCTAGCCCCAAAGTGTTGAGATATTGGACTTTAAACCTGGCACTTGTGCATTTCACTAGTGCCTACCATCCGAAGATCTCAGGATGGTTACAGTGAGTTAATGCCCTCACCACAAAGCTGTATGAAGATTTATCTCCCTTTACAGACACCGTAACTAGGAATTGAGACATGTAGGTAGAGGTTAAGACCAAACATTTTCACCAGTGGTTACTTATATTGGGAGTGCATCAGTTATTGAGTGTCCATTTTAAGATACCTTGGGTTTGATTTTTAGAGGTGTTGAAGGCAATGGAAGGTGCAGGTACTTAGCACCCCTAAAAATCAGGCCCACTTTGGGTATCCACAAAGTGAGGCACCCAAAAATTTGAGGTTATTTTTTTCTGAGAGCCATAACACAGAACAAATGTGATTTTTTGTCACATTGATATTGGTTGGTTTTCTATGGACTACTTGCTTGTTACTTGAAGGTTTGGGTATATAGAATGCTTTCACTTTATCCTGGTGGGGGCAGGTGGAGGGGGGGCACAATCAAAAACACAGCTCTAGTTACTCAGGAAATTTAGCTCATTAAAAGCCAGACTGCAAAGGGAGACTATTGTGATGCAATATTTCTCTATACACTGTTTTTAGCCCTCATTCTAGTGTTCTTTCTGTGCACGGAAAAAGTCCTGGTATTTTAGCAGCAAAATGTATTAAAAATTAATTTAAAAGTGCCAAAGAAAAGAATTAGCAAGGGGAGAGTTGCAAAGGTAGTACGTGAAATGTTGTTACTCAAGCCTGGTTTAGGATCACTGCTTTATCAGACCTGGTTCTGAGTGATGGTCACTCAGAATATTCCAGGCAGCCAAAGAACAGTCCTGTTCATATAAGACAATCTACATTACCTGTGCATCAATTTTGAAGAATCTGTTCCAGCTCTGAACCTTTAGTTCAAGTTGAGGGATAATCTCTCTGAGTTGTTCCAAGTGGCAGCAGCATTAATAATCCACATGCCAAACCGCCAACCCACTAGGACACATAAACATCACCCACTGTTATTCCTGGAAATACCCTCCCTGAAACAGAGATCTGAAAAAATGGTGGATGTGCCAGCAGGTGAGCATACCTGCAAGTGAAAAACAGCGTCTAACCACAGACAGGCAAAACTCCCCAGGCCTATGGCCTAAGGTTGCCACATTGGAAGTTAAAAAAAAAAAAAAAGACACCCTGGATGATCCTGAGCCCACAAAACTGGACAGCTGGCAGTGTGTACTGAACATGCTTACACATTTTTTAGGACAGCTACCTCATAAAAGGGGTGATCCTGGAAAAAACTGGACAGGTAGCAACTATATGTATGCCCTTGATGATCTGGTCCGACCAAACTGTGTTCAGCACAGGTCCTGAGGGGCAGAGGGCAAAGCTGGCTTTAGTCATGTTTGTAGCTCCTTAATTCTGAGGTAATCTGGGGGATGGTTTGACCCCTGAGGTAATTTAGAGTAGCCTCAGGGCTGCTCCAACATATACTTGGATGTCCATGGCCCCTAAGAGCCATGCATAGAAACTGGGACTAGCCAGAGACCACAGGCTGTCTGGCCACAGCCCCTGAATTGGATTCTGGGAGTGGGGATGGCACAGTGCGAATCTTGTGGACTTCCTAGCCCCTTTGGGCCCTGCCCTCATGTTTTTGCTGCATGTTTTAGCTCCCAGTCTGTAGAAGAATCTGAATTATTTTCAAGTCACTTTGGCTAAGCTTTGCTGCATCTACAGGCACAGTAGAAGATGCTAGATGAGTGAATATTGTGTCTGCCTCAAGAATAGCTGACAGGTGAAAATGTCTGCTTCTTTCTTTGTCCACCTGAGACAGCCCCTTAAGAAATGTTCTGAAACGTGACCATTCATCAGAGCCAAGTTACCTCTCTCTGGTTCATAGAGCACATCCTCACTTGGCTGAGATGGCACTGTGAAGTAAATGAATATAATGAGCCCCTTGTTTAAAAAAAAAAATCTGGTTAAAAGTTCACAGTAAATGAGAGAGAATTATCCACCATCCAAACTTTACATAATGGTTGTTACTGGGGATCCTTAATTGAGGCTTTACGCATGGCATTGGCTAGTCCTAACAAGGAACAGCAGCAACTGTAATGTGTTGCTGACCTTTAAAGAAACAAAAACCTTGAATTCTGTAATGTCATCTCTTGCTTTTGTAAGAGGTTGCTTTTGCCACTTTTTGAGAATCAGTTATTTTTCTTGGGTTTGCATTTTTCAGGCCTCCTTTAGGCAGAGACGACACATAAGTGATGATAATGGGGGTCATAATTTAAAGCAGTGGTTCTCAAACTGTTTTTTCCGTAGACCACTTGAAAATTGCAGAGGGTCTCAGCGGACCACTAAATGATCTTTCCAAATGTTGTTTGTACTGTTAGCTAACTACTGTAAAGTGCTTTGGATAAAAGCGCTATATAAAAAAACCTTAATCATTAACGGGTTTTTTTGTTCTACAAATAAAAGCACACAACTCATATTTTAATATCAGTAGTCTTACCTTTCTAGTGTGATGGATGTGCCCTCTCTCCCCCACTGTGGCAGCCCCCGAGCTGGGGCTGGGAAGAAGGGGGGTCTCTCTCCTGCCGTGGCAGCTCCCGAGCTGGGGCTGGGAAGGAGGGGGGGTCTCTCTCCCGCCACCGCAGCCTCAGAGCTGAGGCTGGGAAGGAGGGCTGTCTCTCCCCGGCAGCCGCATCCCTGGAGCTGGGGAAAGTCGCCTCTTTTTCTGGCCACCGCAGCCCTGCACATCCCAAATTCCACCCACCCCTCTTCTCATCCCACTGCCCCCTCCCACCTACCCCTTATTCCTCCCCAAGGCCACGACCTCACCTTACATGTGCGTCTTCTCCAGGGTCCAGGCACCTAATTAGTGAAGCCATGCCTGCGTGGCACCACTTATTAGGTGGGTGGTCCTTCATTCTCTATTGTGTGCGGCAGCCCAGGCACGCACCGTAAAGGGACCCATCCGCGGACCACCTGAATGGAGCTCGCGGACCACTGTTTGAGAGCCTCTGATTTAAAGGATCTGGTAGTGTGGAGTGGGGTTCAGGGCAGGGCATTTAAACCCTGGCAGAAATCTGAGGGGGCACATGACCCCACGTCCCCTCCCTCTACGCGTCCCCTCTGCCTTACGGTAAATGATAATTTTGTCACACGTCTTCCCTCTGTACCACCCATTTCTAACTATTTAAACTATGGGTAAACTTCTCCTCAATTTCTCTGTTACCTTCTGGATCAGGTGAAGTTGGAAGTGTCATACTGCTGTTAAAATGCCATAGACAATAAACTTTTACTAACCACTTAACAAGTGTAATTTGTGACTGTAAATCTTAGCAGAGGGGGAAAAACTCAAAGATGTAACAACCATATCTTTTTTTTTTTTGGTTTGTTGGCCCCTTTGTTTACAGTACAGATGCATGTGCTCAGAGCATATGTTGTTGACACCGCACATGATGTACTGACCTGATTTTAGGACTCTCTAATGCCACATTGCAGTGCCTTATTTATTAGGGATTTCTGGTTTTCCCAAGCCTCTCACTGTGAGGTAGCTGGTATGTGTTAATGAACTTGGTCTGGAATATATTTCTTTGGCACTGTCATAAATATAAAGGGAAGGGTAAACCCCTTTGAAATCCCTCCTGGCCAGGGGAAAGCTCCTCTCACCTGTAAAGGGTTAAGAAGCTAAAGGTAACCTCGCTGGCACCTGACCAAAATGACCAATGAGGAGACAAGATACTTTCAAAAGCTGGGAGGAGGGAGACAAACAAAGGTTTTGGGTCTGTCTGTGTGCTGCTCTTGCCAGAGACAGAACAGGAATGGAGTCTTAGAACTTTTAGTAAGTAATCTAGCTAGGTATGTGTTAGATTATGATTTCTTTAAATGGCTGAGAAAAGCATTGTGCTGAATAGAATAACTATTTCTGTCTGTGTGTCTTTTTTGTAACTTAAGGTTTTGCCTAGAGGGGTTCTCTATGTTTTGAATCTAATTACCCTGTAAGATATCTACCATCCTGATTTTACAGGGGGGATTTCTTTATTTCTATTTACTTCTATTTTTTATTAAAAGTCTTCTTGTAAAAACTGAATGCTTTTTCATTGTTCTCAGATCCAAGGGTTTGGGTCTGTGGTCACCTATGCAAATTGGTGAGGCTTTTTATCCAACATTTCCCAGGAAAGGGGGGGTGCAAGTGTTGGGAGGATTGTTCATTGTTCTTAAGATCCAAGGGTCTGGGTCTGTAGTCACCTAGGCAACTTGGTGAGGCTTTTTACCAAACCTTGTCCAGGAAGTGGGGTGCAAGGTTTTGGGAAGTATTTTGGGGGGACAGACGCGTCCAAACAGCTCTTCCCCAGTAACCAGTAATTGTTTGGTGGTGGTAGCGGCCATTCCAAGGATAACGGGTGTAATATTTTGTACCTTGGGGAAGTTTTGACCTAAGCTGGTAAAGATAAGCTTAGGAGGTTTTTCATGCAGGTCCCCACATCTGTACCCTAGAGTTCAGAGTGGGGGAGGAACCTTGACATGGTGGCACAGTGGTGGGATTAACCTGAAATCATTTGAGATCCAGTTGAGATTTTTTGAACTAGAAATACAGATTTTAAAAAGGAAAATTTTTTTTTCTTTGGAAAGAAAGTCCAGAAAGCAGCTTTGAAACTGAAAGCAACTTGGTTTCTCTCTGCTTTGTGGCCAAGCAGAGACAAAAGGGGATTATCTTGTGAATTGCAGGTTTTTTTGCCTGGAGGCAGGGTACTTAACTCCTGCAGGGAAATTCACAGTCCTCCAACCCATTGTTTTTTTTTTTTTTTTTCTTTTCTTCCTAAAAGTAAATAGGGGGTGTGTGTTCTACCCATTTGCTTTTTCTTTGGGCTGGGTAAGCAGGTTTCCAAGCAGTTGGAGGTTTTTTGCTTTAATTTGGGCCCAGAGCAGAGACAAGGGAATTGTCTTTTTCTGTAGGCTGACAATCACTATCAGAGAATAGGTATTCTATTGCAGCACAGCAAAATTTTACAGCCAAGTTTTGTTTGTTTATTTCTAAACCTCGGGTGTAAAGTTAGTTAAAAACAGAGAGGTTAGAATGACCAAATCCTCAGCTCGACTACAGCTGGAATTAGCCAAATTTCAGGCTGAGGAAAGACAAAGGGAACATGAAAGACAGATAGAACTCATGCAGCTGAAGAAGGAACAAGAAAGGGAGGCAGCGAGAGAAGCAGAACAACACCAAGCAGCTGCTCACAGGAGAGCTATGGAAGCGAGGGACAAAGAACTGGAGGAGAAGGAAAAAGAGAGGAAGTATGTGGAGGAGATGGAGAAGATAAAGGCCCAGCAGAATATACCAACAAACCCTAGCAATCCTTCTCCAGGTACCACTTCCCATCCCAGAAAGTTCCCCACCTACAAGGCAGGCGATGATACTGAGGCCTTCTTAGAAAACTTCGAAAGGGCCTGCCTTGGGTACAACATCTCTACTGACCAATACATGGTAGAGCTGAGGCCGCAGCTCAGTGGACCCTTAGCTGAGGTGGCAGCTGAAATGCCTAAAGAACACATGAACAAGTATGAACTGTTTAAATCCAAGGCGAGAGTCAGAATGGGGATAACACCCGAGCAGACTCGTCGGAGGTTCAGAGCCCTAAGGTGGAAACCAGACATGTCATTTACCCGACATGCCTACCACATTGTGAAACATTGGGATGCCTGGATATCAGGAGCAAGTGTTGAATCTCCAGAAAATTTGCCCTTCCTAATGCAAATGGAACAATTCTTAGAGGGTGTTCCTGAGGAAATCGAAAGATACATCCTAGATGGGAAACCCAAAACTGTAATTGAGGCAGGAGAGATTGGAGCCAGATGGGTGGAGGTGGCAGAGAAGAAGAAAACTGGTCGCAGTTGGAGCGGAGACCAGAAGGGACCACCCCAGACCACACCCTATTACCGGGGGCCGCCCAAAGCCCCACCTACCTCCCAAAGAACCCTCCAGACCCCTTATCGTCCCACCACCCCATTCTCCAGCAACCCTCCTCGCCCCAGTGACCCGTCAGCTGGACGATGTTTTAAGTGTAACGAGCTGGGGCATGTAAAGGCCAACTGCCCCAAGAACCCCAACAGATTACAGTTCATTGCACCGGAATCACACCAGAGGTCCACAGGCCCAGATACCTCCCAGATACCCTTGGAGCGGAGGGAAACTGTGAGTGTGGGCGGGAAGAAGGTCACCGCGTGGAGGGACACCGGAGCACAAGTGTCAGCTATCCATGCTTCCTTAGTGGACCCCAATTTAATCAACCCAGAGATCCAAGTGACGATTCAACCCTTCAAGTCCAACTCTTTCAATTTGCCTACAGCCAAGTTGCCTGTCCAGTACAAGGGCTGGTCAGGAATGTGGACTTTTGCAGTCTATGATGATTATCCCATCCCCATGCTGTTGGGGGAAGACTTGGCCAATCATGTGAAGCAGGCCAAGAGGGTGGGAATGGTCACCCGCAGCCAGGCTAAACAAGCCGTGAGGCCTAGCTCTGTTCTGGAAACTTCTATCAGGACCCAGTCAGAGGTGATGGACCTGGACCCCAGGCCAATGTCTGCAACAGCAGTAGTGGATCCAGTCCCAGAGACCCAGACGGAACCAGTCCCAGAACCGGAACCAGCCGAACAACCAACACCAGACCCCGTGTCAGCACTGAATCCAGTACTTGCAACCTCAACAACAGAGGGCCCCACCGAACCTGAACTGGCAGCAGCCGATAACCCTACACAAGAGGCTCAGCCGGAGCCTGAATCCCAACATAGTGCACCAGCGGAGAGCGGTTCACAGTCAACAGAAACAGCTCCATCCCCTATATCGCTTCCAGAGGGACCAAGCCTAGGTCCACAATCCCATGAGGAACTGATGTCTCCAGCATCAAGGGAACAGTTCCAGACCGAACAGGAAGCAGATGAAAGCCTCCAGAGAGCTTGGACGGCGGCACGGAGCAACCCACCGCCTCTCAGCTCTTCTAATCGATCCAGGTTTGTTATAGAAAGAGGACTTTTATACAAGGAAACTCTTTCTGGTGGACACCAGGAAGACTGGCATCCTCAGAGACAGTTGGTAGTTCCAACTAAATACCGGGCCAAGCTCTTGAGCTTAGCCCATGATCACCCTAGTGGCCATGCTGGGGTGAACAGGACCAAAGACCGTTTGGGGGGGTCATTCCACTGGGAGGGAATGGGCAAGGATGTTTCTACCTATGTCCAGTCTTGTGAGGTGTGCCAAAGAGTGGGAAAACCCCAAGACCAGGTCAAAGCCCCTCTACAACCCCTCCCCATCATTGAAGTTCCATTTCAGCGAGTAGCTGTGGATATTCTGGGTCCTTTTCCGAAAAAGACACCCAGAGGAAAGCAGTACATACTGACTTTCATGGATTTTGCCACCCGATGGCCAGAAGCAGTAGCTCTAAGCAACACCAGGGCTAAGAGTGTGTGCCAGGCACTAGCAGACATTTTTGCCAGGGTAGGTTGGCCCTCCGACATCCTCACAGATGCAGGGACTAATTTCCTGGCAGGAACTATGAAAAACCTTTGGGAAGCTCATGGGGTAAATCACTTGGTTGCCACTCCTTACCACCATCAAACAAATGGCATGGTGGAGAAGTTTAATGGAACTTTGGGGGCCATGATACGTAAATTTGTAAATGAGCACTCCAATGATTGGGACCTAGTGTTGCAGCAGTTGCTCTTTGCCTACAGAGCTGTACCACATCCCAGTTTAGGGTTTTCCCCATTTGAACTTGTATATGGCCGTGAGGTTAAGGGGCCATTGCAGTTGGTGAAGCAGCAATGGGAGGGATTTACACCTTCTCCAGGAACTAACATTCTGGACTTTGTAACCAACCTACAAAACACCCTCCGAACCTCTTTAGCCCTTGCTAGAGAAAACTTACAGGATGCTCAAAAAGAGCAAAAAGCCTGGTATGATAAGCATGCCAGAGAGCGTTCCTTCAAAGTAGGAGACCAGGTCATGGTCTTAAAGGCGCTCCAGGCCCATAAAATGGAAGCATCGTGGGAAGGGCCATTCACGGTCCAGGAGCGCCTGGGAGCTGTTAATTATCTCATAGCATTCCCCACCTCCAACCGAAAGCCTAAGGTGTACCATATTAATTCTCTAAAGCCCTTTTATTCCAGAGAATTAAAGGTTTGTCAGTTTACAGCCCAGGGAGGAGACGACGCTGAGTGGCCCGAAGGTGTCTACTACGAAGGGAAATGTGGTGGTGGTGTGGAAGAGGTGAACCTCTCCATGACCCTTGGGCGTATGCAGCGACAGCAGATCCAGGAGCTGTGCACTAGCTACGCGCCAACGTTCTCAGCCACCCCAGGACTGACTGAACGGGCATACCACTCCATTGACACAGGTAATGCTCACCCAATTAGGGTTCAACCTTACCGGGTGTCTCCTCAAGCTAAAACTGCTATAGAACGGGAGATCCAGGATATGTTACAGATGGGTGTAATCCGCCCCTCTGAAAGTGCATGGGCATCTCCAGTGGTTCTAGTTCCCAAACCAGATGGGGAAATACGTTTTTGCGTGGACTACCGTAAGCTAAATGCTGTAACTCGCCCAGACAACTATCCCATGCCACGCACAGATGAACTATTAGAGAAACTGGGACGGGCCCAGTTCATCTCTACCTTGGACTTAACCAAGGGGTACTGGCAGGTACCGCTAGATGAATCTGCCAAGGAAAGGTCAGCCTTCATCACACATCTCGGGCTGTATGAATTTAATGTACTCCCTTTCGGGCTGCGAAATGCACCCGCCACTTTCCAAAGACTTGTAGATGGTCTCCTAGCGGGATTAGGAGAATATGCAGTCGCCTACCTTGACGATGTGGCCATATTTTCGGATTCCTGGGCAGACCACCTGGAACATCTACAAAAAGTCCTTGAGCGCATAAGGGAGGCAGGACTAACTGTTAAGGCTAAGAAGTGTCAAATAGGCCTAAACAGAGTGACTTACCTTGGACACCAGGTGGGTCAAGGAACTATCAGCCCCCTACAGGCCAAAGTGGATGCTATCCAAAAGTGGCCTGTCCCAAAGTCAAAGAAACAGGTTCAATCCTTCTTAGGCTTGGCCGGTTATTACAGACGCTTTGTACCGCACTACAGCCAAATCGCTGCCCCACTGACAGACCTAACCAAAAAGAAACAGCCAAATGCTGTTCAGTGGACCGGAAAGTGTCAGAAGGCCTTTAACAAGCTTAAAGCGACACTCATGTCTGACCCTGTACTAAGGGCCCCAGACTTTGACAAACCGTTCCTAGTAACCACAGATGCATCCGAGCGTGGTGTGGGAGCAGTTTTAATGCAGAAAGGACCTGATCAAGAATTCCACCCTGTAGTGTTTCTCAGCAAAAAACTGTCTGAGAGGGAAAGCAACTGGTCAGTCACTGAAAAAGAATGTTATGCCATTGTCTACGCTCTGGAAAAGCTACGCCCATATGTTTGGGGACGGCGTTTCCACCTGCAAACCGACCATGCTGCACTAAAGTGGCTTCACACCGTCAAAGAAACTAACAAAAAACTTCTTCGGTGGAGTTTAGCTCTCCAAGATTTTGATTTCGACATCCAACACATCTCAGGAGCTTCTAACAAAGTGGCTGATGCACTCTCCCGTGAAAGTTTCCCAGAGTCAACTGGTTAAAATCGTCCTTGAGATGTGGAAAATATTGTTAGTCTTTATGTACTTGGTAGTATATTTAGAGATGCATGTGTCTTATTAACTCTGTTTTTCCTAGAGCTCCAGGAAGAAATCCCAGCCAGTGTTTCACCCTAGCTGAGATTTGGGGGGCGTGTCATAAATATAAAGGGAAGGGTAAACCCCTTTGAAATCCCTCCTGGCCAGGGGAAAGCTCCTCTCACCTGTAAAGGGTTAAGAAGCTAAAGGTAACCTCGCTGGCACCTGACCAAAATGACCAATGAGGAGACAAGATACTTTCAAAAGCTGGGAGGAGGGAGACAAACAAAGGTTTTGGGTCTGTCTGTGTGCTGCTCTTGCCAGAGACAGAACAGGAATGGAGTCTTAGAACTTTTAGTAAGTAATCTAGCTAGGTATGTGTTAGATTATGATTTCTTTAAATGGCTGAGAAAAGCATTGTGCTGAATAGAATAACTATTTCTGTCTGTGTGTCTTTTTTGTAACTTAAGGTTTTGCCTAGAGGGGTTCTCTATGTTTTGAATCTAATTACCCTGTAAGATATCTACCATCCTGATTTTACAGGGGGGATTTCTTTATTTCTATTTACTTCTATTTTTTATTAAAAGTCTTCTTGTAAAAACTGAATGCTTTTTCATTGTTCTCAGATCCAAGGGTTTGGGTCTGTGGTCACCTATGCAAATTGGTGAGGCTTTTTATCCAACATTTCCCAGGAAAGGGGGGGTGCAAGTGTTGGGAGGATTGTTCATTGTTCTTAAGATCCAAGGGTCTGGGTCTGTAGTCACCTAGGCAACTTGGTGAGGCTTTTTACCAAACCTTGTCCAGGAAGTGGGGTGCAAGGTTTTGGGAAGTATTTTGGGGGGACAGACGCGTCCAAACAGCTCTTCCCCAGTAACCAGTAATTGTTTGGTGGTGGTAGCGGCCATTCCAAGGATAACGGGTGTAATATTTTGTACCTTGGGGAAGTTTTGACCTAAGCTGGTAAAGATAAGCTTAGGAGGTTTTTCATGCAGGTCCCCACATCTGTACCCTAGAGTTCAGAGTGGGGGAGGAACCTTGACAGGCACAAATAGGCACTTTCAAACACTGGTGAAAGCAACAGAAATGATGACGCTGAACCGGAGAAGGTGGGGGAAAGACTATCCCTAAGCAGGGCTGGGCTGGGGAGCCTGTCCCAGGCAGGTGAATAGATTGTGGGGAAGAGCCTGCTCCTGAGCAAGTGCTTATTGGCTTTGGGCGTGGTGGCTGCTGGGCACCCAAGCTGGTTTCCGAGAGCTCGCTACAGAGGAATGCTTAGGTACGTCTACGCTGCAAAGAAAAACCTGCGGCGCCGGTCTCAGAGACTGAGTCAATTGACTTGGGCTCTTGGGGCTCGGGCTGCAGAAATAAATACAGCAATGTAGACATTTGGACTGGAGCCTGAGCAGTGTGGGAGGGTCTCGGAGCCCCAGCAATGTGGGAGGGGCTCGGAGGCCAGGCTCCAGCCTGAGCAGGAATGTCTACACCGCTATTTTTAGTCCTGCAGCCTGTGCATGTGGCAATTGGCCCAGGCAATTGACCCCCTTGTGGAGGTGGATTACCCTGAGTGCTGGGAGAGCTCTCTCCTAGCACTTGTGGGCGACCACACTCGCACTTCAAAGTGCTGCCGCGGGAGTGTTCCCACGACAGCGCTTTGAAATTTCCAGTGTAGCCATGCCCTAAGAGCATGTCACATGTCAGGGCCCCTAAAGCAGCCCTCTGGGTCATTGTTAAAGCCCTGTGAACACTAAATTTGACAAGTTACTAGTAGGAGTCTAGCCCAAATGGTCAAACATGGTGGTTGCTAACTACTTCCCTGATCAACTGCAGTAGTCTTATAACATGCTACAGCATCTACATTAGATGAGGAAACCATGCCTGAATTCTGATGACAGCGCTTAACCACATTGTGCTTACACACTATCTTAATGAGAATACGGAGTAACATACACTGGGATTCTGGAGCTTTCTCCACACCCTCTTACAGAAAGTCTTTCCTCTCTGCTTTTTAGCTGCATGAGGGAAGGAGAAGATAAAGCATTCACTCTAACGGGCTGACAAATTATGGAATCATTAAATTTGAAATTGGTCTATATACTGTACCTAGCAGAAATATTTTCCATTCCATACTAAATGTGGCAATCTAAACAAGACAGATTTGTGCCCTATGCCACAGAGACCCCCTTCCATGGCAAAGCCAATGCAGTTCAATTCTTTTTTTTTTTTTTTAATGGCAAAACAATTTACAAAGCAAAGAGTAGAATCTGACTGAGTGAATTGCTCTGTGTATAATTGTCTACAACGCATACACATACCATACATGACAGCTTGCTCTACAATAGAAGCTCTCAAGACAAGTCTTAAACATTACTAACAAAGGTAGTTCAGCTAAGGGGGAAGTCAATAGGTGGAGACAAAGCATTCCAGGAAGTTTATGCAGTCTACCAAATTGGAACATATTTGCTTACTACAGTTACAATGATCTCTCTTTCTCATCTTACATGGAAACTTAACTTAAACTTAAACATTCAAAGGGTACATGTCCCATAACTGCAAAATACTATAGCAGCTTTTATTTAGTGAAGATGTAGTGTCCTTAAACAGGGAGAAAGCACAACTTTAATCTTTCATAGCTAAACAACATTGAATATATTCAGAAAGCATTTTCATATTGCAAAGAAGCTTTTATATGAATTAAGCTCACTGGCTCAGTTTCCTGGAAATACTGGACAGCCATTTCTGACTTTGTATACTTAAAGTGTGTTACTTTGATTAAAAAACATGTACTCCTAATTGGATCGTAAATAAATCATTGACTTCCATATTCACTGAGTTAGCAAACTTAGCAAATACGACTAAAAATTACTTTCAGTCCAAGAAGCTTTCCTGGGCTGGTTGTGATGAAAGATTCTCCTTCTGTTGAAATATTCTGGACTGATCTTAGAGCGTAGCCAGGAATTTAACTGAAGCTGCGAGACAGTTAATATAGGACTGTATCTGATTCATTGTTGCTAGGATACAGAGAGAAAATTTGAATTTACCAGAAATATATCTTCACATAACAGAAGAATCTTATTTTCTTTAGACTGATAGATGGGTTAACCATGTCCACAAAGGCCATAGAAATAACTCAAACTCTCAGTGCCCAAACTGTTCCCCCTATCTATAGGGAAAGCATGGTCCAGTGGATAGCATGCTAGCCTGGGATTCTGGAGACCTTGGTTCAGCTTCTGGGGAAACCTTGAGCAAGTCACTTAGCTTTTCTGTGCCTGGGTTCCCCACCAGTACAATGTGGGTAAACAGCACAGCCCTATCGCAGAAAGGTGCTGTGAAGAGAAATACACTGAAAATTGTGAGATACTTAGATAGGACAATAAACTGGGGAACAGGGTGACGGGGGGGGGGGCATATCAGTACCTCAGATAGATATATGGTCTGGAATTGCCTCCCAATCAAGATACTTCCGAAGCTTTAAATCCTACAAAACACAAGCTAGGTGGGGAAAAAATCCAGATGAGAGCATTCCTGTGTTATGAGAAGTCACTTCCAGTGAGTTATAAGGAGGTTGGGGGGTAGGGGGGCAGATAGGGAAAGAGCAGAATGAATTGAGACAGATCAAGGAAGAGTGACAGACTGAAAGATCTGGTGATCAAAGGCAGTGTCTGGTGAAGATGCTGAATCTACCTTGTCACATGCAGAGATTGCCAGGTAGCTGCACTCGGCAGATGTGCCACCATCTTGCTATCCCTCCTCTGATACAAAAAGTTGGCTCCAGGGACAGACCACCAGCATGGAAAACTGCAGGTGGAGTTAACCAAATTTCCTCTCCACCTTTGAACTGAGCTGCAAGGGAAGATAACTGACTTTTCTAAGCTCCTTCTTGATTCCAACAACTACCGTTCTCTGCCTTTTCTCCTCTTTCTCCTTCTCCCACAGTCAGAACCTTTTCTTTCCTCCCCCTTTTAGTATTCCCACCAGCTCTATCTTCTCCTGTTGCTCTTCCCTCTCAAATCCAGACCCCACCTCTGCTTCCTCTTACTCTTTCTCTCTGGTGATGGCTGTCCCAACCCTGGCCCTGCCTTAGTCCTCACCCTTTTCTCCCACAACTTTCCCCACCATCACCAGGGTACCTCTGGTCCTTCATCCTCTAACCTCATACCTGTCCCCACCCTCACACTCTCCCCTCCTCCTGTTTACTTTGGAATGAATCATAGAATCATAGAATATCAGGGTTGGAAGGGACCCCAGAAGGTCATCTAGTCCAACCCCCTGCTCGAAGCAGGACCAATTCCCAGTTAAATCATCCCAGCCAGGGCTTTGTCAAGCCTGACCTTAAAAACCTCTAAGGAAGGAGATTCTACCACCTCCCTAGGTAACGCATTCCAGTGTTTCACCACCCTCTTAGTGAAAAAGTTTTTCCTAATATCCAATCTAAACCTCCCCCACTGCAACTTGAGACCATTACTCCTTGTTCTGTCATCTGCTACCATTGAGAACAGTCTAGAGCCATCCTCTTTGGAACCCCCTTTCAGGTAGTTGAAAGCAGCTATCAAATCCCCCCTCATTCTTCTCTTCTGCAGGCTAAACAATCCCAGCTCCCTCAGCCTCTCCTCATAAGTCATGTGTTCTAGACCCCTAATCATTTTTGTTGCCCTTCGCTGGACTCTCTCCAATTTATCCACATCCTTCTTGTAGTGTGGGGCCCAAAACTGGACACAGTACTCCAGATGAGGCCTCACCAATGTCGAATAGAGGGGAACGATCACGTCCCTCGATCTGCTCGCTATGCCCCTACTTATACATCCCAAAATGCCATTGGCCTTCTTGGCAACAAGGGCACACTGCTGACTCATATCCAGCTTCTCATCCACTGTCACCCCTAGGTCCTTTTCCGCAGAACTGCTGCCTAGCCATTCGGTCCCTAGTCTGTAGCGGTGCATGGGATTCTTCCGTCCTAAGTGCAGGACTCTGCACTTATCCTTATTGAACCTCATCAGATTTCTTTTGGCTCAATCCTCCAATTTGTCTAGGTCCTTCTGTATCCTATCCCTCCCCTCCAGCGTATCTACCACTCCTCCCAGTTTAGTATCATCCGCAAATTTGCTGAGAGTGCAATCCACACCATCCTCCAGATCATTTATGAAGATATTGAACAAAACCGGCCCCAGGACCGACCCTTGGGGCACTCCACTTGATACCGGCTGCCAACTAGACATGGAGCCATTGATCACTACCCGTTGAGCCCGACAATCTAGCCAGCTTTCTACCCACCTTATAGTGCATTCATCCAGCCCATACTTCCTTAACTTGCTGACAAGAATACTGTGGGAGACCGTGTCAAAAGCTTTGCTAAAGTCAAGAAACAATACATCCACTGCTTTCCCTTCATCCACAGAACCAGTAATCTCATCATAAAAGGCGATTAGATTAGTCAGGCATGACCTTCCCTTGGTGAATCCATGCTGGCTGTTCCTGATCACTTTCCTCTCATGCAAGTGCTTCAGGATTGATTCTTTGAGGACCTGCTCCATGATTTTTCCAGGGACTGAGGTGAGGCTGACTGGCCTGTAGTTCTCAGGATCCTCCTTCTTCCCTTTTTTAAAGATTGGCACTACATTAGCCTTTTTCCAGTCATCCGGGACTTCCCCGGTTCGCCACGAGTTTTCAAAGATAATGGCCAATGGCTCTGCAATCACAGCCGCCAATTCCTTCAGCACTCTCGGATGCAACTCGTCCGGCCCCATGGACTTGTGCACGTCCAGCTTTTCTAAATAGTCCCTAACCACCTCTATCTCCACAGAGGGCTGGCCATCTCTTCCCCATTTTGTGATGCCCAGCGCAGCAGTCTGGGAGCTGACCTTGTTAGTGAAAACAGAGGCAAAAAAAGCATTGAGTACATTAGCTTTTTCCACATCCTCTGTCACTAGGTTGCCTCCCTCATTCAGTAAGGGGCCCACACTTTCCTTGGCTTTCTTCTTGTTGCCAACATACCTGAAGAAACCCTTCTTGTTACTCTTGACATCTCTGGCTAGCTGCAGCTCCAGGTGCGATTTGGCCCTCCTGATATCATTCCTACATGCCTGAGCAATATTTTTATACTCTTCCCTGGTCATATGTCCAACCTTCCACTTCTTGTAAGCTTCTTTTTTATGTTTAAGATCCGCTAGGATTTCACCATTAAGCCAAGCTGGTCGCCTGCCGTATTTACTATTCTTTCGACTCATCGGGATGGTTTGTCCCTGTAACCTCAACAGGGATTCCTTGAAATACAGCCAGCTCTCCTGGACTCCTTTCCCCTTCAAGTTAGTCCCCCAGGGGATCCTGGCCATCCGTTCCCTGAGGGAGTCGAAGTCTGCTTTCCTGAAGTCCAGGGTCCGTATGCTGCTGCTTACCTTTCTTCCCTGCGTCAGGATCCTGAACTCAACCAACTCATGGTCACTGCCTCCCAGATTCCCATCCACTTTTGCTTCCCCCACTAATTCTATCCGGTTTGTGAGCAGCAGGTCAAGAAAAGCGCCCCCCCTAGTTGGCTCCTCTAGCACTTGCGCCAGGAAATTGTCCCCTACGCTTTCCAAAAACTTCCTGGATTGTCTATGCACTGCTGTATTGCTCTCCCAGCAGATATCAGGAAAATTAAAGTCACCCATGAGAATCAGGGCATGCGATCTAGTAGCTTCCGTGAGCTGCCGGAAGAAAGCCTCATCTACCTCATCCCCCTGGTCCGGTGGTCTATAGCAGACTCCCACCACTACATCACTCTTGTTGCACACACTTCTAAACTTAATCCAGAGACACTCAGGTTTTTCTGCAGTTTCGTACCGGAGCTCTGAGCAGTCATACTTCTCCCTTACATACAGTGCTACTCCCCCACCTTTTCTGCCCTGCCTGTCCTTCCTGAACAGTTTATAACCATCCATGACAGTACTCCAGTCATGTGAGTTATCCCACCAAGTCTCTGTTATTCCGATCACGTCATAGTTCCTTGACATCACCAGGACCTCCAGTTCTCCCTGCTTGTTTCCAAGGCTTTGTGCATTTGTATATAAGCACTTGAGATAACCTGTTGATCGCCCCTCATTCCCAGTATGAGGCAGGAGCCCTCCCCTCACAGACATTCCTGCCTGTGCTTCCTCCCGGTATCCCGCTTTCCCACTTACCTCAGGGCTTTGGTCTCCTTCCCCCGGTGAACCTAGTTTAAAGCCCTCCTCACTAGGTTAGCCAGCCTGCTGGCAAAGATGCTCAGAACTCCTCTTCATCTCGCACTTTCTCCACCTCCTGGCTCCCCCAGAGAGCTTCCTCCTCCCCCTGTTCCTCTTTGAACAACACTCCATCTCATCTGCCCCGTCAATAGCACTGTGATCTGTTACTCAACTGGCTTCCCCCTTCACTATTCATATTAATCTCTGACTTCAACTCTGGCTCTTCCTAGCATCACAGACCCCACCCCCAGCAATTTCAGTTTCCATAGTAATGTCCCATCTGGTCCTTCCTCCTTGTGTAAGTGTTGCCTCTGCATGTGGTCTCTGGAGTGCTGTGGTACTAGGCTTTGCCCTGAAACAGTCTTTGGTGGTGCCAGGTGCACCATGCTTAAGCAAGTGCTGCAGCTGTAAAGCCCTAAAGGCTCCAGCACCTAGTGTGTAGGATTCATGCAGGGTTCATGCGTTTGGCAACATTCAGGGCACACCCGGAGTGTTGTATAGGAGCTGTGCACACACACCTCCTCTCAAGGGCATGAACCTTGGAATCTCGCCCAGATGACATGAACCGTGGGAAGCCTCCCAGGACTGGGCTCAAGGCCTGAGAGCAAGGAATGCGGTAGATAGAAATTGGTAAATAAGAATGTTAAACAAAGCCAGTGTATTCCTTTTATCTGTTGGAGAATGTAATGCGCGGGGGGAGAGAAAAGAATAAAGGAGAGAGTGGAAAGCTGACAGGCAGAAGTCCGTTGGCAGACCAGCCTGTTTGCTTGCTTAAAGCTTTGTGCTGTCTTGTCATTGAATCGCAACATAGTGCATCTCAAATAGCACTCTGCCAGCTGCTGTCAATGTCATGCTCCTCTCAGCGCCCCCACCCCGCCCCACCTCACTCCCCCAATGTATTTTAGTTTACGTTGATTAGGAATCTGTTTAAGACAAACCAAAATGAACCACTCAAATGAAAATAAGTGTCCACACAGGGGCGTGCACTGGTTTAACTAAAGCAATATATTTTAGAAAATATTTAAATTAAACTAGCACAACTTTGTCATGTGGAGAAGGCCCTCAAGTTTAACTAGATTTTATCCACAATGAGACTTCAACCCTTACTGTGTCTTAATAATCCCTTATCTTCTTTAAACTAAATCTTTTAGGAAGGACTTTATCACAAGACTTTTGAAGTTCCAAGTAAACTTATAAGCCCTAGATATCCCTTATCTGTAAGGCTAAAGTTTTTGTTACAGATATTTTTAGTAAAAGTCAGGGACAGGTCATGGGCAAGAGACGCTGAGCCATAGATGCTGACTTTTACTAAAAATATCCCGGGTAAGAGGTAGGTGGGTTCAGCACCCACTGCAGCTGGGGCTCCTGGGTCCCCTACCGCTGCTGCGTGTGGGAGCTCCGGGGTCCTCCTGCCCGTGGGGCTGGGCTACTGTGGGGTCTCCTCGCCCCTGGTTCAGCTGGGAGCTGCAGGATCCCCCAACTGCTGGCTGTGGCTGGGCAGCTTCAGGGTTTCCACCGCCCGCCATGGCTGGGCAGCTGTGGGGAGTCTTCTTGCCGGGGCTGGACAGCTGTGGGGTCCGCTGCTCCCCACGGCAGCTGGACAGCGGCAGGGTCTGCCAGCCCCCTGCCGCAGCTAGGCAGCTGTAGGGTCCCCACATCAGGGCGGGGGCGGGAAGCTGCAGCCCTAGGGCAGAAAATGTCATGGAAGTCACAGATTCTGTGACCTCTGTGACATAATCGTAGCCTAACTTATCTGCTATTTGATTAGCTTTTTCAAGAAGTCCCAGCAACCTAGAGGAGCTCAATATTCCTTACATCACAGAAGCGATGATCACTTGACCCAATTAAGTCACACTAACCCAAGTATTTAATTTATTCTGTATTTAAGTAAATTCTCCATCAGTTTGCCTGGTACTGAAGTCATAAAATGATTTATACTAAATAACAAATTAATATTTAGCATTCATGTTCAAAGACCTCTGCAAACCTTAACAGAATAACAAAACAAAAATAAAAGAGTGGGGTCAGGTTCCCTGGTCTGCATTTCCCAAGATCTCCATTGGCTCTTTTTTAAAATAATAGGTACCACATTAGCAACTTTCCAGTCAGGAGGAACAATTCTTGTTTTTAAGGTAACTTACTTCCAGAAATTATTTAAAACCCCATGGGAGGGAAGGGAAGGCAAGTTAAACAGAATTAATTACGAAGCCTGAAAAAAGGAGATTTTGTAGTTGTGAAGTGGAAATGGAATCACAAGACTACCCACTAAGTAAAAGCATGTAAAAGTTTCCTTCTGCTTTATGTTATAAGAGCTGTCTGACAGCCCGGAGGAACATATGCTGTATCTCCTTTATGAGTGCTGCAGCATGTGGGCTGGGATACTCTTGAAAGTATCATGACTCCCAATACTTCTGCTAGGTTGGGTGATTTGCACAGCCCCAATGCTGGAGATGTGCTAAAAAGCCCATATGAGCTCTGTGCGTTCAATATGAATAAATAAGTAAATAAAGCAAAGAGGAAATTCTTTTTGAAATGTGAGATCCCATTAAGCTTGAAAATGCCATTTTCTATTTGCCAGTTTTGAGGTTCTGCAAGTGACAAGCTGATTTGTTTGTGTTTTGCATGGATCTGAAATGGATATGGTTGTTTCTGTTTCATACTGTCATAAATTACATCTTATGTAAAATACTATCAGTTAATGTTACAGCAACTCTGGGAATAGAGTTCATTTGGTTTCTTCCAAGTCATAAGAGGGTACAATTTATTTAATGACAATTTTTTAAAGAGGTTTGTTTGTTTTAAAATACAGATGGAATAGTAGCTTTTTTACAACAAATATAAAATAACGGGGGAAAGTTTTTCCTATTCTAAATAACAGGTTTAAGGCAAATCACATTTCAAACTTCGAACAGTGGTCCAGGGAAAGGTGGCTAACAAAGGATTTTTTTAACATTAGGTTTATGCCCTTTTTTGCTGCTTGTCTTTTATTTTAGAAATATTAGGAATTTAACATTGAGACTTCCCTGGTTTTATTGGAGGGCCACTGGAAGATCTAGGAGATGTTCATTGTGAGCTCTCACACGGCACCTGAAGGGATGGAGGAGTTGAATCTTTTTAACAAAAATTTCCTTCCTTCAAAATGTTAATTAATTATGGAAGTTAATAATTACACTTTCCAAAAACAAAGAGTTTTAAGCAGTCTGGCTAAAAATCCCTTCCCCTTTCAAATAGCCAATTTTCATTCTCTTGGGCCCAACTCCTGCAAAGCTTTAGGCATGTGCTGAATTTTCTGCACTGTGAGTAAACCCAGATCAAGGGCGTGATTTTTGTGATGTGATCACAGTAGTGTTTTGCAGCCTAGACAGGACCCAATGTTCTAATGTTAAAAACCAAGCAGGGTTATTTTAAAGTTAACCCAAACTTTACAAGTCTTTAGATATATAAAAAAGAAAGAAAATGGCAAGTGCCCATTGTGCTTTCCTTTGTGGAAATGCTGACAGACTCTTAATGGATATTTTTAAGCATTTAGACTCAGTATCTAGATTTTCACAAAATCGAATATTAATAGAGATATTTTAATTTTTTTTAAGTTAAACAGTTTATTACTTTATTGTGTTTACAAAAGGAGAATCTGATTGGGAACAGGATCTTCTACTTTCACTATTTAAAATAAGCAAAATAAAACAAAACCAAAAATCCCCCCCACCCCCCCGAAGTATTCATTGTGAAAAATAAATTAGAAGTTTCACTATTCATTGCGTTGTATAACCCTGAACTTTTATTACTCGCACAGGAAAGGAAACGTTTTCATATAGGGCTTTTGATCTGCCAGTGTCCCTTTAATTACAAGAGTGTAGCTTAACTCAGTGACACAAAACGGCGGATTTATTGCTTGCAGAACAAGCCCAGCTGGGGCAGCCTCCCATCAGCTTTGCAGCAGCCTGTTAGTGGCGGTGCCCAGTATGATGTCATGCCACTTCTGCTGATGACGTCTGTTCAGCTCTGGAACAAAACAATCCAAATGCATACCCAGTGCAGCACCAGGGACCCTTAATCACGGCCCCCCTGGGGTGCCCGCCAAGAGCTGGTCGTCCGTATCTGTGCGCTATGTCCCAGGCAGGCACCAGCCCGTGGCTAAGGGGGAGCAGCTCCAGACAACGGGGTATAGCGATGGAGCTTTATGACATTCCATTGGCCCGGCGGGCAGGGCGGGCTGCTGTTCAGACTGAGCCCGAGCATTTTCTGTCGGAGGGGGAGGCTCCCGTGCTCCCTGCCTTTAAGGTGCAGGGACAGAGAGAGAGAGGGAGGCAGAAGCAGCGCGCGCGGCAGTTGCGGGGCTGCAGCCCGGGACAGCCGCAGCGTAAGGCGGCGTCGCGAGCGGAGCGGGGCAGCTGCTGCAGGGCCGGCCCCGGGGTGGGGACGCCGCGGCGGCGAAGCCGGAGAGCCCGGGCGGGTGAGGACGGGCTGAGCTAGGAGGCTGTGCATGGAGGTGCCGGGGAGGATGCTGCTGCTGCAGCGGCCGGGAGGGGAGGGGAGGGGATGGGATGCAGGCGGCGGCGGCGGCGGCGGAAACAGCTGGGGGCAGCCTGGCTTGGGCCACTGCCGGGGCTTGAGGCGCCGTGTCAGCAATCGGGGCGGGGAGAGGAGCTGCAGGTGCAGCCGGGGGGCAGACCCCGGAGCGCCAGGGTATGTGGTCTCTTCTGAAGCCTGACGGGAGCCGGGCCTGGGCAGCGTGTGGGTGGCTGTGGGGGGCCGCCACCCGCGCCCACATTCACCTGGCTCCACCCAGGCACATAGAGGCAGCGTCCCTGGCCCCCTGGGTCGGCGCCGCAGTACAGTCGGACTCCACACATGCATGTCCTGGACCTGGTTACTCCGCAGAGGCGGAAAAGGTCCCCTCAGAGCACTTCGCCTAGCAACAGCCACGCTCCTCCCCAGAAGCGGCTGGCTTTCGGAGGGTGCTGTGATGTGACCTCACCCGCGTGTGGTCTGTAAAGCGCTTTGTTGTGCGAAACCTTGTAAAACATCCTTACTGGGGCAGGGGGCGATCGCACAGGAAAGGTGGAACCAGATGGGATTCTATTCTAGAACGTTGTCCCTAGCTGCGATTTCCTGAGTCAGCATGGCTGTTCTCAGGAATTTACCAAAATTCTGTGAGAAGCTAACACCATGTGTGTCTGTCTGTGAATGTATATCTGTGATGGGATATCACTGGTGTTGCCAGACTGTTGAACAATGTTTGGTGTTTCTTTTATTGCTTAAATTGTGGTTCTCACAAGAAGGGCCTGTGAATTCTTCAGTGCCCTAGCCTCTCTTGTGGGCTGCAGGGATTCACTTGGTCATTCTCTAAAGTGGGTCTCAGGAATTGGCTTATTTAAATTTTTTAAAACAAGATTTTTGCACAGATCCCTGTGCCACTTCAGATATGAACCTGACATAAGACTGTAGGCGTTGTAAGTAAAATGGTTTACTGGTGAAGTTTGTTGAACGCTCTCCAGCCATCAGAATTACAGGCACAGAATGTTTAAGCTTGCAGAAGTTTTAAACTGAGTTTAAATATTTATTTCAGAGAGCATTGAGCACAGTGAGTGGGATTTCTCTTGAGATTATAGGGCATAAGGCACATTCCTATCTGGGAGAATCAAAAGCAGTTTGGGGGATTGTTTTCAGTTGAAAATTCCTAATCTGTTTTAATACGGGGGAAGTCTGTTGATGTACTCAATATAAACCGAAGTGCCTACACGTGACCTCCTGAGCACCAGTGGAAACAACACTGAGCTTCTTCCATAACAGAGTAGGATATGTGTAATGCAGAATTTTCTCATCTCCGAGATCTCAAAATTTGGGCCAGGATTTAAAATAATGTGTTTTAGTGTTTCCTTTTTGAAACGGAAGAGTTGTTACTAATCTGTAATTTAAAGGGGAGGGGGATTTTGCTGCTTTATGATCTTAGACTTTAATGAAGGACAATGAGGAAGGCTAGGGGAAATTTCTGATGCAGCTAAGCTGACCAGATGTCCCAATATTATTGTGACCATCCTGATATTAAGAACTTTATTTTATATAGGCAACCTATTCCCCCCTCCTGATTTTTCACAGTTGCTGTCTGGTCACTAGATGCATCTGAGAACACTGATATGTCAGGAAGGATTTGTTAGTTATGTATTGCTTACTGTACTGTGTCTGAGCCATTACAGGCACCTTCGTTTTAGAAGTAATGGGACAATTTCATCAAAAGGGAGTATGAGTGTTGTGTATATGTATGTCTTTCATATTTTAACAAATCAGTGGATCTTCGTGAGCACCTATACAGTTCTTGTATTTAAAAAAAAGTTGTTATGTTCTCACTGTAACTGTTTTTAATTTGAAAGTAGATAAATAGCCACTGAAAAATGTCTCTATTGATTTTTAACATTGGAAAAGCAAAGTGGGATCCATGTCTATTATTTTGAAGAACCCGCCTTCTTCCAAAATGAAATTCTATGCGTATCAGATGGTGTAGTATAAATGCTACTTTGATCAATGTCTATACACTTGGAAAGAAATTCAGAATCTGGTTAGGCTGGAGCCATTCTTTAGATTTATTAGGGGAAAGCATATAATCTGTTCCCCCAACCTTTCACATTCATATCCTCTTATATATGAGCAATGATAACTTCAGACATACAAATGAAATAAATAGGGAAATTACGCAACTTGTGTACACCACTTAAAATGTGTCTTTATACATGCTGATGTATACGCATATACATAAGGGATGGAGATTATTTTTGGATTTGGAAGAAAGAAGGGGACTTTTCTCTGTGACTTTAAGCCAGCTGCTATTGTTGGAATCACAGCCAGTACCAGTTAAGCTTTTCAACGGTGTTTTAACCATGCTGTTGACAAGTACCAGTAATCAGTTGTTGCTGTGTTTTGATAACTGATACTGAAAAACAGGGATAGAAACTGAACCCAAATGACCTGATTTCAGTTTGTTTCTCTTGTGTTTTACAAAGTAAAAACAGGTCAAAGATACAGAGACTGTGAAACTCAGAAAAAAAATATTTATTTGTCTTGAAGCAGTCTGTAAATAAAGTCTAACAGTTGCTTTTCTTAATTCCATTCCTTTTAGGACTGGATTAAGCAGGATAGCTAAGTGGCTCCTGGACAAGCAGTTCCCTCCATAGCATTTCAAATATTAATAGATCTTAATTTACATTATACAATTATATGGCTTCTGAAAGACTGCAGAGCATAGCACGTGTGTGAAAAGTCAGAACAGCTGGAATAAATTATAGCAGTATCAAAATGGTACATCAAATTATTTCTTATATATATGGCATTGTAAGCAAAAGATGGTTTCAAAGAGAAACTTCAATTTTTCTTGTGTTATTAGCTAGTTCAGGTTGGGGTTCTGGTGACAGACGCTCTGCTATTGTGGTTTATCATAGCCTGAAAATCCCTCAGCGGGGTCTTACATTTGTATTATGTTGTTTCTTCTCTATTAATATTTCAAGAAAAAATAAGATGGATTTAAATTTTTTGTAACTTTCAGTATTTTTAATTTAAAAATCTATTGCTGTGTAAGTCAGAAATTGAGTGCTCTGGAGCCAAGTAACATTAAGCTAAATATAGACTATATCCAAAATTATTTTGATTTTTACAGGCACAGTTCTTTACTGATAATGGCTACGTTAAAGTTCAGCGGGCCTGTTTAATGAAAATATATATATGATTTCTACAGAAAGAAAGTCCTCCATGACCTTGCACAGATTTGCGCAGATGGACTTTTTTCTTCCCTTGCTGAACTGGGTCCTAAATTCTCACCTACATTTTTAGCTTCTGAATTCAAAAATTGTTTGGTATTTCAGTACTCCCAGTGGCGTGTATTATCCTCTGTATGCGAAACACCATTTCATCAAAAGGAGTTTGCCTTGTAGGTTATGTAACTTTCCCCGAGACACATTGTACAAAAAACTGGTGATACTAATGAAGAGTATCAGTGCTCTGTGCATGCAGCTCTGGTACTTCACTGCTTCAGATTTGAATTTCACCGCCCCCTACTTGAATCTCATAAACAATATTAAACTAGTTCAGATTAATTTAGTTTTGGTGAGGAGGCATCTCTGCTTTAATTGTGCCACTGAGCGTGCTGTTTTTGAAGCCTGTTTGGGGTTAACTTGTTAAAATCAAAAGAAACATTTGAATTATACCCCAAGAATTCTTTTATACCAATTCACATGCCAGCAAGGAACAAGACAGACTATAGACAAGGATTTTAAACTCATTCAGACTAACTAGCCAGTCTTTTGGCTGAGTGCTGCTGACAGTGCAGTTATTCTGCCATACTCAGTAAGTGGCAGCTTTTCTACTTTTGAAACTTAACATTTTTACATTTGAACAGGTTATTCAGTTAATTGAGTTCAAATGGGGAATAATGATTTATGACCTGACGAATGCTTGGTTATAAATTTCCTTGCTCTTCCTTCTGCTTTTGATAATTATTCATTAGATTATTTTGGACGAAGGGGCTGTTGGGTAAATTCTGTGGGACTATCTGGAACTGCTCTTGAATGATTTAAATCCTGTTTCACCACCTACGTTACTTCTGTCACTCACTTACATGCTGTTTCTGGCAGCAGTAAGACATTTGGGATGACAGGGTTTTATTTTGAATCCCTTTCTAGAGAATGCTTTAATCTTAGAGGCGTGTGGTCCAGTGGTTAGCTCAAATCTGGGCAGCAGCACTCATGGGTTCTAGTCTCAGCTCTGCTGCTAGCTCATTGTAAACGTCAGTGTTTTTCGTTACCCACCTTGCATTGGTATTGTATTATAAGGCTTGCCTAATTAATGTTTAGGAAGTGCTTTGAGGACCTTGCAAGGAAGGCACTGTAGAAGCCCAGAGTGGTGTTTTTCTCCCATCTGTTGCTATGCAAACAACACTTGGTTACAAAGCTCTCCTTGGGATAATTTAGCCTTTGAGAACAGATTGTGATCCAATGACGTGCAGCTTTTAATGAGTGCAAGTCATGGGTTTTGGCTTTTGTTTTAATTTAGTTTCTGACAGAATCAAAATGTTGCTTGTTGTGTTTCAGTGATGGTTAAATTAGCATCCTCTTTTTTAGTTGTGTTGCGTTTTTAATAGCAGTAATATTATTTTGTCTTTTGTTAAGAGCTTAGGTGTTACTGTGGGCTAAAAAATACAAGCTAACCAAAACCTGAGGTGGCTTCTGAAGAACAAAACAAAATGCATCCTTTCCCTAAGGGACAAGTTTGCTGCTTTCACACTCTTCCTGGTCCCTGCTGGCATGGCATGTGGTGCAGGAAGCCAATTTTGCTCCTGCTGTACAATTTTTGTTGTCTTTTTAACTCTATCCTTTCTTTAAAACAACCCACAACACGGTAAACAAGACACTTTCTGGAGGGTAAAAGACATTTTAAGTAGCTTGCTAGTCTGAATCAGTGCCACCTGCAGTTTGGGGATTGATTTGAAGAATTAATTTTCTCTATACGGTTTTGCTTGTATGGTTTTATGCTGCCCTCCTTGCCCTTCCCAGCATACGGGGTGTGAGGCAAGGTGAAGGAGTGCTGGGGTTTGATAGTTCTTGCCTATTGCCACAGCCGCAGATGGCTGGGGAGAGAACCACCCTCCCCAGAATCTAGGGAATGCAATAGGTACTGCTGGGGGAATTCTGTGCCACTGCATGTGCGCAGAATTAGTGTCCCCCTCAGATTTATTTGCTTTCCCACAGAAAAATGACTTTCTGACAGGGAAACAAAGGGAAGCTGCAAGCGCAGTCATGCATCACTTCCTAGGAGAGCAGGTACATCATTTCACGCACCCGGAGCAGCTGGCAGAGAGATAAATTACTGCAGGGCTAGGGACTTTAAGGTCAGGCTTGACAAAGCCCTGGCTGGGATGATTTAGTTGGGGATTGGTCCTGCTTTTAGCAGGGGGTTGGACTAGATGACCTCCTGAGGTCCCTTCCAACCCTGATATTCCATGATTCTATGACACCCCAGCCAGTAGCTTCTGCCCTGAGCTGCGGTCAGCTGCTGGTCCCAGCTGGGCTGTAGGCAGGAGAGGACAGGACTTCCTCTTCCCCTGCAAGGAGTGTCTGGGCTGTGTCAGAACCCACCCCCAGAAACCGCCCGCAGCTGCAGGAAGCTCAGCATCTTACCCTGCTTCCTGCCCACATCTCTCCTCAACTGCGGGGGGAGGGGTCACTATACGGGGAGCTGCTCCCCCATCCACCCAATGCCCATGTATCCGGACCTCCCATACCCAGACACCCCTGCCAGGCCTCACCGTGTATATCCAGAACTCCCCTAGCCCTCCATACCCGAACCCCACCCCACTGAATCTTAACCACTGCATCTGGAGCCCCCCTGCATGCAGACTCCCTGCCTCCGGACCCTTACTCCTGCACCCAGACCACTACCCACTGAGCTCCCTCCACTCAAACCCCCACCCCGTGCATCACCCTGAGCCCCACATCCAGACCAACAAATAGCTCCACCTCCACCCCACCAAGCCTCACTCCCCCAGCACCCAGACAACCCCGCCCCCCGCACTGAGACCCCCACACCCAGATCCCTCCACTGAGCCCCAACCACCTTCACCTGGAAGCCCTGGCAGAGTCCCATTGCCCCTGCACCTGGAACCCCCCCAAAAAGCCTGTGTGCATCCAGATCCCCCCACACTTAGACCCCCCACTGAGCTGCCTGCATCCAGATTGTCCCACACAGAATCCTCTCACACCACACCTGGATCCCCTGACACTGAGCCCCTCCGCACTTGGATTCTGCCTGGTTGAGCCTGCGTGCCCACACTTGGTGCGCGTGGTGCAAAGGGGGGGCCCCAGGGTGTTTCTGGGGCAGGCCCAGGCCCAGGTGCTGCATAAGGGTCAGGTGCAGCCTCACCGCTGAGTCCGTGTCCCAGGGGTGAGGGGCCTGCATGGTGATCTCCCACCTTTGTGCAGCCAGTGGCCTGTGCTCCCCACTGCCATGCTGGAGTCTCTGCACTTATTTATTGACAAATTAAACTTGAAGAATTTTAAAATATTTTGTGCAGCATTTTTAATGTTTTGGCCCAGAATGCTCTTAGGAGTAAATAGGATGGATTGATTTAAATCAAAGAAGTGTAAATCACTGATTTTAATCAGCAAGCAAGAAACCTATTTTTAGGCCATCGATTTAAATTGTGTACTTTTAATTTTCCTAAAGCAAGTTTGATTCTCATTGGTTGGTAACCATTAAAATATGTTGGTTTGCAACTAAATATAACTTTTACACTAAATTTGGTACTTCTTTTTGCTAACCAGGAGCATACACTATTTAATTTATTACACATTTATTTAAGCAATCAGGGATTTGGAGCAATCAAATTTTTGAATTGCTCCACTCCAGCTCCACTCTGGCACCAATAGTGACTGCTCCAGCTCCGCTCCGCCCCCCAACTCAAATGAATTTTTAACTAAATAAAAGAGTGCATACTGTAATTTTGAAAAAATATTATTTTTATTCAGACTTTTAAAACAATTTAAATGTCAACAATGATACAAACTAGAATCATTCATAATTCATTCTGTAAAAAATTATTGCAGCAATCAAGTTGTCTTTAATAGCCTGCTGCAAATCATTTAAAATTAACTTTAAAGCTAAAAGCAGTCACTCTACACGAGCTTAAGTTGTTGGCATGCTCGAAGCAATTCTACAGGCAGCCTGAATGCAGTGTGAGTAGCTGTGAATGGCCTCAAAAACAGACTTAACTTTTAGCCTACCAATAGACTCCATCGCCTCACAATCTTCCCAAAAATTTATCTCGAATAATGCTTCATTACAATTATGAATTGCAGAAACTCGCCGGCGTCTTTCTTGTTTATCCAATTCCTTTTCGAAGGCGTCATCTTCTAAAGAATTGGTGCTTGAATTATCTCCATTTCACTGTGATGGTTGAAGACATCTCAGGGTGGACGCTCGAACAAGTTCAGAGTGGAGATGGAAGTTTGAGACCAGCCTGCTATTTCTGAAGGATGTGAACTTTCTGAAACTGCAAATTCAATTGTTGATGACTCCTTTTTTTGTGTTTCGTTTTCTTCAACTTCTTTCGCTGAGTTCAAATGTAGCAATAGATTTTGTTGTTCGAGTCGTCGAGTAATATCAAGGAGCCTTTCCTTTGCCTTTGTTATTTCTCTTGAGCATATTTCTCTTGACCATGGGTCAACATAAACTCCAGCAAGGAAATTAATATTGTCAAAAAGCTTCTCTTCGCGTTTGTGCACAGAGGATAGAATTCCTTCTGCAATTTGTCCACCATTTTCTTGCAAGAATTTTGACAGGTTTCGCCATTCCTTTATTAAAACTCCCGGGGTTACATCGACAGCTTGAAGATTCACAGTTGTTTGGTTTGGCTTTGCCAAGAGGTCTCGCAGGTTCTTCACTTTGTCCCATTCAGCTTTTGTTAACTTGAGTTCTCTTGTTCCAGGAGCAGCCACTTGTTCACAGTAAGATTGAAAAAGAGAAGCCGATCAATCATTGCAAATGTTGAACCCCAGCGAGTCACAGTATCCAGTGATTGAGTTACCCCATGTAGATCAAGCAGAACACTTTGAATACTTGGGGTTCGTAGTTTGACAACGACTTGTTGAATTTTTGCCAGAAATTTCTTTGCATGTTCTTTGTTCAGTCCATCCCAGATTGCCAACTGAAGAGTGTGAATACCACACCTCATCAGTTGGACTTTTGAGTCATCCTCATGAAGCCATGTTGGAAGTATGAGGCTAGAGTCATTAACCCATTGTGCAGCAGCATCCATGTTGAGTTCGATTTCATCCATTCCTTTAGTTCCTTCATCAGGCAAAATAGCTTCATTTCTGTCCACATCTCTGTTCTCAAAGGTAGAAATGGTTTCATTGTCCTCGCTGAAATTTTTGACGGCACACGTCATGTTTGCTGCATTGGTCAATGCAGACGCTCAACACTTGCATTTCACTGATCCCAAATTTTTCTAAAATAGCTTTTACTTTTCACTTATGAAGAATTGTGACTCCCTTCAGTGTCGATTTATGTCCAAGGTTTTTTACCACAGCTTTATCTTTTCCTTCTTCGTAGTACTGAGCATTGATTGCAAGGAAATTTCTGTTTCCACGGGTTGCCGCATCCATTTTCAGGTAGCACAATTTTTGCTCCAAAGCTGTCTTGAGCTCTTTGCGACCAGACTCAGCTATGCTGACAACTAAATGACGAACCGCATCGTGCCCCGTCGAAATGCCAAGCTGCCGACCCATTTCACCTACAATTTTTTGGAATCCTTTGTTCTTTAGCTTGAAGGTAGTGAGTGGTGTTGAACTCAAGCAAACCATTTCCATCAGCCCTTCATGGAAAGTATTGGCATCCACAGTGACTGTAGCCTTTGAGGACTTCAAATATGAGTCAAGTTTTGTTTGCTCAATTTTGGGTTTCTTTTCAGATGAAGCTCCGCAAAAAATATTTTCTCCAGGAGTTTTCAAAGAGCCAGATGAACGTCGTTTAGCTGCGTCCGCTTTCTGTTTTGCCTCATCTTCCTGGTCCTTTTTGTAACCAGAGCCTCATAGTTTTCAGGATGGTTACGTTTTACATGCCGCCAAAGTCTGAAACTTTTCACAGCGCTTGCTTCACTTGTCTTGAAGCTAATGGTTTGAGCTCACCATTCACTTCCTTTTCCACCTTGCACGTTGCCGATTTCGTCTTTGCTTTTCCCAAAAGCCCAAATTTTGGCTTTTCAAATTCAAAAGTAAGGACGTCGTTGAGATCCTTTTCCGTAAATCGGCTATCAATCATCAGGAGCAGATTTGATTTTTTTGTTGAAGCCATGGCCAAATCTTCCTGTGCTGCTACCGCATCCCAGTGTTTCTTGTTTTGATCTTTGAAAAGCAATGAACAAAAGCATTACATTTTTTTATAATGTACCTGCTTGTGATATCTTAACCGCTTAAGGTATTTCATTTTTGTCCAGAAAATCCAAAATAAATTCGATCTTATTTTCTTTTTACACAAAATTATTATTAAAGTATATTTTAATATTTTAACATGTTTCTTGCAGTTTTAATGAAGTAAGAAGTATTTTTAATATACATAATTAATATAAATTTTTATTTATAAATTGCAAGTTAGTTTTCCTTGTGAAATTTTGCTGTAAAAATATTTGAAATATTTTCCAAGTTTTTAATTAATATCTCAAAAATGCTTTAATATAGATATATCAATGAAATTTAGTATGTGCCGTAGCGTTAGTAGGTGCTATCGCTGTTCTACAACATTAATTGTTGGGATGTAACGAGGCTACACGTTACGAGGTTGAAAATAAACTTTAACAGGAAAGCGGATTCAAATTGCAAGCACAGTCCTTTTAGTAAAGAGAGCAAATGTTCAGAAATACGTTTTTGCTTCATCAGCCTGAATGGATTATACAAAATAGAACAAATAACAGGTTCTATCTTCTACAATGTTTCCAGCCTGATGAGGGAAAAACTTGTTTCTGAAAATTTGCTCTCTTTACTAAAAGGACTGTGCTTGCAATTTGAATCCGCTTTCCCGTTAAAGTTGATTTCCAACGTTCTGTCGTACAACATCATTCAAATAAAATTATTTAAACTACAGGCGTCGTGAAGTGGGGGGAGTGAGCCAATTTTTTTAGTATTTTTTAAATCTTTGACTATTTAACAGGTTCGACCCTGGAATATGATTTAATACTAAAACATGTATTAAAATGGTACTCTTAATTTATTTTGTATAATTAACTGTTTCTGAGAAAACTGTTTAAAAATTTTAATCTGCTTAGATGCTTAGAGTGATACAAACAATTTTACTTATTACTTATTTTTCAACTTTGGAATCATAAATTTTAAATGTAATAATAAATATTAACCAAAAATTATTAACTTATTAGGGAACATAATATTATCGCTCGTAGCCAGGGGCAGTCGACATCTAGCCTTTCTTGAAATATAAAATAAAAATGGTCAACCACCAGTTCGGGACGCCTATGGTTTAAATAATTTTGGATAATGTAATATGGTAGCACATACTAACACTAAGACACAGACATAATTTCATTACTTTTTGAGATATTAATCAGAAATTAACTTTTCATCACCTCCTTGAAGGGACTGTAGCTCCCTTAGGAAGAATTTTAGGATGCGTGTTCATTTTTTCTTAAAATGACCTAAGGATTCACCCTCAAAGTTGTGTTGGATGTTTTCCAATCACTCTGGATAGATCACAGAAATCACTCCTAATTTACGCAAAAATGTTTACTGTATATTTATATGCCTGCTGCACGTGACTTTTTCAGTAAATTTAAAATGACAAACAACGCTACCAAAAGACCATCGAACAGGTAACATATAAAATAAGTCCGGCAGAGTGATACGGGAGCATGTACAAATGAACAAATGTACTGGTAACGGGAGCCTGTGGGAGAAAGGAGCTTACGTGGTTAATATCTCTTGCGACATCTTAATGTATCAATAAACAAAAACTTTTTTTTTGGGCAGTATATGTTCGTGATATCTTAAATATTGCGTCTTGCATCACACTTTTCCGTAATTGCAGTACTCAGTGCGTCTCGTTGATCAACGCTTACAAAAGAACTATCAGTACATACTTATCTAACTAATCTATACGAGTACGTACTCGCCTAACCTTGGCACAAGGGTGGGAGCAGTCTGCAGTGTTGCTGGATGTCTGTTAGTTATCTGATTCTTTAATAAAACATATCTCCAAAAAACTTTGTAATTTTGTATCTGTACATTAAATCTTGATTTTGGCCGAAGTGAGAATAACTGAGATTACGTAAAGTGGTAAAGTAGATGTTAATATCAGTTGCTATACAATCTGAAACTTTTTGGCACTTTTAGGACTTTCTTGCTAAATATCATTAATTTTGGATTGAAAATGAAAAAAAAAAAAAAAACTGGAGCAGTGGAGCAGTCAAGATTTTCTGTGATCCGGCTCCGCTCCAGCTCCGGGCAAAAACCTGCAGCTCCACTGCTCTGCGCTCCAGCTCCAGATTCTTAATTCTTATTTTTAATTATGTTTGAAAATGATGAATGATGCAGTTCTTATTGACTGGATGATTACTTTTTACTTGTGATTTGTGTCTAGCTCTGTTTGGCTGAAAATTCAAAATGCACAAAAAATAGCTTTTTTTTTTTTTTAAATAAAACTACCTGAAATGTTCTGGATACATAAATAAAAGTTTATTTACAGTACTTTAAATTGGGAGTAAGTCAGCTGAAGGCAGTAGAGTTACTTTGGTGGCGTGGAGTGAAGAATAAAGCCCAATGCTATAGTAATGGAAACATCAGTATTTTGTATTTTTCACCCTGATTTAGATTTGAAATTTCAAATTACATCAGTCTTATATCCGGAATGGAAAGAGAAAACATGCACATGTCATTCTGTATCTTCATGTATACATGCATGTGTTATATTAGAGCTTGCGAGAAAGGCATACCATATTTCTATTCAGGTTTGTCAGACGCATTTGGTTTATGAGGGATATGTTTCCTTGAGTAGTGTAATGCTCATTGGGAATATTTAATCATATGAGTTGTAACAGCTGCCATGGCTTACCTCAGGAGCAGACTGCAGGCAGGAAGCTGGTAAACATGACTTTCTTTGCTTGTTGAACTCTAATGCAGAACAGACAGTTGGAACAAATAATACACTTCCTGGTTGCTGCCCCTGCCAGCACACCCCTCTTAAAGGGAATCACATCAAATAACTGGAACTCTTAACCAGGCTTTCAGACCCTACCATAGACATTAATCAAATGCTGTTTGTGCATTAAATGTCTTTCCGTGTGTTCTGTAACTTGAATGCTACTTTATCTAGAGCTGCTGAGTAACTCATCAAGAAAGCTCAATCTATTATTGTAGGAGTACAAAGAAATGTCCATCTCTCTAATACATTACAGTCCCATTTATTGAAAGGTTGTGGGGCAATATAAAATCTTTGGGGAAGAGGGTTTCAAATAAATAGGAACAGTGGGAACTTGACTGAGTTTTAGTTAATGTGATTTAATTGTACTAATTATTTAATGATAGTTGTGATCCTAAGTTTCCATCTTTCTTCTTCCCTTCAGTTCAGCCCTTGATGAGGCAGATCCTACTGTTAAGTGGATTCTTTCTGTTGGCTCAGAATGCTTTAATCTTCTCACTCTTTTTCAGTGTTTGTCCTCCGTGTTGACTTGCACTTTGTACATGCTTGGAACTAGTGTCTTGATATTATTTTATTACATGAAGTGATATAAAATGTGAAAGGTTGAACAGAGGGTAGTGACCATGTACTTTGAAGTGCTGCTGATGGTTTAAACAGCAGAAATGAACAGCATCTCTGCTACTAAATATGAAAGAAAAAAGCCCTGGAATATAATTTCCTTTTTTTTTCTTTTTTAATAATGGTTTCAGAACGTCATCGGAACCGGTGGCCTGTGGCAGCTGTACCCAGGAGGAGGAGGCTTTTCTGAACCGTAAGCCCTGCTCTTAAAGACTCTGATTGTTATGTTTAAATTCTAATCAGAGAATGGGGTGTTTTTCAATAAATTAATGTCTTTTTGAAAGAAGTTATAGTCAGTGTTCTCCATCTGCTGCACACCCACCTACTGTCTAAGTTAACAAAGCCAGCCTCACAGTTAAATGTGCTATTTGTGAGATCTACAGCAAAGCAAAGGCTATATAGTGGCTGTAAGCCACTGTGCATGCGGTGGCAAACTGGGAAAGTGCATTGCCCAAGCAGAAACTCTAAGGCAGGGGTTTTCAAACTTTTTTCCTCGTGACCCAGTTGAAGAAAATTGTTGATGCCGTGACCCAACGTAATTATATCTTTTGACTAGAGTTTTCATAAAATCATAATATTGCAATACATTCCAGCTTAACCCACTTTACATAACTAACACTAGACACTAGCTTTAGTAAGCCTATGGTAAGGAGTGTGGGAGGTGGCCCAAGGTAGGGCCGAGGGTGAGGTGCAGAGGTGAGTGCTCTGTCTGTGGGTGAGGGCTCTAAGGTGGAGCTGGGGATGAGGGATTCAGGGTGCAGGAGGGGGCTCAGGACTGGGGCAGAGAGTTGAGATGCGGGGTGGGGCCAGGGATGAGGAGCTCAAGATGCAGAAGGGGGCAGGGGGTTGGGGTGGGGCCAGGGATGTGGAGTTTGGAGTGCAGGCAGGCTGCCACAGGGCTGGGGCCAGAGGACTCCCCCCAGCCCTCTCCCTGTAGACAGCAGCTAGCTCCAGGGGAGGGGCCTTTCTCTCTACCTGCCCGCAGCACAGAGCTCCTGGGGAAGGGGCCCCTTTCTCCTCCTGCTGCAAGAAGCACAGAGCAGCTCCGGGGGAAGGGCCTCTCTCTCCCTCTGCATGGTGCTCCAGGGGAAGGGTCCGAGTCCCAGCAGCAGCGAGCTCCGGGCTGGGGGAGAGGCCCGCAGCAGCCCTGCAAGCCCCAACTTGCTCCCCTCCCCGGTTCCCGCTCACCCCTTACCTCTCTCCTCTTTAGGTCCCTGCTGCACGGCCCTTTAGAGCTGGCGCGCGGCAACAATCATTATAATTTGAATCAGCAAGGCGACCCAGTGACTGACATTCCGTGACCCAGTACTGGGTCCCGACCCGTACTTTGAAAAACACTGCTCTAAGGTGTTTGCGCACCCCTCAGTCAAAATTTTTTGAGCACGCTCCCCCAATATATCTATATTTATTTATCTAAGGGGGCCCCGGGGCCCTGGCCTGCAGCTCTAAAGCCCCTTTCGGAATGCGGACCTGAGAGCACGGGCCGGAGGACTCAGGAGGAGCAGGGACAGCCGCGCAGCCAGCAGCCGGAGAGAAGCGGCGCTTTCCCCTTCAAAGCGACACAATGGCTCCATATCTAGTTGGCAGCCGGTACCCCAAGGGTCGGTCCTGGGGCCAGTTTTGTTCAATATCTTCATAAATGATCTGGAGGATGGTGTGGATTGCACTCTCAGCAAATTTGCGGATGATACTAAACTGGGAGGAGTGGTAGATACGCTGGAGGGGAGGGATAGGATACAGAAAGACCTAGACAAATTGGAGGATTGGGCCAAAAGAAATCTGATGAGGTTCAATAAGGATAAGTGCAGGGTCCTGCACTTAGGACGGAAGAACCCAATGCACAGCTACAGACTAGGGACCGAATGGCTAGGCAGCAGTTCTGCGGAAAAGGACCTAGGGGTGACAGTGGACAAGAAGCTGGATATGAGTCAGCAGTGTGCCCTTGTTGCCAAGAAGGCCAATGGCATTTTGGGATGTATAAGTAGGGGCATAGCGAGCAGATCGAGGGACGTGATCGTTCCCCTCTATTCGACATTGGTGAGGCCTCATCTGGAGTACTGTGTCCAGTTTTGGGCCCCACACTTCAAGAAGGATGTGGATAAATTGGAGAGAGTCCAGCGAAGGGCAACAAAAATGATTAGGGGACTGGAACACATGAGTTATGAGGAGAGGCTGAGGGAGCTGGGATTGTTTAGCCTGCAGAAGAGAAGAATAAGGGGGGATTTGATAGCTGCTTTCAACTACCTGAAAGGGGGTTCCAAAGAGGATGGCTCTAGACTGTTCTCAATGGTATCAGATGACAGAACGAGGAGTAATGGTCTCAAGTTGCAGTGGGGGAGGTTTAGATTGGATATTAGGAAAAACTTTTTCACTAAGAGGGTGGTGAAACACTGGAATGCGTTACCTAGGGAGGTGGTAGAATCTCCTTCCTTAGAGGTTTTTAAGGTCAGGCTTGACAAAGCCCTGGCTGGGATGATTTAACTGGGAATTGGTCCTGCTTTGAGCAGGGGGTTGGACTAGATGACCTTCTGGGGTCCCTTCCAACCCTGATATTCTATGATTCTATGATTCTATGACACTTTGGCCGGCTTTGAAGGGGAAAGTGCCGCTTCTTTCTGGCTGCACGGCTGTCCCTGCTCCTCCACGGGCTGGGGGACTCAGGGCTGCCCCCCCCCCTTTTTTTTCCCCCCTCCGGCAGTGCTCCTCCTGCCATGCCGCCCTTTTGCTCTGGTGGCAGTCCTCCTGCTGCACTCCCCAATCGATCGTCTTGCGCACCCCCTGGGGTGCATGCACCCCACTTTGGAGACCACTGCTCTAAGGCACCATGCCCAAAGCTGGCACATTGCCTCCAGGAGCAATGGTGGAGTATAGCTTTTGCTGTACCCCCCTGAAAGCTTGCAATGTGTGCTCCCTGCCTTCTCCCACAAACTCCTTATACTATGCCATAAAGGAGAGAGGGGGGTCCTCACACCTCTAGGTGTTATAGCACCACTGAATTACTAGAGACCCTACGTCCTCCTGTCTGGAGAGGATACAGGCTGGGAGTGTGCTGTTCTCCTGCACAAGGGTAAAGGGAGGAGAGCCCCTACATATTCTCCTCAATCTTTTACACATCCACAATGTGGCCCTGAGTAGCGAAAGTGCCTGGGACACTTCTGGGTTAATGCCCTTGGAAATTAGACTGTTTTTGTCTAAAAAACAGAACATTTTCTTCAGCACTCTTTCCCCCAGCTAATCTTAGCCATTATATTTTAAAATATGTTTCTTAATTTTAATATAAAATATGACCCAGTAGTACAGCTCCAGTTCAGAATAGATTGTAAATACAATGTTTGATTCCTGTTCGGCAACGTAATATACCAGCTGTAGCAACTACTGTAACGCCTCAAAATAATCAAAACCCATCTGGAGCAAAACAGAAGTAGGATTATCCATGGGCCCTATTGTGAGAAGTTGAGCAGTAGTACTGGGAGGTGGGTGGTTAGTGAACCTTGGATTTAAATATGCTTGGATTTATAATTCATTCTTGTGAGGAGGCTAGCATTGAGAAATGGATGGTATGGCAGATGTTCAGCATCAGGAATTAAGGGATATGCCCAGGATATCTGTGTGCCAGGGTTTAATCCTTCAGTAGTAAAGTGCATGCATGCTGTTTAGTGATGAGAGTATAGAAATAAAGGAATCCCACATTATGCTGTACAGACAGTTGCATTTGAAAAGCAATTTGTATTAGCAATCCCAGAACATGGAAGTTCTTTGAGATCTTGCATTTGGAGCACTCTGAGGTTCTGGCAGGGGGCCTTTTAACATAGCTCTTGGGAACAATATATTTTCAGTCTAGTACGAGGATTTGAATGCTCTGCTATTTTCTAGAGAAGGGGACCAATTTGACTCTTCTGAGGGCCTGCAGACAAAGAATGCTATGCCAGGTCTCCTTCCCAGACTTCCTTGAGATCTTTAAGAGGCTCTACTCCTTGATTATCAGCTGCCTGTCTAAAGCAGAAATGAGTCTGACTCAGGACACATGAGGTTGAATTTTAGGTCAGATATTGTATGCTGTGAATCTCAGACTTGGTATGGAGGCTGGGAAGGCTAATTGGGTTAAATGAATGCTTAATAAGAGCTTTCTTACCCCAGTCTTCAGATTGGGGATAGCATGATGGTAGGGAGGGGGCGAGAATTTATGTTTTGCAAAGTGCCATAGCAACTAAATTATGACCAGCTGTCTTAGCTTCATCCAAGAAGATGAGATTGCAGTTTTTAGGGTCAGTTTGGGTCTGAAAGAAATAGGGTTTTAAAACTGAAAACAGTTTGCTGTGTTCCTGACCAATATCTGTTGTATATTACAATATCTGTTGTATGTTTAATGCCTTCCTCTTATCTTGGCAGCCTTTCCTTCATTCACTGTTTTGTTGCTAACCTCTGGTTCTTATTTAACATATGCAGGTGAGGTAGAATCTTAAAGAACAATATGGACCTTGATGTGTTAAACATGTTTGTAATAGCAGGAGGCACTCTGGCTATCCCCATTCTGGCATTTGTAGCATCCTTTCTCCTATGGCCTTCTGCACTGATCAAAATCTATTATTGGTAAGTTAAAGTATAAGAATATTAGCATGGAATGATTATTTTTGGTTCACACTATAACGTAGATTTAAAATGTGTGGTTGCCAGATAGACTGAGTGCTCAGTAAGTCCCACTTATCTTAAAGATGCGGTCCCCATTGATCTTATTGTTTATTATTCATATTCTTAACTCGTGATCATACAGTAGTACATGGGTCCTCAGACTCGGGTGGAGGGCCCCATTATGACGAGTGCTGTACATACACATAGTAAGGAACGGCACTTGCCCCAAAGAGCTTACAATCTAACTAAACAATGAAGATAAAGGCTGGGAGAGAGGAAGTATTAATTATCCTGATTTTGCAGATAGGGACCTGAGGTATAGAGAAATTGAGCAACTTGCCCAGGGTCACATATGAGCAGTGACATTGGAACAATTTTTACAGAGAGGGTGCTGAGAGCCATTGAACAAAACTGTAAACCCTGTGTATGATAGAAACCACGTCAAGCCTTGGCGTGCTGCTGCACCCCTAGTTCCAGCACCCCTGCATGTGAGGTCACTGTCAAAGCCAGGTACTGAACCTTGGTCTCCTGAGTCCCAGAGTTCAATGTTGTGTTCTCTTCTAGCCCATAGAGATGAGTAACAGAGGAGTCCAGCTTTAATACATTTTAGAAGACAGGATTGTTTATTGACAAGGCATGTTATGAAAACTTCCCAAAATCTCAGTCAGCTATTCTTGATACCAAGGTACACTGGCACCTGGGGGAAGTATTCTTAGGGCCCGTAATATAAAATTAGATTAAGACTTTAACATGTGGATGGAGTTTTATTATAATAGATTTGTTTTACTCTTAAAAAACATAACTTTAAAACACAGACTGAAGGAATACTATCATTCCTTATCACACTCTCCCAACTGAGGCTTTTTGGGTTATGTCTTTGTTGCAGGTTGCTAGGCAGGGCTTGATTATCCGGGTTGCTTTCATTTGAGAGGGAGGGCTGCCCATGGGAACTGGTGTCATTTGCACTTTTCACAGTACGGGAGAACAGACTGGGGGAAAATGGCCTGTTGGACACCCTCATCAATCAGGAAGGCTATCTGGATCTTGTGGGCAGGAGTGATTGTCGCAATGGGACCAGAATGTGGGTTCAAGCAGAGCAGAGAAACAAAACAAGGTGTGGGAGAGAATTAAAAGCAAGAGAGCAATTGATAGAGGCTTCATGATTCCTCTGTGAACTGGGACAGGGCAATCTTCCAGCAAGACAGAGTGGAAACCTGGTAATTTCATGCTCAGGACAAATAGAAGTGTTATGCTCAGGAGAAGTAGAAAACCCCGGTGCAGCAGTAATCTGCATTGGTAATGCAGTTGTCAGAGTCTGTGCAACTCCTCTTGACATCTCATGACAAAGCTGCATTTCTGTGAGTCATTCCTTTGCTAAGGAGATGATGGTAATGGGCTCTCACTGAGAGAAACATTAATGGCTCTAAGTTCGTTCCCCATGACAACTGTATTCAGAGTAACAGCCATGTTAGTCTGTATTCGCAAAAAGAAAAGGAGTACTTGTGGCACCTTAGAGACTAACCAATTTATTTGAGCATGAGCTTTTGTGAGCTATAGCTCACTTCATCGGATGCATACCGTGGAAACTGCAGCAGACATTATATACACACAGAGATCATGAAACAATACCTCCTCCCACCCCACTGTCCTGCTGGTAATAGCTTATCTAAAGTGATCATCAAGTTGGGCCATTTCCAGCACAAATCCAGGTTTTCTCACCCTCCCCCCCCCCCTCCCCCCCACAAACTCACTCTCCTGCTGGTAATAGCCCATCCAAATGACAGGTTTCAGAGGAACAGCCGTGTTAGTCTGTATTCGCAAAAAGAAAAGGAGTACTTGTGGCACCTTAGAGACTAACCATTTTATTTGAGCATGAGCTTTCGTGAGCTACAGCTCACTTCATCAGATGTTTACCGTGGAAACTGCAGCAGACTTTATATACACACAGAGAATATGAAACAATACCTCCTCCCACCCCACTGTCCTGCTGGTAATAGCTTATCTAAAGTGATCAACAGGTGGGCCATTTCCAGCACAAATCCAGGTTTTCTCACCCTCCACCCCCCCACACAAATTCACTCTCCTGCTGGTGCTAGCCCATCCAAAGTGACAACTCTTTACATAATCAAGTCGGGCTATTTCCTGCATAGATCCAGGTTTTCTCACATCTCTCCCACCCCCATACACACACAAACTCACTCTCCTGCTGGTAATAGCTCATCTAAACTGACCACTCTCCAAGTTTAAATCCAAGTTAAACCAGAACATCTGGGGGGGGGGGGGTAGGAAAAAACAAGAGGAAACAGGCTACCTTGCATAATGACTTAGCCACTCCCAGTCTCTATTTAAGCCTAAATTAATAGTATCCAATTTGCAAATGAATTCCAATTCAGCAGTTTCTCGCTGGAGTCTGGATTTGAAGTTTTTGAAGTACATTGGTCAAACTGGACAGTCTCTACGTAAAAGAATAAATGGACACAAATCAGATGTCAAGAATTATAACATTCATAAACCAGTCGGAGAACACTTCAATCTCTCTGGTCACGCAATCACAGACATGAAGGTCGCTATCTTAAAACAAAAAAACTTCAAATCCAGACTCCAGCGAGAAACTGCTGAATTGGAATTCATTTGCAAATTGGATACTATTAATTTAGGCTTAAATAGAGACTGGGAGTGGCTAAGTCATTATGCAAGGTAGCCTGTTTCCTCTTGTTTTTTCCTACCCCCCCCCCAGATGTTCTGGTTTAACTTGGATTTAAACTTGGAGAGTGGTCAGTTTAGATGAGCTATTACCAGCAGGAGAGTGAGTTTGTGTGTGTATGGGGGTGGGAGAGATGTGAGAAAACCTGGATCTATGCAGGAAATAGCCCGACTTGATTATGTAAAGAGTTGTCACTTTGGATGGGCTAGCACCAGCAGGAGAGTGAATTTGTGTGGGGGGGTGGAGGGTGAGAAAACCTGGATTTGTGCTGGAAATGGCCCACCTGTTGATCACTTTAGATAAGCTATTACCAGCAGGACAGTGGGGTGGGAGGAGGTATTGTTTCATATTCTCTGTGTGTATATAAAGTCTGCTGCAGTTTCCACGGTAAACATCTGATGAAGTGAGCTGTAGCTCACGAAAGCTCATGCTCAAATAAAATGGTTAGTCTCTAAGGTGCCACAAGTACTCCTTTTCTTTTTTTTAGCCCATCCAAAGTGACAACTCTCTTCACAATGTGCATGATAATCAAGGTGGGCCATTTCCAGCACAAATCCAGGTTCTCTCACCCCCTAACCCCCCTCCAAAAACCACACACACAAACTCACTCTCCTGCTGGTAATAGCTCATCCAAAGTGACCACTCTCCCTACAATGTGCATGGTAATCAAGGTGGGCTATGTCCAGCACAAATCCAGGCTTTCTCACCTCCCCCCACCCCCTTTTTTTCCCAGGGACACACACACACACACAAACTCACTCTCCTGCTGGCAATAGCTCATCCAAACTGACCACTCTCCAAGTTTAAATCCAAGTTTAACCAGAACGTCTGGGGGGGTGGGGTAGGAAAAAACAAGGGGAAATAGGCTACCTTGCATAATGACTTAGCCACTTCCAGTCTCTATTTAAACCTAAATTAATAGCATCCAATTTGCAAATGAATTCCAATTCAGCAGTTTCTCGCTGGATTCTGGATTTGAAGTTTTTTTGTTTTAAGATAGCGACCTTCATGTCTGTGATTGCGTGACCAGAGAGATTGAAGTGTTCTCTGACTGGTTTATGAATGTTATAATTCTTGACATCTGATTTGTGTCCATTTATTCTTTTACGTAGAGACTGTCCAGTTTGACCAATGTAAATGGCAGAGGGGCATTGCTGGCACATGATGGCATATATCACATTGGTGGATGTGCAGGTGAACGAGCCTCTGATAGTGTGGCTGATGTTGTTAGGCCCTGTGATGGTGTCCCCTGAATAGATATGTGGGCACAGTTGGCAACGGGCTTTGTTGCAAGGATAAGTTCCTGGGTTAGTGGTTCTGTTGTGTGGTATGTGGTTGTTGGTGAGTATTTGCTTCAGGTTGCGGGGCTGTCTGTAGGCAAGGACTGGCCTGTCTCCCAAGATTTGTGAGAGTGTTGGGTCATCCTTTAGGATAGGTTGTAGATCCTTAATAATGCGTTGGAGGGATTTTAGTTGGGGGCTGAAGGTGACGGCTAGTGGCGTTCTGTTGTTTTCTTTGTTGGGCCTGTCCTGTAGTAGGTGACTTCTGGGAACTCTTCTGGCTCTATCAATCTGTTTCTTCACTTCCGCAGGTGGGTATTTTAGTTGTAAGAAAGCTATTACCAGCAGGACAGTGGGGTGGGAGAGGGTATTGTTTCATGATCTCTGTGTGTATATAATGTCTGCTGCAGTTTTCACAGTATGCATCCGATGAAGTGAGCTGTAGCTCACGAAAGCTCATGCTCAAATAAATTGGTTAGTCTCTAAGGTGCCACAAGTACTCCTTTTTCTTTTCATGACAACTGTATTGTGACTGTACTTACAATGGCCTGGCCAGTCTTATTTCAAAATGGCTAGGCTGCAGAACAAACACAAGGTACCTTCATGTGGTAACTAACATGTGGCCTGTCAGTTTCTTGAATATGAATGTTAATCTGAGGGTTCTGATTTGTATCAGGTTACACAAAGCTTCTTTGAAGCCACATCTTTCCTCATGATTAAGAATATAATTTGAAATGTGAAAACTGTTAGTTACAGAAAGAAGGTTCCCAGCTCTCTCTCTTTCTTTACAGTGGCGTGTTGAAGACAAGTTGTATAATTTTCCTCATTATCCTATTGTACCCCATCCTTTCCAATAACAGAAGAGAACCACACTAGTTCTTTAGTCTTCATGGAAACGAGATGAAGCAATGATGATGATTGCAATCCCTCTGTTTATTTCAGATGAGGGTTTAAACAGAAAATATTCCTTTAAAAATGCCTCATCTGGCATTCCAGTTGTGTTAGTTCAGCAGGATTGCTGTACCTGATGTACAGTTAACAGTATGAGTTGTTTTAATTTGGTCACTCATCAGTTCCACTCTACTGCTGAGGTATCTTAAAGTCAAACTGATCTTCCGTAGAAATTTCTGACCATAGTGCAATTTGTAATCCCACTTCCACTCATTCAGGCAAGGCAGCAGTATCAATCTCTCTCTCTCTCTCTCTCTTTTTTTTTTTTTTTTAATGGACAGACATGTAGGTCTAACAGATTTATTCTAAGTAATCTCATAATCTTATGTATTCAGGCAACTGAAGGTTAAAACTGGCAGGATGTAATCAAACCCTGGAATACTGGTAACTAAATTTGTGTAAGGAAGAATTCCTTTCCTTCACGCATCACATCAGGAACTGTGAGGCAGAATGATGCTTCTGCAAATGATTGCTAAAAAATATCACCAATTCTCTGCTATGGAGATGTCAGTCCAGATGCTGGGACTTCTGTGTCCTCTGGCTTGTATAAATCCGATTAGCAAAAGAGGATTAAACAAGTTTCACTTCCTTTGTAGATGCTTTTCCTATTTTTTTTAAATCTCTATTCTGTGTGTCCTGGGAATGTGTCTCCATAGTGCCCTATAACCAGTAGAGGTATCAGCAGCCATTGCTGTAACAAAGATTGTGCAGACTTGTTTACGTAGATTGTAAACTCTTTGGGAGCAGGCACCATCTTTTGTTCTGTGTTTGTACAGCATTGAGCACAACAGGGTCCTGGACAATGACTAGGGCTCCTAGGTTCTACAGAAATACAATTAATCAACAAGAAGAAGTAGCACAAGCCTATTAACAGACAGCGTGAAGGCAGGTGCTGCAGAAATTAGTATTTTGGTGAGTGAAAGAAACAAAGATGCTTTTTCACTCCCATGATTAGATTGTGGAACTCGTTGCCACAGGATGTCATTGAGGTCAATAATTTAGCAAGATTCAGAGGGGGATTGGATGGTGATATGGATAACAAAATATCCATAGTTGTTATAGCACTAAAAGAAGAGTTTTGGAAAGGATACAAAACCAGTCATCAGGGTTTAAGCCAATCTCTCAACTAGTTGGGGTTAGGATGAGGCCTTCATGGAGAGGCAGATTACCCCAAATCTGCCTGTTCTGGGCTTTCTTGCACCTTCCTCTGAAGCGTTTGGTACTGGCTGTAGTCACAAATAGGGTACTGGACTGGATGGACCTCGGGGCTGGTCCAGAATGGCAGTTCCTGTGGTCTTGAAAATATTTAGTCAGTGGAGACATAGGCAAGAGTTTCAGAGTAGAGACGATGATAAGAAAAGGGCTCATGACAGAGAGCTCTGAGGAGCCAGGCTAAGTAGGGAGGTAAGAATGTGCTAGATGTTTTAAAAAATGAGAGGATGGGGGGAGGATTTTTCTAAAGAGATAAATGCCCGTTTCTTTCTTTTCTAAGCTTAACTTTGAGTCTACATCTGCAGTAGCTGGATCTGTAATGCCTGGACATAACTACGAGTCGTGGAGGAGTCTTGTGTACATTTTGTTATAGAATATCCAGCCGTTCTCCCCCCCTCGCACGCCCCCGCTTCCTGTGAATCTTGTTTCTTCAGCATTTTTATTGTTTAATTTGTTGTTTATTCTGTTCATTAGAAATTGTTTTTTTGTTCTCAAATCATATTCTCTTTGTGCACCTGTAGGAGGGAATGAGAGGGAAAGTATTGTGGCTACTACATAACCAAACTCAGTCCCCTTTCAATCCATGGACAGTTTCCCCTTCTCAGGGTAGACTGAGCTCTTGGGAGCAGACTGAGGTCACAGACCTGACAGGGGTAGCCAGTGACAGCAGGTTGCATCTCTTTTCACCACACCATTCAAAACCTGTTCTCTTTGTCCCCCCATTCCCTCTCTCCCCTCCCCATTCTTGTTCTTACGGGTTGCACTAGGTCTACAATGAGCTACACTCTTAATGATAGAGGCCATGGCCTTAGTTTGTAGTTGGGGTGCTACAGAATGACTTTTTCCTTCTCACCTGCTTTTGGTGTGTGTCTCCCTGCAGGGTTTGAGATCTGAGACTGCTCCACTGCCATCTGGCAGTGGATCGCTCCTCCTTTGCTTTGTGTGCTAATCCGTTTAGCTGCCATTCCTGCCGCTGCTAATAGCGTTAACACCTTGTGAGGGATCAGTTCAGCTTTGGACAGATTATTTTGTCTTTTGGTGAATTGATCCATCAGGATCAGTTGCTAAAAATGTTAATATCTTGCCCAATGATGGTTTACACAGGGCCCCTGAGGCAAACTTTAAGACACTTATTCATTCAGGGTGAAATTCACCTCTGAATGTAGTACGTGCACAAGGTCTAGGCACCACATAAATCCCACATAAGTCCTCAAAATAGGGCTTACAGTAAATAAGGATTGAGGTGCTGTATAAGCTTTTTGCTGGCTTTCTGCACCCTCACAATGACAACACAATCCAGCCTTAGTGACATCATAGTCGCCTCTTATATGAACTGATACTACACAAGCTGGTATTTATCAATATTCTGGTCACCAGATACTGTGCAATTATTTGTTTAATGTGCAGACAGGGGCCAGAGTCTAATCTCAGTCAGAGTAACTCTGTTGACTTCACTGAAGTCAGTCTTGGTTTTGCTTCAGTGTCATGGAGCTTAGAATCTGCCTTGTGTTGCAAATTCTTGCTTTGTTTGCCTGAATGAACCTCCATTTGTTTTAAAATGTACTTATGGCACTCAGGATTGGTCCCAGACAGAGCAAGAGCAAAAGCAAAAAGGAAAATCTTGTAAAAATAGAGTCCCAAAGTAATCAAAGTTAGAGTGAGATGAATAGAAAGCCCTTGTGCTGAGCCTTGAAGAGGAGGGATTCATGAGACATAAGCAGGGAGGGTGTTGCATACATGCAGCCCCACTCCCCAGCTCATTTCAGATGGACACCTGAGAGCAACGACAGCCTGGTTGACCTCTCTTGCCTTGTGAGCAGCAAAATGGTTGTTTGTGTACTTCAGCCCTACGTGACAGAAGGCCATAGAGACCATCAGCAAAACCTTGGTTTGAAACCAGTGCATTATTCCAAAGGGCTTTATTTCGGCTGAAAGCAATGCAGGATGCTGTATAGCTGTCCACAATATTGTCCCGGTCACTTTTTGCTTTAAATGTTTTTTCAAATATTATAAAGCAGCTGTCAACAATTCCCCTTTGACACAGAGTGCTCCCTTTCAGATGGGCACCCTAGCACCAGGTTTACTGTCCTACTTCCCCCCTGGAGCTCCTGATGACTTCACGACAGGCTCTCTTGTCTCAGTAATACACCTCCTTAGGGCAGTTTATTACAAAATGCTAGTGCAAACAATCTGTAACAAAAGTCCCGAAACATAATCCATTTCTCATGCCCCCCGCCCCCATGCAGTCCTTAAAATCACATGTGATCTGGTCAGTAGACATAGCACATACCACACTCTGGAGCCTTCCACCACTCCTGGGCTCTTCTTTAGTGCTCTCCTGTCCTGCCAGGACAGCTGCTGCATCCCTTCCAGCTGCAACCCCCAGCCTTTCTGCTGGGAGTTCATCCTCATCAGGGAGCATCCAGCTCTGCCCCTGTTCTGTTAAGCTCCCATCTTAAACAGGCCAGAAAGTAGGCCCTGCACCTGTTCCCCAGCCCTCAGTCCTCTGTCACCCTCTGGTTCCAGTGCACCAGCGTGGAGCTGTCAGCGGGTATGCCCCTCCGCTGCTCACCTGCCTTTAGCCTGCTTTGGGCCTCAGCTCTGCCTCTCCAGCTTGCAAATCAGTAGGCAACTCCGTCTGCTGCTTTTTTGCCTTCCATTCGCTCCGGCTTGGGGAGTTCATCCAGAAAACCCCTCTTCTGCCTTCCCTGAGGAACCTTCTACAGTTTCCTTCAGGGACCTCCTCCCTCTCTGAGTCTGCACCTGTTCTAGCACAGGGGTGCTAGACAGCTTCATTTAAAGGGGTCAGCCACCCTGTGGCAGCAGCCAAACTATTAAACTTTGATAGAGGTTTGCTAGCTCTTCTGCTCTGTTAAAGTTCTCAGCACCTGTCTGTGGGCTGTCTTGAGTGCATGTTGTCCCTAAGGACAGGTCCCCCACAAGCCCTGCATACCAGTGGAGCCCCACTTCCCATGTAAGTGGTGTATCAGTCCCTTGTGGGGACTGAGTCTCTGTGGCATTTTTCACTGAACTCAAATGAGCCAGCGTAACAACTGCTGTCATTACATATCCGTAATACTTCGCCTTTATATATGTCATTTTACCCAAGGGTCTCCTTGTGCTTTTCAAATATAAACTAAGCTTCGCGATTCCCCTCTGAGTAAGAAAGAATTGTTTGTGTCCATATTAAAGACGAGTAAATTGAGCCAAAAGAGGCTAATCTTCAGCACATCCTCTGAGGCATCCTCAGCCTCCATTGACTTCACTGGAGATTGGTGGTGCTGCGTGTTTGCAAGAGAGGCTCCGTACTGCTGAGAATTGGACTCTGAGGCCCAGATCCACACAGGTATTTAGGTTCCGACCTTCCATTGAAATTGGTAGGCATTAGGTGCCTAAATACAATTGAGGATCTGGGCATTAAGTGACTTGTCTGCGTTCTCATAGCAAGTCAGGCCTGGAATTGAACCCAGGAGTCTTGTCTGCCTTGTCTTGTGCTTGGACTATTAGATCATGCTCCAGTGTCATGTTTCGCTTAATTGTTTTTCTTTAGGTACTGGCGTCGAGCACTGGGCATGCAGGTTAAATATGCTGACTATGATGATTACCAGTTCTGTTTTTCTTATCGAGGGAGACCTGGATTCAGACCATCCATACTGATGTTACATGGATTTTCAGCCCACAAAGATATGTGGTTGTCTGTGGTCAAGGTATGTTTCCATTTCTCTAACAATAAATGGATACCGCCTTAGCGAGAGAACACTTTTATTTGCCGGTGTTCTGAAGGAGGAGCCTCCAGCTAGCACATTAGGAAGCTTAGCTATACTGATCACAGCTATGACAATTATTTTAGAAAACTATATCCTCAGCTACTGTACATATTGATCCTCTGATGCATTCCACCCCTTTTGTCATTCAAAGTTTAGAGGATTTATGCTTCCAGACTTAATAATGTCATAGGCTTGTTCTATACTACAGAGTTAGATCGATGTAAGCTGCCTAATGTCAGTGTACATGCTACTGCCTTGCTCCCCCCGAAGTAAGTACCCTACTACATCAACATCATAACTCCACTTCCACGAAAGGCTTATGTTGGTGTAGATAGGGCGATGCAGTGTCCGTGTAGACACTGCATTACTTACATTGGCTGTTGGATGTCATTCTTGTCAATTTCACAGTTCCTGCATGGAGCTCGGGGCCGGTGGTGGGCTCCAGCGAGACCCCAGCTGTCCTCCATCCCGGCCCTCTGCTCTGGAAGGTGAGAAGCCTTGGTGGCTGCCCCCCGCAACCAGCGGGGAGGCGAGAAGCCAAGAGCCTGGGCGGCAGCTGGGCAGCTGTGTGGAGCTCAGAGCCTTGGCTCTCAGCTCCCCACGCTGCTCCTCTTCTGGCTGGTGGAAGCGCTCTTGGTGAGGATGCACACCACCAACACAAGGAGGTAGTGTGGTCCTCCTCCACTGCAGTAATTACTGCAATGGCTGTAAGTTGACGTAACACAGGTTGACTTAAGTTTGTAGTGTAGACATGCCCATAGAGTTTAAGGTCAGAAGGGGCCACCAGGTCATCCAGTCTGACCCCTGTATATCACAGGCCCTTAAATTATATTTAATAGGATGGAGCCTTTTCTTAACAGCTGGAGTCTGGTGTATAATAATTCTGGTGAATAGGTCATTTCCGGTATTTAATCTATAGGGCCAGATTCGCAGTCTAGTCTGTGCCAGCACCTAGACAGAGTCCCCGTGGAAGGCCCTTAAGACCCAAAATCTGCTTGGGGAGAGGAGGTTGTAGTCTCAGAAAACAGGCTTCATATCCTTGACACTGGAGATGTTTTTAGGGGCCTTACACTGCCAGAGTGAAGGTGTACATGGGATGATTATGGGAGGTACTTATTTCACACTTCCCCATAATAACTCCCACCTGCAGAGTTCCTATGGAGCCAGCAGCAGGAAGTAAAGTTGCTCTCTCCCAGCAACATCTCTGATGGAAAGCAGCAAAGGAGAAGCTACCTGTGCTCTGCTGGAAACTATCTCTGTGTGGTGGCAAAGTTGTGCTGTGAGAGAGAAGTTTTGTGTGAAGGAAATCTAGCCCATGGTATTTCATCACTTCTCGTACAGGGTGTACACGTACCAAACATTCATAACACAGTCCCTTTTTCAGGATCTCCCCTCCTCTTTTTCTTGGATTCTATTTTTTAAATAATAAAACTTCTTCAAGCTTATAAAAGATAATACCAGCTCGCAGTGAACTGATGTAATATGGTGCAGCCATTGGCCACACTGTACTAATCAGCACAACATTTCACAGAGAGATTCTAATAGGAAATCAATTTTTTTTTCTGTAATTACCAATTTCCTTCATAGCATCCCTTCTCTAGGCTAACTGCCCAGCGCTTTCTTTCCGCAGTTCCTTCCGAAGAACCTGCACTTGGTTTGTGTTGACATGCCTGGTCATGAGGGCACTACCCGATCATCGTTAGATGACTACTCCATCAATGGGCAAGTTAAAAGAATACACCAGGTGATGGCCTCAGATGTGTTCTATGCCTGTTCTTCTTCATGTCCCCCTTCCTGGGCAATCAGAGTATATGGGTTTGATTTGTCTTTGAAGTGATTGGAAACCAGGATTTCCTCTCTTTAGAGGATTGAAGGTGAAACATGGAGGGCTAGATTGTGCCCTTGGCTCAGCCCTGTGTAGATGGCAGTATGTGAGTGTGCCGCCTCAGGAAAACCCCAAAGAAGTAATTTCATAGATAGATTCATAGATATTTAGGTCAGAAGGGACCATTATGATCATCTAGTCTGACCTCCTGCACAACGCAGGCCACAGAATTTCACCCACCACCCCTGCGAGAAACCTCTCACCTATGTCTGAGCTATTGAAGTCCTCAAATCGTGGCTTAAAGACTTCAAGGAGCAGAGAATCCTCCAGCAAGTGACCTGTGCCCCATGCTACAGAGGAAGGCGAAAAACCTCCAGGGCCTCTTCCAATCTGCCCTGGAGGAAAATTCCTTCCCGACCCCAAATATGGCGATCAGCTAAACCCTGAGCATATGGGCAAGATTCACCAGCCAGATACCACAGAAAATTCTTTCCTGGGTAACTCAGATCCCACCCCATCTAATATCCCATCACAGGCCATTGGGACTATTTACCATGAATATTTAATTACCAAAACCATGTTATCCCATCATACCATCTCCTCCATAAACTTACCGAGTTTAATCTTAAAGCCAGATAGATCTTTTACCCCCACTGCTTCCCTTGGAAGGCTGTTCCAAAACTTCACTCCTCTGAATTTCCCTGCTCTCCTCTTATTGCAGGGGAAATAATCTACTCCTGGCCTGTAGCAACTGCAATTTACTTTTCCTTCCCCATCCCCTCCTGCAGCTCAGCTGTGCATTCCTTTGGGTCACTAAATGGGCCAGTATTGCCTTTGCTCCTTGGCTCTCTTTCATGTGCTAAGCTGCAGCCATCCTCCAGAAGGAAGTTTGCAGAGTTGTCCCTCTGTTCCTTCAAGGACTAACCCCCTACTGTGTGACTGATTAGCCTGAACAGTCTTACTGCTTTAGGCACATTCGAATACATTAGAAAATTCAGTGTGCAAATTACAGCTAGGATCCTGTGTGCCAGAATCAGATGCGTTCTTAAAACCCTGCAGCTCACAGGAGCTTCGTATGATGGGAGAGCTTTTTTGTACTTTGCTGCACAGATTATAAGATGTGTAAATTTTCCTTTCAGCATAATGGCTGAGCCATGCAGAGTCATAATTCAGGTGTATGGCCGGGCTGAAGAAAAATGCTTGGGGGGGGGGGGGGCAGGGAGGAAAATGTGGAGGAACAGCCGTTGCATTTTCCCCAATCATATACTCTGATTTTATTTCAGTTCCTCTCCACCCATAAATCTTTTCAAGAGCCAGCAGTGAAAATGGGCAGGGATCCAGGATCACCACCTACAAGCCTCTCCCTCCCACCCCCGTCACTCACGCACCGCTCTATCAGATTAAGCACTGCTGAAGTGGTATTGAATCCCCATCTCTGTAAAAGCTGCCAAGCGTCTCTGTCCATTTCCTTTGGCATCATCAGCAGATGCCTTCCTTGTGACTGTGTTGCTTTCTACTTCACATTTGAATTAAGTATATGATATATTCTGGGTCAGATTCTTATTTATGCGAACATCTCTGCACTGCCAGAGTGGTGTACAGGAACCTCCATGTCAATGAGTATTAGGCCTCAATGGAGAGCGTTAAATCTCTCCTAAGATAAGCTCTGCAGCAGAGCTCTTAAAATGGAGAGGCGATTGGTAAGATGCTGCTGAAATAGACAGCAGGTGGGGACCACATTTTTGTATTTTGTAAGTCTGTATTTTTTCCCCTTGTTCCTTCCTGGCATGATCAAGATGGGTGAGTCTGGAATGTAGGACAGAAGAGGAACAAGACCAAGCAGGAAGGAGGCAGGAGATGAAGCAAGGGCTGTTGTTCTCTATAACGTGGATCAGACTGCAGATTATTTTTGTTTGTTTGTTTTCCTTTCCTTTAAAGAGGGATGTAGATGAGGCTGGATGGTTCAGAGGCTTGGTAACGGCCTGTGAAGCCTTAGCCGTTCCAATCCCACCTGGGTCAGTAGTGACCGAAAGTTATAGTCAACGCTTGTTTGCTAACCATCTGGTTTGTAAGCATCTGTGGGCCAGGGACCTGTGTTCTTGTTTGTCTGTCAAGCACCAGCCAGACCTGTGAAACAGTAAACATAACCGCAGGAAAGGAGAATGGTGTTCTCAGTGGGCACGTATCCTGTCACAGAAGCTGCTTCCACGCTTGTTGCTAATTTGACAATCTCAGCAGTGCTAAAAACTAAAAGGTCATGGACCCCTAACTACTCTTGTAGCTCTCGAGCTTGTTCCTCCTGCTCATGGACAAGGCACTTTGCTGGGACAAGGTGGGGAAGCTTATCCTGCTCTGTGGATGGTGATGTCCTCTCTCAGCACTGTTAAGCCAACACCTTCCATGGGAAATATGTTTCCTTTGATTTAAAGAGGACGCACGGGCAATCTCAAGATTCTGTGGATCCACCACACTGCTCTAGCTTTGCTTTTAGGATTTACTGCAATGCTGCCAGGAGCTCGTGATTGCTATATGCTGTAGCTTTGACGTTTATTTTTTCTAATGACTCTGATTGTAACTTTGCAATTGGTCCCTGTGGCCTCATTGCCCTTTCCATTTCAGTTTGTTGAATGTATCAAGCTGAACAGAAAACCTTTTCACCTGATCGGCACCTCAATGGGTGGAAATGTTGCAGGAGTTTATGCTGCTCAATACCCAGCAGAGATTTGCAGCCTGTCTCTTGTATGCCCTGCAGGTGAGTGGCACAATAAAAAGTGAGTATGGAAGTAAGTAGCTAGGTATATACTCTGTACCAAAGCATTAACCTAGAGAACCTCAGGTAGTACTGAATCCAGTGTAAACTTTGTGAATTAGATAGTGGAAAGAAATACTTGGCACCAACTGAGATTTTAGAATCCAGTTCAGATTTATTTATACTCCGTAAGACTAATTAGACTTCTAACAGAACAGTACATGTACTCCTGGAACTCAGCACATGAAGTGTGAGGTAACAAATGCTGTGAAAGCTGAATTCCAGTCTCTGTTCTAAGCCCCCTTTTTCACAACTTTCTCCAGCAAACTCCTGTTTAGGCTGAAACGTTCCATGCTTAGTTGCAGCCCAAAGGTGCCTTTTTTTTTTTTTTTATGGTGTGTGCAGAAAACAATGTGTTTGCATAGCTCAATATTGGCTGGAGCTGTGGGGACAGACAATCTGTGCTTTTGAAAAAGACTGGTTCTGAATTTATTTGAGCTGTGAACATTTAAAATGGAATGTTCACCCATGTACATAGTGGAGGAAGAATATGGACAGAAAGAGAGCTGCCTTAATTGGTCCCTCATCCACAGTGCTCACTGCAGAGGAGGACAACACACATCAGCGCCTTTGCTTTCTGCTATCTTGGAGTCTGTGCTACACCGAGGTGGAGGTTTTCAGAAATTGCTATGCTGGGAGTAGCTTTTCCATCTGTTGCAGGGAAGGGAGGGCAGAGATGGAAGTGTAGGTAAGAGGAGGGATCAGGAACGTGGAGGAGTATTTGCAGGCCTAGTGAAAGAGTTGCTGTTTTCTCACTGGCTTTTACAGATCAAAGGGTTGTGGCTTTCCTGAAGTGGTGGCATTTGGTATCACAGCAGCTACTTCTGTTACAGACACATTGAAAAGTAACTGGAATCCTAAATGTGGACCCCTACATCTTCATAGGGAGGCACAGAGGTTTAGTTCCAGGATTGCCATTGGAATTGGAGTGAGTTAAGAACATAAGAATGGCCATAGTAGTTCAGACCAGTGGTCCATCTAAACCAGTATCTTGTCTTCTGACAATGGCCCGTGCCAGATGCTTCAGAGGGAGTGAACAGAACTGGGCAATTATTGAGTGATCCATCCCCTGTTGTCCAGTCCCAGCATCTGGCAGAGGCTTAGCTGTGGGGCTAAATCCCCACGCAGCTCTGAATGTTTTGGTAATGTGTGTGTAAGCGTTCAGTGTCGTTTGTAACTGAGAGATTGCTAAATGTGTCATCTTCCTGTTTTCAGCACGGTGGGAGGAAACCCTTAGACCTTTTTTAAAATCAGTTTTTTGTAATACCCATTTGACTAGAAACTTGTAAATTGAAACACCTTCCAACAGTTATGCTTCTTGCCAACAGCCTAATCTTAGCTGTTGGGTAGCTAGGCAGCTACCTTTGTGCTCTGTGTGATGTTTCTAAGGGAGAGAGCCCAAAGCTGTATGGCTTGGACAGGAGTGGCTGAGATGAATGGAAATGGGTATGGGGAGGGGTATCAAGAGAGGTGTTCTGAACTGACTTCACAAGAAGTGTCTGTTTTAAACCTGCAGGAGGATTTAGCTGTGTAGTCTCATCTCTACAGGTCCAGTCCTCGCTTACAGTAAGGCCTCTCTACAGCACTCTGTCAGCTCTGTAAGATGTCTTGAAGTGGGTGTAAATTACATTGACCCCGCTTTAAGACATCTCTACACTGGCAGAGTGCTGTAAAGAGGCCTTACTGTAAGTGAGAATTGGGTCCTTCATGTTCTGAAAGCCTAAAAGGGAAGATTGCTTTAAAGCTACAGCTATGGCTACACTTGCAGATGTAGAGCACTGGGAGTTAAAGCAGCCCTCAGAGACCACAGCAGGGAAAGTGCTGCCGTGTGTTTACACTGTCAACTGCAAGCACGGTGGCCTGGCCACATTAGCAGCTCTTGCAACGCCACAGAGAGCAGTGCATTGTGGTAGCTATCCCAGTGTGCAAGTGGCTGCAGTGTACATTTCAAATAGTGGGAGGAGGTGGAGTGTGACAGGGAGTGTGTTGTGTGTATGTAGGGGGAGAGACTGTGTTTTGGGGGGCAAAGAGTGTGTCAGCAGGCTGTCTTGTAAGTTCAGACAGCAGCAGGGGGAAACCCCGACATCAGCCCCTTCCCCTTGCAACCTCTCTCACACAGTGCACACACGCCCACCTCTGCAGCAGCAATGTTCCACAGTAATGGTTTGCTTTGTGTCCCGGAGCAGATAAGCATGCCGGATGTCACACACAGAGCTTTGAAAGGGGATATCCGCATGCCTGCAGCAGAGTTCAAAACAATGACCAGAGTGGGCACTTGACTTCAAGGGATTATGGGACTTTTCCGGAGGCCAGTCACAGCACAGTAATGCAACAGTCGTCCACACTGACACCCGGGCGTTTCAGCCAGGGCGCAGCAAGCTCTATGCTTCTTGTGGAGGTGGATTACCGGGGGCGCTCCAGGCACGGAGTCCATGAGCTCTAAGTGCCTTGCCAGTGTGAACACCGCAGGACTTAGGGCACCTGGGGCTGATTTAATGTGCTCTAACTTGCAAGTATAGCCAAGCCCTACATCTATGCTATAAACTTCAAAAGCGCTGCTGTGGGAGCACTTTGAAGTGCGAGTGTGGTCACGCATGAACTCTGGGAAAGAGCTCGCCCAGCGCTCCTGGTAATCCACCTCCAGGAGGGGAATAGCTCTGAGCACTGGGAGCTGTCCACACTAGTGCTTTAAAGCACTCAAACTTGCTGCACTCAGGGGTGATTTTTCACACCCCTGAGCCAGCAAGTTAGAGTGCTATAAAATGTAAGTGTAGACAAGCCCTTAGTTGATTCTGCCCAAATCTGCCACTAAATCCCCAATGCTATCTCCAGCTGTTTAGAGACTGTTACAAGAAGGGAAGTTACTCAGTAAATGTGAATTTTGAAATACCTGGTTATGCAGAATTTCACATTTCATCAACTCAGTCTTCTGTCTTGATACCTGGCCAGACTATTCAGTACAAGCTAGGGAATTAAATGCTGCAAATGTGTCTGAGTGTTGGCAAAGTGTTATCTGCATGCACAAAAGGCTTTGGTGTTTGCCCCTGTTGTCATAACAGCTGCTGCTGCTGTTTCTTATCCAATAAACTGGTGATTCCAAGGCAAGAAATAAAGAGCAAAGTGGAATGTTACCTAGCTACCGCCTATGCTGCTCTGGAGAAAGAAAGTGATGTGAAGAACTGTCTGTGTGTATGCCAGGCATCTGTGAATTAGAACCAGTGGTTCTCAACCAGGGGTTACACGTATTGCTGTAGGTACGCAGAGGTCTTCCAGGAGGTACATCAGCTCATCTAGATATTTGCCTAGTTTTACAACAGACTACATAAAAAACACCAGCAAAGTCAGTACAGACTGAAATTTCATACATACGATGACTTGTTTAAGTACAATGTTCATATTCCAATTGATTTAATTATAGGGTAAAAATGAGAAAATAATCAATTTTTCAGTAATAGTGTGCTGTGACACTTTTGTGTTTTTATGTCTGATTTTGTAAGCAAGTAGTCTTTAAATGAAGTGAAACTTGAGGGTTCACAAGACAAATCAGACTCCTGAAGAGTCACCTCCCAGTGAAGAGGTTTGAAGTAGAACTGGTTGGGGAAAATTTTTGCAAAAATGTTGTGTAAAGCCTAGAGTGTCACTTAATGATAAATATTTTATTCCACTGGTTCTGTATTTTCCCTGCAGCGTTCATTGTTAATTTCCCAGCACATAGAGATAGCTTAGCAAATGATGCATACAGTAATAAAAAGCTGGTGCTTCCGGAGTTCCCTGTCTGAGAATTCATTTTGGTGGGCAGGTTACTGTTGCCACCTGCAAATTGTATGTCCCGCATCATGAGGGGACCTACAATGTCGTGCTGCAGCTTAACTATAAAAATAATTAGAAAAAGATCATAGAAAATAGAGATTTGTTTGTTGTTTCTATCTTCATCAGGATTTTTGTTGTTGTTTCTATCTTCCTGTATGTGATGAGTTATTCAGCCCATTAGCTGTTCGTGGTATTACCATTTCAGCAAGCAAACCATCCATGCATAATATATGTAAAGTATTTGTCAGATTGCATCCTGACTTTCTCTGCACCCACTGTATGCTCCTAGCTCCCCTTCTGCATCTCCTTCCACACCTGCAATTGGGTACCCACCTTCCCTGCTGCTGCTTATGGCTTTCTCCTGTGTAATGCATTTGGGAGGCAACCAGCCATGGGAGCAGTAGGGTCAAAGCTATGGTGAGTAGGAAGGACTGGGATATAATTTTGTAAATACTATGCATATATAGTGTGTAAAAAAAAAAAAAAAAAAAAAAAAAAAATTCCTCTTGGTTGAATGAGTAAGCAGGCAAGTAGGCCATAGAAATCGGAAATTGAATTCCCCTGGGTGAACTTCAGTCATTTTCAGGAATAGATTATATTGTACATGTAATATATTGTATAATACATATATATATAGTCATAAAATTTTAATTCCATGGATGGCACTGGGAATGAGATTCACTGGATTTATCTATTTATTTATTTATTTTTTTGAAAGGACGTAAATTGTGGCCTATGGAAAGTGACAGTGTTCCTTTTGATAGGCTTTTAAAAAATTATAGGAAAAACAGTTCCGGAAATTAGAAAACAGGAGAAATCAAGATCTACCAAGGACTGAGAGAAAGAGAGAGAATAAAAAGAATTATTTTGTGAGAAGACTGACAAACTAGCTGAAATTCTGGTTTAACTGAGAAATTACAAAGGTTCTCCCATCCACGTCACACAATTTGGTAAAATTGGCAGGTTCCATTTATGAGAGGCTCCCACAGGACAGAGATGCCATGGTGTTGCAGGGCAGAACCATATCTTGATTAACACTGCGTCAGTCTCAGTTCATTTTTAATAGTATGTGACAAAACCAGAGGTTTTATTTTTCTTCAGAAGAATGGGGGACTGGGAGGAACACAAAGCAGGCGTGTATTTGCACTGTGTTTAGTGCTATTAGTTTGATTACCATAGCTATTAGCAGAGGCTGTCATGACTGCGTGAAAGTTTACAGCAGTCAAATGTACAGTACGTCCAGAAGTAACTACCTTCTGTGGCAAGTTGCCCTCTCTAGGAAGGGCTGTCTTGTCACTTTTGGATTTTAGCATGTGGTTATTTTTGTTCATTGTATGTAGGTCTGCCATATCCAACTGATAACAAATTTCTTAAGTGTCTGCGGGAGCTGAAAGAGTCTGAACGTATTGACAGGATTCCTTTAATTCCATCAACGCCTGAGGAAATGGCAGACATGCTGAAGCTTTGTTCTTATGTGCGCTTTAAAGTACCTCAGCAGGTAAGAAATCCTAGTCAGTCATCATCTTTAATCATGACAGAAGGTAGTAGATTTGGCCAGGATGAGCCTGAAGCAGAATAACTCTCACAGAGAGAGTGAGCGTGCAAGCTTGCCTCTCACTGAAATCCATGGGTTTTAAACAGAACAGTTATGTCAAAGGCAATGAAACTGACATGACACAATCTAGGATGTAGCTAAGAACAGTGTAATTTTCCAAGTAACGTTGCTGTATATTTATGGAAGGGGAAAGAAAGAACTGTTAGCAATTTACACAGAATGCTGGCCCCCTAAGACACAGTATGAAATTGTCCATCAGGGCAAGAAATTTGTATTTATATTTCAGGTTTCAGAGTAGCAGCTCTGTTAGTGTGTATCCGCAGAAAGAACAGGAGTACTTGTGGCACCTTAGAGATGAACAAATTTATTAGAGCATAAGCTTTTGTGAGCTACAGCTCGCTTCATCGGATGCATAGAATGGAAAATATAGTAAGAAGATTATATATATATACACACACACATACAGAGAAGGTGAAAGTTGCCATACAAACTGTGAGAGGCTAGTTAAGATGAGCTGTTATCAGCAAGAAAAAAACTTTTGTAGTGATAATCAAGATGGCCCATTTAGACAGTTGACAAGAAGGTGTGAGGATACTTAACTTAAAGAAATAGATTCAATATGTGTAATGACCCAGCCCCTCCCAAACCCAAGTTAATGGTATCTAGTTTGCATATTAATTCAAGCTGAGCAGTTTCTGGTTGGAGTCTGTTTTTGAAGCTTTTCTGTTGCAAAATTGCCACCTTTAAATCTTTTACTGAGTGGCCAGAGAGGTTGAAGTGTTCTCCTACCAGTTTTTGAATGTTATGATTCCTGATCTCAGATTTGTGTCCATTTATTCTTTTGCGTAGAGACTGTCCGGTTTGGCCAATGTACATGGCAGAGGGGCATTGCTGGCACAGGATGGCATATATCACATTGGTTGATGTGCAGGTGAACGAGCCCCTGATGGTGTGGCTAATGTGTTTAGGTCCTATGATGGTGTCACTTGAATATATATGTGGACAGAATTGGCATCGGGCTTTGTTGCAAGGATAGGTTCCTGGGTTAGTGTTTTTGTTGTGTGGTTGCTGAAGAGTATTTCCTTCAGGTTGGGGGGCTGTCTGTAAGCGAGGACTGGTCTGTCTCTCAAGATCTGTGAGAGAGAGGGATCATTTTTGTTCAGGTCCAATCCTGCAGTCTTCACTAGGTCAAACATGCTTTGATACATCATTGATGTGATCCTAGCTGAAGTATATCTTTAAAGTATACACCGAAATGTAATCATGGCATTTGTTTCTTCATGCTCCATGAAAGGAGCCCAAAGAGCTAATGAGAAGGTGTGGGACTTCTGCCAAAATCCCTCTCTCCTCCCCTTCTTGTGCTCCAAATCAACTTGGAAGGTGTCACCCTTATGACTAGTCGTTCATTTTGAGTATCTCTGAAATTAGCTCTTTACAAAGGGGCATGTTATTCATGACTAATTTCATTTTATTAAACCAGGAAGAATGATAATGGACATACAGGTCGTTCTGGTGTTTGCATAGTTCTACCAATAGCTTTATCTTTTTGACTTCATAGAAACTTTAGAAGGTTTCTCCTCAGAAATGTAACTTCTTTACAGCAACCCTTGCAGACAGCGTAGGTCAGTGTTCCTGGGGGTCTCTTGCTCCTGTGATGCCGCCCTCCTCTGGAGATTTATCCTTCTTTGGGATGAAAATGTTGATGGGAAAATATTTTCCAAGGTCTCTAATTTTCCATAGACTTTAAGATCAGAAAGGGCCATTATGATCATCCTAGTCTGACCTCTTGTATAAAGCAGGCCATAGAACCTCCCCCAATAACTTCTGCATCTAACTAGTATCTTCAGTGGTTTAGACCACTTTCCTTCTGTTTTTTCCAGCCATACTTGCCTGATGCTTCCCTGTTGGAAGGATCTAAATTCTTTGGCAGCTTGGTGGGAAGTCTGGTTGCCTTTAGTATATATAGATAACAGGAAAAGCTAGATAGACGAAAAGTTATTGTCCAGTACATAAGAGATTTGTTTGTTTTTTCCTTTTAGCAAATGCAATGGAAATGTTAATTGTTCCATTGTGAGGAGAGAGGAACTTAGCAATATGTTTTCCTAGGAAGTCTTTGATGAATAGATTATAGGAGAAGAGGAAATGTAAAATAATGCCAAGTTTTAGTAATGCCAAGGTAAGGTAATGAAAAGTATTAATTATTATGTGAATAATAAAGAAATGTGTGATAACTCCTGAGGCAACCTGGCAGGAGTGCATAGTCTGGCTTGATAGCAGATTCCAACTGCACAATATGAAGGACATTCTTCTGCTTCCTTTTTATCCTACAAGCTTGTAGCCCCTTTATGAGTAGTCAGATCTTGTGTGAATAATATACTTACTCTCTTGCTCTGCAGCAGTGTAACAGAGCCTTGTGTCCAGTGTCCCCAGGAAACTTCTCCACATGCTGTCTCCTGAGTGTCAGCGCGTGGGCCATGTGTGGTGTATCTGTTCTCTTACCCTGATACTTATTTATTTATAGATCCTGCAGGGCCTTGTTGATGTTCGCATCCCGCATAATGAATTTTATCGGAAATGTAAGTGTGCTGGTTCTGCTCTGCTAGAACCAAACACAAAGTCTCTTGATCTGTATCCTAAGTACCCAGTTTGTGTACAAATCTATCCCCCTCATGCAGAAGGGTACCTAGCTGCCTCCACAACAGGGTTTCCCTGTGGTGGGTGATCCACCAGTGTGGAGATTCCCTGCTGGTGGAGGAGTGGGTAGGGACAGTGTCATGGGGCACGCATCATCTCCCCTCTTGCAGCCAGCCCCATGAGGAGTGACACAGCCAGAGTCTAGGTGTCTCTTCTGCACCCCTCTTTCCCCTTCCCAGAAGTATTGTGAGCTGACAGAGTCCCCACCCAGCTCCAAACAAACTACACATTCTTCACAGAGGGACTCCCCCAAAAGAGAAAAAGAAAACAAACCCTCAGGTTTATTAATCAGATGTTTATTCCAGAAAAACCCCGCCTGCACCGCTAGCCAAATCCTTCTCCATAGGCTTGGCTGCCTTTCAGGGCCTGACTATTCCAGGCCCTAGCTCCCTCTTCTGAATGTAAGGGAGGTGGGATAGAGCAGCTGCACCTGCCCCAGTGAGTCCGCTTCAGGGGCTGAAATAAGGGGGAAGTAATGGGGAGGGGAGTGCAGTTCCCCTTCTCATTAAAAGAATATGGGTGTTCCCCCCCCCACCCCAAGCTCCCTGGCTTGGGATAGCAGCCCTCCTCCTCGGCTGGAGCAGTTAATTTCCCCCCTCCTGTTTGTATCTGCTTTAATCATTGGTCAGCTTTAATGCCTGCTAACAGAGTGGCGCCGTGAGAGAATCTTGTCATGCTAGAGATCACAGACGTCCTGTCCTCCCACTGATGGCTCCTGGAGTGATCTGTGGTTTGTGGGCAGGCCCTACATCCTGTTCTGCCTCCCCCGTGGGCCAGCTGGGGTACCCCCCTTTGAGAACACAGTAGGGTTTTCCTCCCACTGTTGCCCCCTCTTGCAGGGTTTCCTGATTCATGCAAACCCTCACTGGCAGCCACAGGAGCCTGCTGAAGGAATAAAGGAAATCACTTACTCAGGATTCGGGCCATGCTGATTAACAGTAAATGGGACAAATCCCACTTGTGTTTGACTAATTCTTCTCTGCTGAAAAGTATTTTTAGAAATTACAGATGAAAAGTCCAGACATGCTCTTCATGAAAACATGAGCAAGATCAAAGCCCCAACGCAGATCATCTGGGGAAAACAAGATCAGGTACTGCTGCTGCTGCCCTGTTTTATTTTTTTTTTATAAAGGATTGGTGCTCCGTTTCCATCTGTATGAATGTTACATAAGGAGCTAGCACTAGTGACTTGCATGGTGCTTTACAGACCAGTAGTAAGAATGCAAGGTCCCTGTCTGCCCCAGGGATCTCCCAGTCAAATTAGATATGGGAGCCTATGAAGGATGATAGGTAGGAACAGACAACAGAAAGGAAAGGGGACAAGGATTGGCTACCGAGAGCTCAGATTCTGTCTGCTTAATTGTCATGAGGGAGGGAGCCGCTAGTGGAAAGCTCACTGAAAGAAGTGGGCTTGGAACAAGAATTCTGAAGCAAAAAAAGAGTTGTCTTGGCAACAAGGAAGAGAGAGGCTGTTCCTTGGGTAGGCGGCAGAGGAAAAGAAAGGCACAAGGATGCAAGACTGGGAAGGAGACCAAGGGAATGTTAAGGAGTGAGGAGAGGAGTGTGTGTGTGCACACGTTTGCAAAGGAGAGAGGAGAAGATTGTGTGCATGCATGCAAAGGAATACAGGAAAACAGGCTGAGACATAAGCAGGGGTGGAGCTGTGTAGAAGTGAGGCTATAAGGTCAATTGTCCCCTGCACCAGAGCCCCTTTATGCGGCTGTGATGGCATAGAGGTGGTGGAAATGCTGCAGCAATAGGGAGCTCCCCTGCTAGAGTAGCCCTACGCCAGTCCGTGTCATAAAGGGTTTTCAGAGATGGTAGGAGGTGGGGAGGGAGCGAGGCCAGTGTACTGTGCTCTCTGGATCTCTTCTACTTCCCACGGCTCATAAGAAGCCAGGAGCAGAGTTTGAACTAGAACAACTATGAGGTTGCTTTAACTTATACTCAGAGCCAGGCAGGCTCCCAAACAGCCCTGGAATCCAAGGACTGAAAGGGAGCTTAGAGCCACTTCTGCCCTGCTCTGCACCCCAACCACATCTATCAGGGGACTCAAAATTGGGGCCTATATCGTGGATTAGAAGGGGAGATGTAACACCGTCAGAACCGGTGAGTGGTCTGGAACCAGCTGGAAATAGGATGGATTTTAAAATAAAAAGGAGTGATGAGCTTGGAACTCTATTTTATTTCATTTTTTTAAAGAGCGTGGTGCTTGTGAAAGGTACCCTAGTGATAACTCCTTCCCCACGGGAGTCCCTGCTTCCCCTCCCACATCTCTCTTTGCCAATGGGGTCATGTCCACCTTGAATAGAATATGCCTGATCAGGGCTGGCTTCCCCTTCGTCTGCTTGCCTGCCATGGAGTGTGGGCTGTATGAATCCTACTAGTCATCTTCCCCAGTTACCCTAACAGAGGGGGGAGCAGCCTCTGCTGATGGGAGAGGTGCTATCAGCATTGGTAGGAGAAAGTGCTTCTGGAGCCCTTGCTGATAACAACTAAGAGGGAAGCAGGGCTCAAACTGTGGCTGAGGCTGCTGTAGAGTAGCCTGAGTTGCCACAAGACCTCAAAACCAGGCAGGGGAGCCAGAGAGAACCCTTGTCTGTTTAAATCCTCTCCTATGCTCATAGATCATGTTCAGTGATAGGGAAATTCAGATGAAATGGAAATAAAAGTAGGGACTTGCATTTGGACTGGAGAGACATCTATGGTAAACATTGTCAGTGGAACTGGGTAAGTGATGGGAACAGTCAGACTTAGTTCACACTGGGAGCAGAACTCTGCTAGCCACAGTGCTTGTTATACTCGGTAGTTGCTATTAGGGTTCTAGAATGGTTTCCCGGATAAATATGAACAAGGATTGTTGTATTTTGTTGGTCTGCAAACCATGTTAGCACTTGGTTTATAAAGCTGTGCTACAAGGGGTAGAAGTGTATGATTTACCCACTTACACGCATGCGTGTGCACAGACATGCACAGAGAGTACCTAAATTGTAACCAGTAGGATTCTGTTGCATGTGGTCAGTGCCTGAATTATTCCCACTACCAGGCACAGTTTGTACACAGTGCAGGAGGGCCAGCGGAGACGCCTGGACAACAATGAGCTATTCCTGAAGAATCTGATGTGGGAAACAAATGCATTCCATAGTAACTTAGTATCCCACTTTGATATCAAAATACCCAAGAGATGGTTCAAACAGGGTCATGGAACAGCCAATAAAAACTTTGTTTGGACTCTGAGACTTTTTCTTTGGTACTTACTACTTTTTCTCTCATTCAGGTTCTGGATGTTTCTGGAGCAGATGTTCTAGCAAAATCTATTTCTGACTGTCAGGTACATATTTTGGAAAACTGTGGACACTCTGTGGTAGTGGAGCGGCCCAGGAAAACGGCAAAGCTCGTGTTGGAATTTTTGGCATTGGTGCACAACACAGAGAACAATAAGAAACTAGCTTGAACTTCATGTAGAGTCAAGCACTTGAACATGTTTTGAGTTGTGAATTACTCATGCTGTGATAAGTTCTCAGGGATCTTGTACAAAACATGGCGAATGTGCCAGAGTCCCTGAGGAAACCAGAATCGTTGATATGTAAAACTGTAACGCTAATACCACACAGTGACCTAAGGTATCCATTGAGCAATCTCCATTTTTTAAATATAAAACTAGAAAATCAGAAAATTCTAGCCATGGAATGTACTGAGAACTCGGGGTTTATGCAGCCCATGATATGTGATTGTATTTAATGTAAAACTTATTGAAACATAGGTGTTAGACGTTGTTAGAATATGGAAGAAGGAATAAGGGAAGAGGGAAAACTTCATAGACCGAGATTTAAGGTATTTCTGCTACTTAAAATCTGTTACGTTGCATGATAAATTGTTATAAAAGAATTCTGATGTTCCAGGCATTTGCTGAAATGCGGTTGATATAACTCATTAACTTATGATTTATGCAGAAAATGAAGGCAACACATACAACTTAGTGCGCAAAAGGAAAACTGCTGTATGTCCAGAATGTTAACACTTACTGGGGATGGGTTTTTACTCCCTGAACAGCTCCTGTGTATATATACTGCCTTAACAGTTTAGAATATTGAGGTTTTTGTACAATCTGGCTTTGCTTAAAGGGGGATACTTTCTTTTGATGTTAAGCCCATGCACTCAAATATGGAGAGCAGCTTCAAGATAGTTATTAAAACAAGTGAAGAAAAACTCCTGGAGCCATTTATTCTTTTAGGTTTGGGGCCTGATTAAGCAATAATACTGTAGATAGATGAGTGAACGAACAAATTCAGGTTAACACAAGGGTGTGAGCTCTTAGCTCTTTTCTGTTTATATTGTGTTGCTGAATATTTTGATGTAAATAATGAGTTTCTTAATGAATTCTGTGAATTCTGTGATTGGTAATGTAATTGAAAACAAGTGTATCAGATGTAAGCTTAATGAGATAAGTGTAATAATATTGGTTAGATGCTATACAGGTTTGTGTATTTCCTATACCTTTTACAATATGAATTGTTAGCAGATGTATTATAAGTGCCAATGGAATGCATTGTAAAAAGTAGTAGTGTTTCCTTTTGATTTGTATGTGTAATTAAATTTATAGTCGTAACTTTCATCTAAATGAAATTATATCAAAAAAGAGCCAGACTAATTAAGTTTTGTTATCTGTGATGCACCTTTTATGATATGTAGAGACTGATTCTGGACCTCCTCACCCCCAGAACTATGCAGCTCATATCCCTGCGTATCTTCAAAATCAGCTGCTGTGCATGCATTCAAGCTATGCAGCAGTTCATGCTGCAGCACTGATGAAAATCTGCTCCTTGGTCTCAGGCATTGTTTGTATTTAGTCGAAAGCTAAAAAGGGCACTGTCTCCTTGAAAGTGTGTGGGATGACATCATTGAACAGCTACCACCACTCAGTCCCTTTGGACTCCTTACTTGGACATCAATGTTTGACATTTTTTCTAAATTGTGAAGATTCTTGTAGACTGTATATTTCTATTTAAGCCTGCATTTCTAAGAGCCACCTTTCGAGCTCCTTTTCCAATGTACTATGATCTGTATATGTATTTGAAACCCGTTGCTAGTCTGTTTTTTGTTTAAAGAGAAAAATCTTCATTCTTATTTTAGAAAAATTAGAAACATGCTGTTAGATTAATTGCTTGGTCATTGTTTCTACTCCAGGAATCAATACAGACAAAGGGGCTGACAATTTTATTTGTGGAAAGCTGGAAAAAACGTTGTTAGATATTCACATGGTTTCCAGAATATGCAAAGGACTTAAATTACTATTAAAATCTAGTAATTTACAGAGTGCTTCATGCATGAATTTTTCATTGCGGGGAGGGAGATAGTGGTGGCCATCGAAGGGGTGGGTATTTTGGTTGATTCTGAAATTTCTGTGAATTCTGGGTTATTAAAGCCACATTGCAGTGATGATTACTTCAGAGCACCAAGAGACATAAAGGTGGCAGTGAGGGCAAAATTCTGCTTTCTTTAAAGTCAGTGGAGTTTTGCCATTGCATTCAAAATGGGAACAGGATTTGGTCCTAAAAAGCTTGAGGTAAAATCTGATTTCAAATGGCAGATCAGGTGCATAGGTTTCTAACTGAGGCACATTCAGAATTTTAAATGAATTAGTGTCCAATATTGCTGGCCCTCCATTTACATAAAAGATGTATGTAATAGTGTGGGGATTTTAATATGTCATTAGACCTTAGCAGGGATAGGTAATTGTTTAGGGTGGGAGCCACACCACTACAATCCACAAAACTCCCAACTGTGCTGCAGCCTAATGTTGTCGGCACCTAAACTCACTTGGTGCCCAAGTTTTTGCTACAAATGTTCCCTAGATGCCTGTGTTCCTGCTTCTGAGCATGGACCCTGCTGCCTCTCTGTAGGCACCTATCTCCTGCCTCAGCTGCAGAGCAATCCATGAATGGGGGATGTGGAGGGAAAGGCAGGCATTCTTCTGCTTAAACTGTGTGTGTGGCCCACTCCGGTAGGCATGTTCAGAGGTTGCCTTGCTCCAGAAAACAGCTGGGGGTGGAGGGACCTCCTTTATAACCTTTAGCCTTGTGGTTAGAGCGCCTCCCCAGTATGTGGGAGACTCCTCAGTCAAGTCCCCCCTCTGTGTGATGAAGAGAAGGGATTTGAACAGATATCTGCCACTTTTCTCAGTTGAATACTCTAACCACTAGGCATGGAATATTTTGATGTGGGGCTCTCTCAATCTTTTCTATTAAAGTTCTTCCACTTACGATTTAGTTATTCAGTTAAATTGGGCCAGAGAGAGAATGACTCTATAGGCCCACGAATAGGGTGCTCCCCTGAGAAGTAACAGATCCCTGTTCAAATCCCTTTTCCTCCCCGGTAGAAGGGGAACTTGAACTTGTATTAACCCCTCAGCTAAAGGTTATAAGGAAGGTTGGTGTCACTTTGTGGAATCAGGCAGTCTCTGAGCACACCTACCAGATTGAGTCCTACCTATGATTTAGGCAGGATCACCTGTCTTCCCTCAGTTCAGGGATTGCTAGCAGAGTTAGGTGCCTCCCTGCAGAAGAGGGGTGAGGTTTAGGATACACCCCTCTCATCAGCAGCTCCCATGTGCTTGTTTAGGCAGCTCCATTCCTAGCATGCTGGATTTTGTGGATCACAGTCCAAGGCACCTCTCCCTCCCCGTTTGTTGTATAGGGAGCGCAGGCACATAACTTGGGCTTTGTGGATCGCAGTGATGTTCCTGTGGTTTTTTTTATTAGGTGCTGTCAAGGTTCCTTCCCCACTCTGAACTCTAGGGTACAGATGTGGGGACCTGCATGAAAGACCACCTAAGCTTTTTCTTACCAGCTTAGGTTAAAAACTTCCTCAAGGTACAAACTTTGCCTTGTCCTTGAACCCTATGCTGCCACCACCAAGCGTGTTAAACAAAGAACAGGGAAAGAGCCCACTTGGAGACATCTTCCCACAAAATATCCCCCCAAGCCCTACACCCCCATTCCTGGGGAAGGCTTGATAACAGTTCTCACCAATTTGTACAGGTGAACACAGACCCAAACCCTTGGATCTTAAGAACAATGAAAAACAATCAGGTTCTTAAAAGAAGAATTTTTATTAAAGAAAAAGAATCATCTCTGTAAAATCAGGATGGTAAATACCTTACAGGGTAATCAGATTCAAAACATAGAGAATCCCTCTAGGCAAAACCTTAAGTTACAAAAAGACAAAAAACAGGAATATACATTCCATTCAGCACAGCCTATTTTGCCAGCCATTAAACAAAAGGAAATCTAACGCCTTTCTAGCTAGATTACTTACTAACTTTTTACAGGAGTTCTGAGCTGTATTCCTGATCTGTTCCTGACAAAAGAATTACACAGACAGCCAGCCCGCCCCCCAGCTTTGAAAGTATCTTGTCTCCTCATTGGTCATTTTGGTCAGGTGCCAGCGAGGTTATCCTAGCTTCTTAACGCTTTACAGGTGAAAGGGTTTTTCCTCTGGCCTGGAGGGATTTAAAGGTGGTTACCCTTCCCTTTATATTTATGACAGGTGCCTAAAAATTAGGTGTTGCAGTGCTCAGCATCACAATGCCTAAATCCCTTTTGCGGATTTGGGCCTTAAAGATCTGTCATTACTGATCTCCCCTTAGTGGACATTTGATGACTGATAGATACATTGATTTAAGGGTGTTGGTATGACAACTCAGGTGTAAGACCCACCCATCAAACTTCTAGAGTAGGCTAAATACCTGATTCACTGTAGCCTGAGATTCAAATACATGATAAACTGGAAGCATTTGCAGCAATCTGGCATAAATGGTCTGATTCTCCATCCTTTTCTTTCTTCCGGTTGCTTTATTGGAATGAGATCCTCCCCTTGATCCTGTCTTCTTTCCCAGCACTCCATTCCCCTACTCCTTAGTTCTCAGGGAAGTCCACAGACCCCTTGTAAGGGCTGTAATTTGAGAACCACTGTCCTAGCAGATCATCTATTTAATAGCAGACCATTTTCTTCCAAAAATTAAATAGTAACCGTGGCATTTCAAAGAAGTTCAGTCAGAGGCTGCTAAATATCGATAAACCTCGCTGTTGCAATGAGAAGATCAACTAGCTTCAAAGTAGCTGATCTTCAGACCCAGCCCAGAAAAATCTGCAGAAAGCATTTCATTTTCACACAGAAGAAAACCTAGGATTGGCAAATGATGAAATCTGGAAGGTGACCCAGGCATCACCATTGTTCAAGAGCAGTGGGCTGAGGTACCACGAGATCTGTGTCTTAGCAGCATCCCTCATCTAGGTGTTCTGCCATAGTGATCTGTAACAATGTGTAGACCTAAACTGAAGTTAAATTGTATTTGTTGGTCCTACTGTTTAACAGGCATCTTGATGTGCGTTGGTTGAATGCAGTTCTTGTTTTACAAAATGTTTACTCATGTGATTGAGCTTTCATTATTGAAATATCTAAAATTGACTTAATCTTGGGCTGCAGCATTAAGAGATTGAAGTGGCTGTGGATGCAACTCTGGAAAACATACACTTACTCAAAGTGTTTAATGGGAAGTTGGCTAAACTCCTGGCTTCTTCATGGGGGACTGGTCTAATGCAGGGAGTTCAGATTACAAATTTAAGAATGTTGCTGTTTTAAGTAATAAAAATCCATTGGTCTAGTCTTGTGCAGTTTATTTAAAGGTGACATCACTTCTGATCTATGATTAATTTTGAGTGCAGCTCCAAGGCACTTATTCCCTGCTGTTCTGTGATGGATTTAATCATTTCTTTTTCATACATTCCTGTGTTCTCAGGCTGTAACCACTTCAGCAAGGATGCACTCACTTATGGACCCCACTTCTTTGGCCTCAAAATACTTAACTCAGCTACCCACTGGGGCTCCATGGACCATAGCTTGAGAAGCAGAGCATGTAGCACGCAGTGTCCCTTTGAATCTCTGCTTCTGGGGTTGAATTTATGTGTTTTTAGAGCTGCATACAGAATAAAACATTTGTAGAATGGATTTTATATACATGTATGTCCACCTGTGCTACTCTGGATAGATATAAATAGCTGAGTTTTATTGCAGGGTATACTCAGGATGAAATTAAATGAACCGGCATGAAGGTGGCTAGGCAGGATTTGTGGAGGTGAAATGCACCCCCACCCACACATCAGGCCAGGGACACAGCATAGCCTCCAACGCCTAGCATTTGCTACTCCAGTCTATTCTCTAGAACAGCAGCTGTAGCCTCTGTGCTAGTTGTGTGGTGTGGAATGGTCACTGGATCTGTGTAACCCCAGCTCCCCTGGCCTCTCCTTCACCATAACCTGACAGAGATTCTGAGTGGCATGCTGGGATGGGACAGGTACCTCTATGGGACAGATCCACTGATGTCCCTCCTTCTCTACAGCCCCCCTTGGTGCTTATGTAAAGCAAAGGGCTTGGGGTGAAGTTTTTGTGCATTTGCTTTTCCGATCCAATTATCAAACCAAGTGTTCTCCATTCTTCCCTTTGCAGAAATGTTCATGTGCATAGCAAGCTTTGTCTTGGCCACAGGCAGCTGTAGGGGGTGCAGCAACATGTAAGGAAAATTGGGTAATGGGAGGGGATTAGGTACAGGTGCTATACACCTTCAATGTAATGTGTCCTTGTGTGATAGTCAGGGCCTTTCTCAGGGGTCACACTGAGGCAGCTGCAGCACTCTTGCCCCTTTCAAAGGTCTTTTCGGAAGTCTTTGTGGGCAGCAGAGGCTTGTCAGCAGTTTCCCTCTCAGCTGCTCTGCAAGAAGACTCAGTGCCTTCCAATGCACGGCAGCTTCCCTTATGAAGCCTGTTTCTCCAGCTGCAGGCGTCTCTGGTAGGGACTGAGCCCCCAGGAGGAGCTCCTTGCCTTCTCCTGATTGGTATGGGGGTGTGCCCCATCACACCTTGCTTTTGTGGATGGCTCCCTCCCCCCCTCTCAATAAATTGGTCTCAGTATGATGGTCTTTGTGTTTGATATTCTCTCCTTGTCAGCTCCATCCCTGAAAAACAGGTAATAGATACAACATCTTAAAAATCCCCTCAAGGCTGAGAGCTTGGGCTTTGAACGGGTGCATTGAAAACCTTTCTACAGTTCTGACTGGCCTTGTTCCGCCCTGAATGGCTGTTTTTTAGCTCCAACGCTGCCTCTCCCTCACAGTCTCTTCCCCTTAGCATCACTCCACACCTGTCCCTCTTATCTTCTCCTCTGACCTGTCACCTTCAACCCTCTTCCCTTTTCTTTCCATTTTGATGATAATTAATTAAACCCCTTCTCCCCTAGAAAATTATGGAACTAACATGACATTTGCTGCCATTACGTTGTTCACTCTGCTTGCGTGTTCTACCTCTTCCCCTATCAGTGTCTGGTCTGTGTAGATGGTAAGGTCTTTGGGCAGGGACCATCTACAACTCTGTGTGTGTACAGTACCTAGCACAATAGGGCCCTTCTGTTGGTCCTTAGACTCCAATGTAATAAACATGATTAATAATGATAAACCACTGTGGCATAAAAATCCCAAATAGGAGAGGCCATAGTAGAAGCTAAATTCTCTCCTATTGTGCCATGAAATCATAAATGGAGAGACTTTGTAATTTGTATAATTGTCCCTAGATCTTGGTCTCAGATTTGTCTTGGGTCTAAACATCTTACAAGCTGCAGATTGTTACTATTGTGCTTTGCAACCCATTTGAATGAGGAAACCCCAATGGCATAAATAAAATTGCTTGTTACACTTGTCTAAGGGGCAAACCCTGCTCTGGTGAGGTAGGCCCTGCCTGACCAAAGGGGAACTGTTCTGCTCTGGAGTGGGTGGACAGGACTTGGAGAAGTCCAGAGGGTCCACTCTCCCTGTGTGTCCTGGAGCACCAGTCCAGGTAGGGGGGAGCAATTGCTGCATAGGGGAGGCTTTAGCTGAGGATAGGCCATTTTGTCTGATGAGAGGTGTCGTATGTGAAACCCGATAGCTCATGTCCTGAGGGCACAGTTCCATGGCCTGGGGCAAGAGAGATTCCTTCCTCCAGCCCTTGTCCCTATGGAGAACCACAGCCCAGAGCCTCAGCAAGGATTCATCACTGGAGTGCTGTATGCTACCTTGAGCGGTTAACTTGGTGTGTGTGGTTTTTTTATAGAGCAACATTTCTACTTTTAGTCATAGTTATAAAATGCATTTAGTGGGAAAGAGCTCCACCTGGAGGCTGTAGTGGAGAGTAGCAAGCCTAGGACCTCACAGAGGAGATGGCAGGGATTTCAGCAGGAGGTTACTGAACTGTCCTTGTCCATCAGGGAAGTAAAAGGGGAAGCAGGTGGGGATAAGTATCTTAGTAGAGCCTCACACCCCCCACACCAGAAAAAGAAGGGAGACTACGCACAAAAAAAGTGAGAGAGACAAAACTGGGAAATATCGGAGCCTGTTGGCGGAGTGCAACAACCCAAGGATCAAACGACAAAACCAAGAGAGATGGGGAGGCGAGGAGAAGCATGAAATCTGAGAAGGAGGTGCGAGGCCAGAGATCAGTTTGTGAAATCATATAATAACAAGCACTAGAGCTGGCTGGGAAGTGCCGCATATTTAGGCTGGCTCCGATTAGTGCTCACAGGGCACTTCTCAGCGTCCGAGTGATTTCCTACCACCATTGTCAACGCCTCACCATGGGCCGGTGGGTCTTATCCCCACCAGGGGACAGTGCTGTCAGAGAAGTAAGTGATTTGCTGAGGGAGTCAGTGTCAAACCCAGGTTTAAAACTGAGGCTGCCCCTTGCATGTAATTAGCTTTGTGCATATGAGTAACAGGAGAACTTGGAAGTGTCACGTTTAACACTTTCACCAAGAATATAATTCTGCTCTGGCCTTTATAGGCTCAGCACCCACAATTAGAAATCAAACTCAGAAAACAGCTAAGTTCCCATTTTTGCCTCTAGCTAAGGGCCTGATTTACCAACGTGCTCAGCACCTACCATGCACCCCAGTATGCTGAGCTCTTCAGAAAATCTGGCCTGTGGAGTCTGACCCCCAGCAGCAACCTCTCATGGGCCTGCCTCCCTTTGGTTCTGTCAGTTAGCCTACTCTACCTTTCCATGCTTCCACCATACTGCCCCTCCCCTGGGCCCCAAGAAACCTTCAAACCTGCCGGTCTGGGACACAAGCCATCAAATGTGTGACAAGTGCCCAAAATGGGGAACAGCCATGTTTTGCTGCATGCTGCTCCTTAGGTGACAGGTTATAATATTTTTTAGGTGTAAAATCTGTTCTTAAGGCTATTTTCCTCCTCTGTGAATCAAATAAACCTTTCTTGTGGCCTGTCACAGGGTGTTCCCATGTGGGGAGAGGCTGCTGCAGGTCACAAAGTAACCAGCACACAGGTGTTCCATAGCTTGGTCATTTGAGGTCCAAATAGGGGAAGAGAAAGGGGGCTCTGGTAGGTGGTTTGGGAAGTGGGTGCCTGCCCAGGCTTCTGATGGAGCACTGGCAGGAATGAGAGGATGATCCCTGCTCAGGCTCCCCCCCACAATTAGAGCTTTTTGAGCATTTCCTGTCTTAGGGGTTCTGCTACTGCCCTCTTGGGATCCAGGGACTTCTAGGTGCTGCAGCTTTGAGCCCTCTGCCCCATCCCACCTCAGCCTTCCCCTGTCTGAAATCAACTTTTGGCTCTTGGGCAGCTCTCCTCTTTCTTCCACAGGCCTCTCTCTGCTCCCTGCGAGCCGTCCTGAGCATGCAGCAGAGCAACACAGGGAAGCTGTGGGGTGGGTCCAGGAGGCTGAACAATGAATCATACTTCATAATGTGGTACAGGTGAGAGCTCTGCCTGCAAACAATATGCCCCCTTGAGCTGTGGTCACCAACAGGGCTTGAGGAGATTCCAGCACCATGCACTGTTGTGATGAGGGGAAGAGGAGTACAACCGGGGAGAAGAAAGGTACAGCAATAGGAAACAGCCACCACCAACCTACATTCATTCTCTTACTTTCAGCTAAGGGACATCACAAGACTAGTGTTGCTGTGCTGCCCAGGAGTGGTGGCGTGTGGGCTCATAAATCAGAAGCACTTGCCAGATCCCTTACAATATTCAAAATGGCTTCTCTGAGCGCGATCTGTTGTGCCTGTGCCTCCACAGGCAATCTCCCCCTACGAGAAGTGCCTCCTCGAGGTAACGCTGAGCCCTGTCTTTGTTTCTGCCCTGCAGTATGCAAGACGCTGGAGAAAACCAGCTGGGCAGTGTGTATGCTGCAGCAGGTTCTGCCCTCTCTCGTGTCATATTAGACCTGAGGTGAACTGGGGTTATCTTATTCAGTGGCTTCCATGTGCTCTTTCGGCCTTCTTTTCCTCTGTGATGGAGCACACTGTCACATGGCCAGGTTGTGATACTCTTCACTGTGTGTAAAGCTATCTGACTCTGCAAGGAATCCCATGGAAACCAATGGGACTTCTCACTCCTCCGCGTGAGTGGGATAGTGGAGTCTAGCTCCCAGTTTGCAGACAATTGTGTATATGGTGTTGTGCCTCTCTGCTGCCTTAGGTGTTATTTGAGAGTAGTTTTTCTTGGAAATGTGAGGAAAATCAAATTCCTCCCTCTTGGTTTATTAGGTTTAAAAACAAAACAAAGAGTACATCAGCAATGAATAGTAACAACGTAGCTGGCTATAGTAGCTGGCTCTTCATGGTCCTCCAAGGCGTAATTGTTGTTCCCCAAAAATCTCGTAGCTAACAAGGGGATGGCAGGTCCATGAAGCACCCAATAAACAATGGGGGAGAGAAAGGACTTAAAACAAACAAAACCCCAACATGATAATGTAACAAAACTAGTATCTTACCAGGCGCTCTAAAGTTACATGGTGGAACATAAAGAGCAGGGGAATTACCAAGTTATCTAGTTTAGAGTGGAGAAGAGCTGTGGGACCCAAAATCAGTAGAACTGGCCACTGCTGATGCTCATGAATTGAGGCTCACAGATGTGTAATCCGGAGACCACGTAGGGACTTAAATAGGTGAGTGCTTTTTTATTGATGTTGAGGATTTAGGAGGGAATATAACAGTGGTGACCAAGGTCCCTTGGACACCCATTCTCTAATAACCTTGGCAGAATGCATCTCCTAAAGCTCAGGCAAAGCAGCAACAGCACCCTTGCGTCCTGCCGAGGGAGGTGTTCATGAATGATTTCCTTGCCAGAATTAATATAGCTAATACTTTACATTTAAAATGTGCTAAATGCGGAGCTGTTGTCCCCACGAAGCCACAGGCCTCTAGTGCTGACTTCTAGTCCCTGCCTTGAGAGCTTGCCTGTTAAATCCCAAAAGCCTTTAATCTTGTTACCAGATGAGATCATGTAAAAGGGGATAGGGCTGGGCCCACTGCACCTCAGACAAACAGCTCCCTCCCATCCAATGCACTTGCAAAATACGTGCAAGCATTACCACTAGCTGATATGCCTTTTACCCATGACAGGCTCAAATACAAAACCCAACAAGGTAAAAACATTCTGCAGGTATCTCAGTGTTCCTCCTTTTTACAGGGATTGTGGAGATCTCTCTTCTGTATGATTTGTGGCTAGCAACCTGTGTGTTCACTTGCAGCTAGAGCTGCTCCTCAGATGGAATATGTGTGTGGGGGTGAGGGGGGAAGGCATCTGCAGAAATTAATCTGCACAGCTGAGCCCTCTCTTGTGCTAGTGTATTTTTTCACAAGAAAACTTTGCTGTAAAACCAGTTTGCTTGGAATGGGGAAGGAAGAGCCTATGGGAAAAGGAAGGGTGGTCCAGTGGTTAGGGCACTAGCCTAGGACTTAGGAGACCTGGGTTCAATTTGCTGTTCTGCCACAGACACTGGGCAAGTCTGTGGATCTCAGTTCCCTGCCTATAAAATGGGGACAATAGGTCTTCACTTACCTCACAAGGATGATGGGAGGGAAATAGGTTAAAGGGTGCCAGGTGCTCAGTTACTGGTGTGTTAGGAGTCATATGAATACCTTAGATGGTAAAACATTCCCCCTTCTTGTCTCTAGAGTGCTGGCTGGGCTCCCTTCACTCCAGTTTATTGTAGGAGATAGCAAAGTCCAAAGGTTTGAGAACGATGCTAGGAGCAACGTTTCCTGAGTTCTCATCCTGGGTCTGGCATGGCCTCCCCACGTGGCCTGGGGCTAGGGTGACCAGGTGTCGGTTTTTGACTGGAACATCAGTCGAAAAGGGACCCTGGCGGCTCCAGTCAGCACTGCTGACTGACCCGTTAAAGGTCTGGTCGGCAGTGCTGCAGTGCTAAGGCAGGCTAGTCCCTACCTGTCCTGGCACTGCCCTGCGCTCCAGAAGTGGTCAGCAAGTCCGGTTCCTAGGCAGAGGGGCCACAGGGCTCTACGTGCTGCCCCCACCCTGAGCACCAGCTCCGTATTCCCATTGGCCGGTTTCCGGCCAGTGGGAGTTGGGGTGGGCGGTGCCTGCAGTGGGCGAGAGCAGCGCGTGGAGCCTCCTGCCCCCCCCCCCCCCCCCCCCGCCTACTAGGTGTCAGATCTGCTGGCCAATTCTGGGGCACGCGCAACATGGTGTCAGGACAGGCAGGCAGCCTGCCTTAGCCCCGCTGCACTGCTGACCTGGAGCCGCCTGAGGTAAGCCCCGAGGTGTTGAAAACTGGACACATGGTCACCCTAAATCCCTCATCCCTGGCCCCACCTCAGAGCCTGCACCCCCAGCCCAGAGCCCTCATCCCCTTCACACCCCAACCCTCTGCCCCAGTCCAGAGTCCCCTCCCACACCCTGAACTCTTCAACCACCCCAGAACCCTCGCCCCCTCCTGCACCCCAACCCCCTGCCTCAACCCACAGCCCCTTCCACACTCTGAATCCTTCGGCCCCAGCCTGGAGCCCCCTCCTGCATCCCAAGCCCCTGCCCAAGCCCAGAGAAAGTAAGTGAGGGTGGGGGAGAGTGAGCAACCAAGGGAGGGGGAATGTAGTAAGCAGGGGGTGGGGACTCAGGGAAGGGGCAGGGCTAGGGTGTTCGGTTTTGTGCAATTAGAAAGTTGGCAACCCTAACTGGCACAAGTTAGTTAATTTTTCTGACTCCATCTGTAAAGTGGGGATCATAATCCGTACAATTCCCTATCATATAACCCTATGAGGGTAAGCTGAATGTAAAATGCTTTGTAAACTTAACTGGCAGGAGACCACCATATTTTCATTCCCAGCAAGGAGTATCTGTATCAAGACCACTTTCTCTTTACTCTGTGTTGACCAACTACAGCAGGAAGCAGGGGTTCTTCTACACCCCCGGGGGAATAGGGACTGTCTCTTCTGGAGGAGGAGGTGTGAATCCTCTTACAATGCAGCACTTGGTGCATATCACCCAGGTGGTGAGTGCTTTGTTCTAAGGGGAGTATCCATCTGTAATGTGTCAGCATCCCCTCCCCATCTGCCTCCCCAAAAAGCAAGGAGGGAAGAGAGAAACAGCATGTGACATGGCTATAAACCTGCTTGGTTTCATTTCAACAGCAGCACTCTCTACTCCTGTGTGGAACTTTCTTGGCTCTCTGTAGGTCTTCTGAAAACTTGTCCTCCCCATTCATGAGATCACTAGCACAAGAGACAGCTGGGCTGTAGAGTCTCTCTACCTTTACCTATAATGCAGCTACACCGCTAGCACCCCAAGGGTTACGTTAGCATTTTGCCTTAGAACCTTCTCTGCCGATGGCTGCTCTGGTGCTCGATGGCCAGCGTTAGACAGAGTTGAAATCTTTTCAAACTTGTCTGTGTCGACTTGAATAGGAACAGCCCCTGTGCTTATGGTGGCCAGCTCTGTTCTGTGCCTCCATTTGGGTGCGTTGGTACCATTGAAGGACACTGGCCCAGTGCCGGACTCCGTGGGGTTTGTGTGTGTGGGTGGTAAGGAGAAAAAAAAAAGCTTGGCTTTTGTGCTAATGCTGTGCAACTTTCTGTGGCATCAGAGCTGAAGTCTTCAAATCAGTGAAAGGCTGCCACCTGCTGGTTCTGCAGGTGTGGACACAATATTGGATCCTACTTCAGAAAATCTGCTTTTGGGTATTAGGATGGAGCCAGATGTTTTTAAAAAAAAAATAGGTTCTGTGCCCATTGGCCTTTCAGTCTCCGGAGGGGAGCAGGAGGGAAAGGTTGCTGGTTAGGTTCTCACAGTGAAGGGACAGTGACTTTCCCGTCCCCTCCTCACCAGTCTCTGCAGTTAAGAGTGGGGAAGGGAAATGTCTGCTCCAGTTTCTGAAGGCCATGTGGTATCTTTCACACACAAGCGTTAGCTCTGTAACCTTGTCCATGGAGCTCAGACCAACACAACTGCCCACAGCTATATCCTCAAAGGCCAGGGAGTGGAAGCAGGGGACAACCCACCCCCACCCCCTATCCTGCTGCTGTACAGCCCCTTTCCAGCTGCCAGCACACTGCGTATTACACCGAATGAGAGCTTTAAACTAGGAATCTGGGGGAGATGGTTGGGAGGTGTCCAGGTAATCTCAACGCCAGATTTTAGCATTGAGAGGGAAGAAAACGAAGTAAGAAAGGATACAGCCGTGGGTAGGAGAATGGACATAAGGAGGAAGGGTAGTGTACATACCAGTCTAATAGGTGATACTAGAGGTAGAATGTCTGTGTCTAATTGGGTAAAGAATGTGAGTGAGGCCAAACAGCAAAAATTAAGATGATTGTTCACCAATGCGAGGAGCCTAGGTAACAAAATGGAGGAACTAGAGCTACTGGTGCAGGAAGTGAAACCAGATATTATAGGGATAACAGAAACATGGTGGAATAGTTGTCATGACTGGACTACAGGTATTGAAGGGTATGTGCTATTTAGGAAAGACAGAAATAAAGGTAAAGGTGGTGGAGTAGCACTGTATATCAAGGATGAAGTAGAATGTAAAGAAATAAGAAGCGATGGAATGGATAAACAGAGTCCATCTGCGCAAAAATCACATTGGGGAAGAAGACTACTAGAGCCTCCCCTGTGGTAGTACTTGGAGTGTGCTATAGACCGCCAGGATCTAATTTGGATGTGGATAGAGCTCTTTTTAATGTTTTTAATGAAGTAAATACTAATAGAAACTGCGTGATCATGGGAGACTTTAACTTCCCAGATATAGACTGGAGGATGAGTGCTAGTAATAATAACAGGGCTCAGATCTTCCTAGATGCGATAGCTGATGGATTCCTTCATCAAGTAGCTGCTGAACTGACTAGAGGGGATGCCATTTTAGATTTGGTTTTGGTGAGTAGTGAGGACCTCATAGAAGAAATGGTTGTAGGGGACAACCTTGGTTCAAGTGATCATGAGCTAATTCAGTTCAAACTGAACGGAAGGATAAACAAAAATAAATCTGCAACTAGGGTTTTTGATTTCAAAAGGGCTGACTTTCAAAAATTAAGGAAACGAGTTAGGGAAGTGGATTGGACTGAAGAACTTATGGATCTAAAGGCAGAGGAGGCCTGGGATTACTTCAAGTCAAAGCTGCAGAAGCTATCGGAAGCCTGCATCCCAAGAAAGGGGGAAAAATTCATAGGCAGGAGTTGTAGACCAAGCTGGATGAGCAAGAATCTCAGAGAGGGGACTAAGAAAAAGCAGAAAGCATACAGGGAGTGGAAGATGGGAGGGATCAGCAAGGAAAGCTACTGTATTGAGGCCAGAACGTGTAGGGATAAAGTGAGAAGGACCTTGCAAAGGGAATTAAAACCGATAGTAAAAGGTTCTATAGCCATATAAATAAGAAGAAAACAAAGAAAGAAGAAGTGGGACCGATAAACACTGAGGATGGAGTGGAGGTCAAGGATAATCTAGGCATGGCCCAATATCTAAACAAATACTTTGCCTCAGTCTTTAATAAGGCTAAAGAGGATCTTAGGGATAATGGTAGCATGACAAATGGGAATGAGGCTATGAAGGTAGATATTACCATATCTGAGGTAGAAGCGAAATTCAAACAGCTTAATGGGACTAAATAGGGGGGCCCAGATAATCTTCATCCAAAAATATTAAAGGAATTGGCACATGAAATTGCAAGCCCGTTAGCAAGAATTTTTAATGACTCTGTTGTACCATATGACTGGAGAATGGCTAACATATTTCCTATTTTTAAGAGAGGAAAAAAAAGTGATCCGGGTAACTACAGGCCTGTTAGTTTGACATCTGTAGTATGCAAGGTCTTGGAAAAAATTTTGAAGGAGAAAGTAATTAAGGACATTGAAGTCAATGGTAAATGGGACAAAATACAACATGGTTCTACAAAAGGTAGATCGTGCCAAACCAACCTGATCTCCTTCTTTGAGACAGTAACAGATTTTTTAGACAAAGGAAATGCAGTGGATCTAATTTACCTAGATTTCAGTAAGGCATTTGATACTGTGCCACATGGGGAATTATTAGTTAAATTGGAAAAGATGGGGATCAATATGAAAATTGAAAGGTAGATAAGGAATTGGTTAAAGGAGAGACTACAGCGGGTCCTACTGAAAGGTGAACTGTCAGACTGGAGGGGGTTTCCAGTGGAGTTCCTCAGGGATCGGTTTTGGGACCAATCTTATTTAATCTTTTTATTACTGACCTCGGCACAAAAAGTGGGAGTGTGCTGTCAAGGTGCCGTCCCCACTCTGAACTCTAGGGTACAGATGTGGGGACCTGCATGAAAAACCCCCTAAGCTTATTTTTACCAGCTTAGGTTAAAACTTCCCCAAGGTACAAACTATTTTACCTTTTGCCCTTGGACTTTCGCTGCCACCACCAAACATCTAACAAATATATAACAGGGAAAGAGCCCGCTTAGAAATGTCTTTCCCCCCACAAAATCCTCCCAAACCCTACACCCCCTTTCCTGGGGAAGGCTTGATAAAAATCCTTGCCAATTTGCATCGGTGAACACAGACCCAAACCCTTGGATCTTAAGAACAATGAAAAAGCAATCCGGTTCTTAAAAGAAGAATTTTAATTGAAGAAAAAGTAAAAGAATCACCTCTGTAAAATCAGGATGGTAAATACCTTACAGGGTAATCAGATTCAAAACATAGAGAATCCCTCTAGGCAAAACCTTAAGTTACAAAAACAGGAATATACATTCCATGCAGCACAACTTATTTTATCAGCCATTTAAACAAAACAGAATCTAACACATATCTAACTAGATTGCTTATTAGCCCTTTACAGGAGTTCTAACCTGCATTCCTGATCTGGTCCGGGCAAAAAAACCACACAGACAGAGAGAACCCTTTGTTTCCCGCCCCCCGCCCCCACCCCTCCAGCTTTGAAAGTATCTTGTCTCCTCATTGGTCATTTTGGTCAGGTGCCAGCGAGGTTATCTTTAGCTTCTTAACCCTTTACATGTGAAAGGATTTTTTCCTCTGGCCAGGAGGGATTTAAAGGTGGTTAGCCTTCCCTTTATATTTATGGCATGTGCTAATAAAGTTTGCGGATGATACAAAGCTGGGAGGTATTGCCAATTTAGAGAAGGACAGGGATATCATACAGGAGGATCTGGATGACCTTGTAAACTGGACTAATAGTAATAGGATGAAATTTAATAGTGAGACGTGTAAGGTCATGCATTTAGGGATTAATAACAAGAATTGTAGTTATAAGCTGGGGATGCATCAATTAGAAGTAACAGAGAAGGACCTTGGAGTATTGGTTGATCATAGGATGACTTTGAGCCGCCAATGTGATATGGCCGTGAAAAAAGCTAATGCGGTCTTGGGATGCGTCAGGCGAGGTATTTCTAGTAGAGATAAGGAGGTTTTAGTACCATTATACAAGGCACTGGTGAGACCTCATCTGGAATACTGTGTGCAGTTCTGGTCTCCCACGTTTAAGAAGGATGAATTCAAACTGGAACAGGTACAAAGAAGGGCTACTAGGATGATCCGAGGAATGGAAAACCTGTCTTATGAAAGGAGACTCAAGGAGCTTGGCTTGTTTAGCCTAACCAAAAGAAGGTTGAGGGGAGATATGATTGCTCTCTATAAATATATCAGAGGGATAAATACCGGAGAGGGAGAGGAATTATTTAAGCTCAATACCAATGTGGACACAAGAACAAGTGGATATAAACTGGCCATCAGGAAGTTTAGACTTGAAATTAGATGAAGGTTTCTAACCATCAGAGTAGTGAAGTTCTGGAATAGCCTTCCAAGGGAAGCAATGGGGGCAAAAGACCTATCTGGCTTCAAGATTAAACTCGATAAGTTTATGGAGGAGATGATATGATGGGATAACATGATTTTAGCAATTAATTGATCTTTAACTATTCATGGTAAATAGGCGCAATGGCCTGTGATGGGATGTTAGATGGGGTGGGATCTGAGTTACTACAGAGAATTCTTTCCTGGGTATCTGGCTGGTGAATCTTGCCCACATGCTCGGGGTTCAGTTGATCGCCACATTTGGGGTCGGGAAGGAATTTTCCTCCAGGGCAGATTGGAAGAGGCCCTGGGGGTTTTTCGCCTTCCTCTGTAGCATGGGGCACAGGTCACTTGCTGGAGGATTCTCTGCACCTTGAAGTCTTTAAACCACGATTTGAGGACTTCAGTAGCTCAGACATAGGTGAGAGGTTTATTGCAGGAGTGGGTGGGTGAGATTCTGTTGCTTGCATTGTGCAGGAGGTCAGACTAGATGATCATAATGGTCCCTTCTGACCTTAATATCTATAAGTCTATGAGAATGGGTAAAACTTTAATCCCAGTGCACGTGGGGCCATCACCTCTGGCTGAATGTTGTTCCTCTCATCTGTTGCATAGTTGGCACCGTAACCCAAACAGCCGCAGTCTCCCACTTCCATACAAGTCCTTCACCCAGCTTTAAACAGGCTTTTGAACTTTACTCTGCATATGGGTCATGTTCCTAAGGGCCTTCACATTGCATATTATTTTCAGGCAAGAAACTTGAATTTTAAACCAGAGGGGTTTAGGGTGACCAAGCTGGAAAGGCAGTTGGATGTTCCAGCCTGGTCACCCTAAACCCCTCTGGGAACAGGAGAGGTCACTGCCTCCAAGAAAAGGGCATGCTGCTTCCAAGCCCTCTCAAGCATGGAGGGGGCGGGCTTAGAACACAGATTCTGATCCCATGCATTGCCACCACAGTACTGGGTTTGGCTCTCTTCAGTGTGTACACACCATGGGTTGAGAACAGGGATAATCAGTGTCAGGATTGCACCACTGAGCCCTGCAACCTCATGGACCCATGATCCCCAAAGACTTTGCATTCTAAATACAGAAGAACACAGATATTGTTGCATTTCATTAGTCAAGGCCCTTTTTCATGATACTAAACCACAGCATACAATTTCTCCTTTCCTCCTAATTATATTTCCCCTAATACCAACCTCCTTCCCAGTTAAATTTAGCAGCGCTTTATAACCCTGAAAGATGAGGTGCCACTTTCCACTGTGGCCAGTAATGGCATGCTCCCTACCAAGTTTGCTGTGGTCAAACATATTCATTTCCTGCCTAGCCTTGCTTAAAGTAAGTGCATACTGATACCCTCCCATTTGGCAAGGAAATGCCACTGGATTTATTTTATTTTAATACTTTGAAGCCAGCTGGGAAAGCTTTTCAACACCAGAAGCAAAATTCTGGCCTTCCTAGAAGAGTGCATGTGTCCCCCCCGCCAGCTTGCAGTCCTGACAGGAAAAGCATTTAACTCCCTCTGCTTTGAATGTCCCTTGCTTTGCTGGAAATCTGATTCACTGTTTAATCCACTGATCAAACTCTCAGCTGAATAAAACAAAATCAATAGTGCAGAGTGTCAAGGCTGTGTCAGGCTGTTAGCTCCCAGATGAAGTGGAGATTTCTAGGAAACAGTCAGTTAGGAAGGAGGCACCATGAAGCTTTCCCCCTTATTGCTGGAGAAAGTACCCAGTTGACAGAGCTAAACTGGGCAGTGGGCAGAACTGCTGTGAGGAGCAGAGACGGGCAAGAAACCAGCCCTATGGTAACGTGTTGTATGTCAAAACGAGACACCAGCACTTTCTTCACCATGCTGATGCCAAAGTTGTCATTCTGGGAATGGGAGGCAGCGGTCTCAGCTCTTGAAGAGAGTCGTGCTTTCTTGCTACCTAGCCAGTATGCTGACAGGCTCTGTGAGGTATGTCTATTGCTTTGTCACAGAGAGGGGTTATGATGTGATGCCATTGAGGGCCATGGGTTGGAGTAAATGAAGAACCATTCTACAGGTCATTAGTTGGAGTAAATGGAGGACCATTCTACAGGTCATTTTCCACTCCTGGGGAAAAATGACATCCTCCCAGGACAGTCCAGGGGAGAAGGCTCCTCAAGTTGGCAAGGAGTCTTCCTGGCTGGCTGGGGAGTCCACCCTTTCCAAGTCTGGAATATTTTATCTAGTTCCTCTAGCCCTAAAGAGATTGTGTTCACATGAGAAATTCATGGGCCTCAATAATAGCTTGGCATTTCAGAGAGCTGTGTCTGCTCCTACGCTGACTAACCCTAATCCCCAAGGAGGTTTGACCACTGTTTCACTCGGCTGAGCTCTCCAGCATTAAACCTTTGCTTTGTTCTCTTAGTGACCTCAATAGAGTTTACAAGCCCCCGTTAGACCCCCAGCAAAACTTCCTGTGGAAGAAAGATGCAACCCCTGAATCCTTGGCGTCTGTAGCTGTTCCTAATACACTGCTCTAGATGTCAGCACATCTGCACAATCACACTTCTTTCTCCCTGTTCTGAGCTGGTGCTCTTGGAGGTGGGTTTTATCTCAAGTACGTTGTAGGGTTCTTCCCTCTGGAGGTGCTGATAAAGGTATAGGTTTCATAGCTAGTACAATGCGGTTTTTTGCTGTGTATGAGAGGGACCCCAGGAACCATGAAGTGGCACCTGAGTTTTAGATTGCTTGTTAGCTCCCTATCTCTGCACTGTAATTGATTTCAGAGGCCTAGGGATGGTTGGGTCATATTGGCTGCATTAAGTAGGCCTTACCTAGGGGCATTCAGGAAGGAATGAGTTAGGAGACTTTAAGCAGTGCGAGTTGGGTCTGGGAAGAATCCTGAAATATTTCTGCTGAAGAGTAAAGGGAAGCATTTAGCAGCTTAAGAGGTTTAGCTTCTTCTGTTTTGCTGTCTAAGCCCTGTGATGGCCTTGCCAGAATGTACAGAACTGCAGAGGGAAGATGGTGTTTCCAGCTAGTGTAGGAGTTTCTTCTGTGTCTTTGGTCTCCTGTGCTCTCCAGGTAAAGTAATAAAGACACAATTCAGTCTGTAGTTCCAGGCTGGCCCATGAGGAACTGGTTTCTTGGACTTATTCCCTTGCCCAGCTGGAAAGTTTATTTCTTCTGGGTTCCATTGTTTCTCTCCAGTGTGACGCTTTCTCCCACGGGACAGCATTGCCAATGAGTGAGCTAGTGTAAAGAAAGGCAAATCATATTTCATTTGAGCCCTAACTTTCTGCCAAGAAAACCTCGTTCTTAGGTTGAGCATAAATGAAATGCACCATCAGCTGCACCCAGCACTGAGTCTAGGTAGGGACCTCTCTCTCCATTTGTGTGGGCAGGGTTGGACACAAAAGAACATAAGCACATATACAACAGAGCTATAGTGTGTGTAAACCTGCCATTGGTGTGAGAACAGGAAATGGCCAGATACAGAGCCACTTTTATGGGGAATAGGATGTGCTCCATTCCCAGCTGCTTCTGCTTGTGCTGCTATGAATGGAAAATCTGGTGGGGGATGCTTTCTGGTAACTATAACATCGGGCTGCGTCTTGGGAAATAAACATACATTTTTTGCCTGATGATATCATAAAACACGGACGTCTTTGGGCAAGTGACCTGTACCCAGAGTAAAGTTCAAAAGCCTGTTTGGAGTTTGGGGAAGTGTGTGCGGGGGTGGAAGATGCCGAGCTGTTAGGGTAGGGTGTCCTTGAATCCCAGCCAGTTGTGTAAGAGATAAGAGTACAAAATTAAATAGGAACAAAATTAGGCCAGGGTGATGACCGCAAATGAACTGGGCTCAGATGGTTTTTTTTTACCTGTTTTGCATAACAACCTGTGTTGCAAGCCAGAAGCGTGCTGTGCTGCAGCAGGGCAGGGGTTTGCCACCTGCTTTGGCTTCCTCCCCTTTGGGATTGTAGCCGTGGGCAGTTGTGTTGGCCTGGCCCCTATCGACATGATTACAGCGCTAACTCTTGCAGACGTGAGTTACCATGTTGTTGTCAGGAATTGGAGCAGAGATTTTCCTTCGCAGCTCCAAATCGCAGTAACCGGTGAGGAGAGTCACTGCCCCTTCATTCTGGGAACCAAACTAGTAATCTCTCTGAACTGCCCTCTGGCATTAGGCGTAGTTTGGCTTCTATATTTGGGGGGATAGGGGACCAGCCATCGCTGTCCGTTTCATGCTGCCCCGACATCACTGCTCGTCTCTCCTGAATGTTTGAAAACCTCTGTAGATCCAGAGGCGATGTATGGGACGGTCACGTGTCCCGTCCCCCCCACCCCCCACTATCAACCGTTATGTGTTGCCTGTGGGTAAGGGGGGAGCCTGCCTGGGGAGGGGGCAGTGACTCAAGCTGTTTTGGGGGTGGCTGAACTTTTAAATTGTCCCCCCCCACTACCAAAATAGAGTTTGGGGAAGCAACACCCCTCCATGCCCCCAAATTTCTGCCAATGCCTCCAGCTCCTCCTCAGGCTGAAAGCTTGAGCTTTGTGCCAACTATCTAATCTTAGGCCAGCTCTGGACTGACAAACCCAGTGGTTTTCAACCTTTTTTTCATTTGCGGACCCTTACAATTTTTTGAATGGAGGTGCAGACTCCTTTGGAAAGCTTAGACATAGTTTGCGGACCCCCAGAGGTCTGCAGACCACAGGTTGAAAACTCTGTGTCTAGCCTCATCAGAGATCTGCTCATGCTGCTACTATGGGTTGTAATGTCCTACCAATTGCGATTAATAATTCCGTCCTCCGGCTACAGCTACAGAGGCTCTGCCATCAATGTAGCACACACTCTGTGGAAGGGAATACACCCCTTTTATTGTTAATGCAATGTGGAGTGAATGCAGAGAACTTGTTTACAGTAAACTGCTCCATCCTAAAACCCCAAAGAAGATGTTCTGAGGTGGAATCCAAGAAGTGGTCAGTTCCTGCTGTCACTGACAGGTGGCAGCATTTCATCAGTTTTAAAAGACTGGGGCCTTCAGTGTTAATGTGACAGGAATCGTTAAAAAGAAAAGGGAGGACTTGTGGCACCTTAGAGACCAATATTGTGCCTTTGTAGCACTGCAAGATCTAACCCAGCTGACTGCAAACCCCAGGGCAGAGTCCTTCAGCTGTACCATCAATGACCCAAATAGGGGCAGAGAATAAAACCAGCCCCCATGAATAAATAAGCTGCTGGAGTAAAATGATGTTACACAACCATTATTTGAAAAGACCCATGTTTGACTCCTGGAAGTTTGGCACTCAGCAGAAGTATTTGTAGCCTTGGCCATGTTCTGGGTGAAATCCTGACCCCATGGAAGTCTACTGTACAATTCCTGTGGACTCCCCAAGGCCAGGATTTTACCTGCCAACTCCAAATCTACAGTTAGTTTCTTTAGTCCAACGCTGACTTGCTCCACTTACTCTTGGAACCTTCAGAACACGTTAGGGAGCAATTAATGCATCATCAGCTAGATCTAGATTATTGGCCAAGTCCATTTTCATGCAATTCATAGGACACTTCATGCTGCGTTCTTTGGTAAGTGGTGGGAAGGCTTGGATATTTGTTAAGTTCTGCTGTATATTGTCCATCACAAGATAAAGCGAGTGTCCAACATATGCTGCATAGTCTATGCCATGAGCTGGCCTTTTCCATCCTTCAGAGCTGATAGCTCCCAAGGTCATAGTCTCTCATTTCATAAAATGTCTAGACTTGGATGTTTACTGGCAAGTCAGCTATGAAGAGAGTTAAATCATTAACTTGCTCTGCAAAAACCTAAGATTTCTGGCCTGCTGGTGCTGAAGCAAACACTCCCAGTTCTTGGGTATTTGCTACTGACTCTTTGGTGCCTTATTCTGAATTCTGACTCTCAGCAAGTAGACTAGAAAATGCCTGTCAGAGAGACAAATTCATGAGGGGGTGAGTTGGGGGCCATCATTAGGAGACAACGATGTTGCAGTTGTAGGTTTTGATTGCAGTAGAACCAAGAGGACCCAGTCAGGATTAGTTCCCCTTTGTATTAGTCCCTGTACAAAAATATGCCCCCAGACTGCAAACAGCTTGTAAGTAACCCACAAGGCTGGACATCAGCATTTAATAGATGAAGTAAAAAGTTAAGTAGAAAAAAAACTTCATTGTCCCCATCTGCCCCTCAGCCTAGTCATCCTGACCTGCTGGCCTCTCACAGACATTGCTTGAAAATGAGAGGAGCAGTGTTCTTCCTAGTGCATTCAGGTAAGGCGGTCTACACCTGGAGCACTTGACTGGCATAGGTATTCCAGTGTGGCCGCAGGTTTTACTGGCAAAATGGGGCTTTTGCCTGAATAGCTTATTTCAGCCAATCCCTCTTCCCCAACCCCCACGGGGAAAATAAACTGGCCAAAGTGCAGTTTTGTTAGTATAGCCATATCTTCATGGGCTTCTGCCTGAACTGCTCTGCCAGGCAGAGATCACACACCTCTCCCCCATCCCTCTCTGGCACAGCTTTGCCGTCAGAAGTCTGTAGAGTAGACCTGACTTCTGTGTGTAAGGCAGTAAGGGGCAGCATGGGAGTAGGCACAAAGGTGGTTTTGTGAGAGGTGGACAAATGGACAGTGGTAGCTGGCATTTTTGTGGAGTGGCAGGGGGTTAAGGGAAAGGCAATGACAATTAGGCAGAGTTAGGGACTTGAAGAGCCCCTAAACCAGTTCTCTCTTCTTCATAGCAGTGTCTCTTCAATGTTGGCTAAAGATCTAAATCTTCTTACATGCTTTAAATGGCCCTATATGTAGCCCTGAGACTCAGAGGATTCGGTATGAGGTGGGTACTCTGCATAATGTAGGGTAAGGCAGAAACCACAGGGTTGGTTGGTTCTTGGGTGCACAGGGGTTAAGTGGTAGTCACCCTGTCTGTTGGGCACCCATTGATGATAGTGTTGCAACTAATATTTTAGGCTACAGTATACTTACTGTCAAAGGAGAGCTGTGCAGAAGCATGTTATGGGAGAAGGGAGCTGCCAGTAAACTGGTTAGCCAGCTGTCTTTGTGCCGAATAAAACGGAACATCTTGTTAAGGAATCAGAGGCGCCTTGTAATTCCTCAAGTATAAACTGGTCTTGCTTGTTAAAACCTGTGCACGCTCCTAATTCTCAAAGCTCGGGCAGATCAAGCCTCGTGCTGAAGAATATGCAACAGCAGCATATCCCCTCAAGAGATTTTATTTAGTACTCACTTCCTTGCCAATATTACCCAACAATACAAACAGAGCTCTGTAGCCAGGAAAACTCCCATAAATATTTCTCCAATGTTTATATCCATTGCACACACACTCTGTGTCTCTGCCTCCCTCACGTACACAGGGAGTGACAAAGATTTTGGTTTTGCTGGAAGAGAAGGTGCTCCAGGCAGTGCTCCTGTAGAAATGGAGGGATAGATGATACTTACAAGAATGTGGGCTCTTACACAGTGGTTCCTCTTCAACTGATGTCCTGAAAGCAGACAATTTAGACTCCGTTTTGTGGGTAATGTCTGGATTTCCTTCCCCTTCAAGATTATCTGGAACTCCTTTGCAGATTTCCCCTTTGAGATCCCTGGTATTTGGAGGTGTCAATAACTGGGTCTAGCTATGTTCTGGGCCTAGAGTGATTAAGCTCTGGAGTACACAGAGGGTAGCAGAGTATCAACACACAGCGCATGCCAATGGAAACCCTTTTCCTATTGCGCGACTAGTGTGAACAACCCGTACAGAGAATTCCTGGCAGATTTTCAGGCCTCTAATGTTCAGAGCTCTTGAAAGTGAGTGACTTAAATAGCGCAGGCTGGAGCTAGGCAGTGTGCAAATGGGTCCAGCCTTCTCCGCAGCAGTCCTGAGCCAACTGCATCCCTGTTCTTATGCTTTGAATCCTACCCTCCAGCTACTCCAGTGTTACTAAATCATAACTTGCAACAGCCTCAGAATGGAGTCTTGGACTTTCCTGAACACAGCCTCTCAATCTTGCTGACTTTCAAGTTTCATTTTTGGCACAAACGCTATTTAGGTTTTCGCCAGGCCGCCTTCACATGTTCCCGTGATTATATAATAGTTCACATGGGGGTCATATTTGTACCCCCAATTCCTTCTCTCTCCAGCAGGCGATCGGAGGATGCAGGCCCTTTATCCTTGAACAGTCATTCTCTGCTTGCTCTGTGTTGGGCACAGATGTTGAACGGGGTGCAAACTGAAACTATCAAACTCACTTCATTTGTGAGTTGACCCAGATTCCCTGATGTGGACGTGCATTAATCTACTCTGTCATCTTGCTGTTCATCTTTCCCTCATGGAACTCCCATTCCTCCTACGTGTCTACACCAGAGCCTGCCTGCTGGTGCAGATGATGTGAGGTGTTTCCCTTACCCAGTACCGACAGACCAATCAGCTTGCATGTTAAGGACTCCAGGGGAACGTCATTGTTCTGAACATCAGTAATACTGAGTACTTACACTGTGCTGGACGTCCTCTAAATCCTGCACAAATATTAGCTTCCTTTTCCTTGAGGCCTTCTGGTTCCTTGGCTTTCATGGCTGTCTTCTCTTGGTCTTATCTCATTGGCTGCTCTTCCACCAGGCTGCTCCTGCTCCTCTTCCTCGTCGTCCTCTCCCCCTGTGCTTTACCTTTGGGTGGCGTTGTCCACGCACAGCGCTACAGCAATCGACTCTTTGCTGATCACTCGCACATTCACCTTCCCCCGCCTCTCCAGCTTGGGGCTATTCGGTCCTACATATTTAACACTCGCTGACACATTGCCTTGGATGCCCACCATCATCTCAAGCTCATCCTGGAGAAAAAAATTCTCCTTGTTTTCCCTCCTCTTCCCCTTTCTCCACTGCTGTCACCATCGCCATCTGTCTCAATGCTCAAACTTGCAACCTTGAAGTCATCCGTGACTCCTCTTCCCCATACATTCACTATTCTTTACATAAATAAACACCAGTACTGAAAATACAGATCACCATTCCATGGCCTGGCACAACGCTGCACTGCACTGACTGTATTTATTTCGGGTCTCTCTGGCGCCTTCCATCCGAGGATCCCAAAGCGCTTTACAGATATTAATTAACAGCCTCACCCTGCAGGGAGGGGTAAGTATCATCTCCATTACAGAGAAGAAGACTGAGATCTGAAGTGACTTTCTGAACCTCATGCAGTGAGTAAGTGGCGGAGCCTGGAATAAAAGGAGATCTCCTGACTCTATCACGTACTCTAACTGGACTCTGCAATCTCTCATAAGAAGACCAATATTTACTGAATTTTACGCCTTTCCCTGGAGTGCAGTGTTTTGGCTGCTGATGCCCATGACCCCATAGCATTATGCTTGCGGTTTCATATGCTTTGGGAGCCCTGGAACACAAGTGCTGAGGCCAATGGAAGATTTTCCCAGAACTTCACACAGACTCCAACGTCTTCCTGCCGCTCCCCTGCAGGATTCCCTTGCCCTCAGCCAGGTCAGTTGCAGTCTAGCAGGACAACAATTGTTTCACACAGTATCTGAATGTTCTGAGCTGCTCTTAAGTGTCTGAAATTGCACAGTATGAAACAAGACAAACCAGCTCAGGCCCATGAAGACACTTGGGACCTCAGCATGGTAGTGGAAAAAAGCCTTAAAGGAGACCTTTGAAAACCTTAGCCTCTGTCCCACAGGAAGGAGGCACATAACTGGATTCTGGCATCCCCTTCTGGGGTCCAGCTGTTTCCTTTAGAGGCTTTGAAGTCCTGCATGAACTTTTCACTTCCAATGGCAGCAGAACTTAGGGAGGCAGCATGAGCCGGCTATATAAAACATTCCTGTGTAAACACTTTCTTTGCAGCCTGGCCTGTCTCTGGAGGGTGATAAGGAAGGTGTGAGTGACTAAGCTGCTGGCTTTGAAATGCAGTCATGTTTTCAGCCTGGAATTGCAGTGTGCTCTCAAGGTAAAGGTCTCCCAGCCAAT